>NC_083517.1:10020000-10380833 GCF_032362555.1 Amyelois transitella
TGAAAATAAATAGATAGATAGATAAAAGTTTTATTCACTATCACAATACATTTGTTGGACACATACCTACATAATTAACAGTTATACATTAATAAACAATGTGACGACGACCAATGATGGACAGTGAAAATGTCCTGACTCAGCACAATGTCGCAGGTGTAGACACCGCGACGCTGATGATTCTGCCAGAACCGTAGTTGAGCTCAGCGAAGCCACGCGAAGCCAATCTATTCTATCAGTTACCTGTAGCAGGCAGACCAGCATGGCGAAGCAGTGGAGCGCCAGCAGAGCCCTGGCGAGCGGGGCGCGCACGGCCTCCACGCAGCCGCGCGTGTGCAGCGACGCCGGAACCAGTGCCGAGCTGATGGACCATACCGAACGCCATTCGCTCTGTTTAATACATACACATTATTATAATGAAACAGTAAAGCGTGTCTGTTGGGTATATAAACATACATACATACATACAGGGTGACATTTAAAACAACTGCATCCTTTTAAACATAGACTATACCCATACTTCTGAGCTGTTTGAGCTTATTTTTATTTTAATTAAATGGCATCATTTTCACATTTAAAAAAACCCTCAAAAACTACGTCTCACGATTTATTAAAGACCAATACTAGATACAATCACGCCTCTTTCCCGGAGGGGTAGGCAGAGACTACCTCTTTCCACTTGCCACGATCTCTGTACACTTCCTTCGCTTCACATCCACATTCATAACTCTCTTCATGCAAGCTCATACATGTAACTTATAATAATAAGATCAGAAACAGCGTATATGTAAAATTACTCGTAGCTTTAGCGGGCTAGAATATGCATTTCAAAAATAAAATCCTGTCTGCAAGCCTGTCTGTGTGTGTGTATACACGCTAATCTCTTAAACTTCTTGACAGATTTTAAAGAAACTTTATTGTTGTTACTCCTGGGCAATATAAAAGATATACATATATGTACCTAATTTATTAACTGGAATACGTACTTTACTTTATAAAGAACTCTAATAGAACGGCTTAACTATAAGGTTCTCTGCTTAACCCCAATGGTAGACTGTTAGATAATGCTATTAGCATTAAGTCCGCCTATCGTACATTACAAATTGTAATTGTTACAATAAAGAATAAATAAACAAATAAATAAGAACTGTGGAAATATTGTCTCAGTCGCGGGTGAAAGCTTGTACGACAAATAATAATAACCTGTTGTAAAGGGTCGTGATAGCATGCTGACAGCACTCTGGGGGTACAACAGGAATACGGTGTCACGGGAGGGTGCACCTTTCCGTCAGAACTTGCCAACCTAAGAATAAAAAAAAAAAGATACATACATATATACATACACACATGGGATAAGTCCGCCATTGTACATAGGTATTCTTCTAAATCCAATAACTGTTTTGTAATTTGTTATATTTATTTTTATGTGCAATAAAGAGTTTACAAACAAACAAACAAACATATGGTCACGTCTATATCCCTTCCGGGGTAGACAGAGCCAACAGTCTTGAAAAGACTGAATGGCCACGTTCAGCTATGTTCGGCTTAATGATAGAATTGAGATTCAAATAGTGACAGGTTGCTAGCCCATCGCCTGAAAATAGAATCCCAAGTTTGTAAGACTAAGGGATAGGTCGTATTTAACGACATTCATGGAAACGAGATGTAGTGGTCCTATTCTTTAAAGGTAAAGGGTCAGGTCAAAAGAACCCGAAACGGCCGAGCTTACATGTAGAGAGTTATGAATGTGGATGAAGCGAAGGAAATATGCAGAGATCGTGGCAAGTGGAAAGAAGTAGTGTCTGCCTAACCCTCCGGGAAAGAGGCGTGATTTTATGTATGTATGTATGTAACTAATATATATAACTATTCTCCTCTCACGGGTCTACTGGAAGAGATTTCTTGTGTAATAAGTAGCACCTTTGTACTAGAATTACTGTATTAAATGATCCTGTATTGACCTTATGTATGTACATATGTATATAGCCAAAGATGCGAAGAGCAACTTACTTCAAAACAACAGTGGAGTCCTCGTTCAGAACGTCCATATTGAGCCAGGGTATCTCGTGCCAATCGCTGGGCTTCTCAACACCACAACAACTTAGTTCCACCTAAGAAGATAAACTCAAATGAAAGTAAATCAAATCAAATCAAATAATCTTTATTGTGGTACACATGTTTTACATAGATCTTAAATATATAATAATAAATGTTTCAATGTGTAGGTAATAGGCTTAATTTTTTTGCTATTTGTAACAATATGACACATACATACATTTAAAGAAATAAAAAAAAAATATAAAAAAAAAAGTTACAGAAGAAGAATATTATATATGTATTTACAAATTACAAACAAACATTCATGTCTTGCGACGAAGTCAGAGCCAAAAAAGTCTTGGAAAATACTTAAAGGCCATTTATAAGCCTATCCCTCAGTCGCCTTTTATGACATCCATCAGAGAAAGATGGAGTTGTCCTATTCTTTTTTTTATGGATGCCGCTGAAAGACTGACGGGCCACGTTCAGCTGTTTCTATAAAAAATTTTTATATAGGTATATTTTATGTGGTGCCGGGAACTACACGGCAGCAATATAAAATTTCATCATGTTTTCGTAATACCTATTAGTTGTGATTAAGTATACCTGCATCGTATCCAAGAGTATTTTCCATGTAGGCTCTGCAAGGTACTGCGATATACCGACACGCAGCGATGATGACAGCTCATTGGAGAGCGCCTGAAAAATAGATAGCAGTCACGTCAAAATCCCTTACGGGGTAGCCAGAGCCAACAGTCTTGAAAAGACTGATAGACCACATTCAGCTGTTTGGCTTAACGGTAAACACTCGTAGATAAAAGCTTTATTCACTATCAAAATACATTTGTTGGTAACATACATAATTATTAACAGTAATAAAAAATGTGAATGTGCAATGTGATGATAGAATCCCATCGCCTAAAAAAAGAATCCCAGGTTTACGAGCCCATCCCTCAGTCGCCTTTTACGACATCCACGGGAAAAAATGGAGTGGTCCTATTGTTTTTTGTATGGGTGCCGGTGAAAGACTGACACGCGACCTGTCAGCTGTTTCCTATCATCACTATATAGTATAAAACAAAGTCGCTATTTTAGTCTGTTTGTCTGTATGCTTAAATCATTAAAATTACGCAACGGATTTTGATGCAGTTTTTTGTAACAGGTAGAGTGATTCAAGAGGAAGGTTTTTATGTATAATTTTTTCCGAATTTTGCACCCGTGCGAAGCCGGGGCGGGTCGCTAGTTTAAAATTAAGTAGAAACTAACCTTTAACGTTCCTCTACAGGCGGCATACACCAGCATTCCGTTAACAGCCACCATACTGCCGGTGAACAGCCAGACTTTAGTTACGAGGGTCACGCGAGGCCAGTACGGGCTCTGGAGGAGTAATGTGATGAGGCGGAATCCACTCGTGTAATGGACCTTCATGCAGTACGCTTGGAAGAGGATGAGGCCGTAGAGGAAGTACACTGTTACCTGTAAAAACGCGTTGAACTAGTACAAATCACTACATAGTATAAAACAAAGTCGCTATTTTAGTCTGTTTGTCTGTATGCTTTAATCTTTAAAATTACGCAACGGATCTTGATGCGTTTTTTTGTAACAGGTAGAGTGATTCAAGAGGAAGGTTTTTATGTATACTTAATAACATTTATAATTTTGCACCCGTGCGAAGCCGGGGCGGGTCGCTAGTTTGAATATATAATATAAATATAAATTTGACGGCCTGTGCGGCGCAGCGGTAGTTCGCTTGTCTGTGACACCGGAGGTCCCGGGTTCGTATCCCGGCCAGGTCATGATGAGAAAAGAACTTTTTCTGATTGGCCTGGGTCTTTGATGTTTATCTGTATAAGTATTTATTATAAAGGATAGTATCGTTGAGTTAGTATCTCGTAACACAAGTCTTGAACTTACTTCGAGGCTAACTCCATCAGTGTAATTTGTCTCGTATATATTTATTTATTTATTATTTATTAAATAAATAGATACAAAATAATATGATGCTGGCTCCGGCCCCATGAACGCCTCCCAAATGACCGGGTCCCTACGGGCTCGTACGCAGTTCATGTACCATTTCATATGGTCAAGTCTATATCCCTTGCGGGGTAGACAGAGCCAACAGTCTTGAAAATACTGAATGGCCACGTTCAGCTATTTGGCTTAACGATAGAATTGAGATTCAACTAGTGACAGGTTGATAGCTCATCGCTTTAAAAAGAATCCCAAGTTTGTAAGCCTATTCCTTAGTCGCCTTTTACGACTTCCATGGGAAAGAGATGGAGTGGTCCTATTCTTTTTTGTATTGGTGCCGGGAGCCACATGGCACAAAACTTTACATGTACTAACAAAATAATAATCAAAATTACGTGAGAGATTTTCGTTGTAGATGTCCGTATCTCACTCCATAGCCCAGCAATCCTATCCACTAGCATCCCACCTTGTAAATCTCACCCTGACAATAGTTTGCCAGCTGTAAAGAACTGTTCGCTGGTGCATCGTAATGGTAAATCAGGGGACAGATCTCCAAAGGTGCAGCCATCTTATTTTATAACAAAAGATACCGAAGGGCCACTTCATGTTGACTGCGGCCCCATGAACGCCTCCCAAATGACCGGGTCCCCATTGACCCATGCACATTTAAGTGCATATCCTGAGAAAGGGAGTGATAAATTCTCTGCCAACACTTCCAAGGAAAGTAGTCACCATATACCTACATGTATCTCACCTTATATATTTGTTTCAGCAGCGCCATCACGCGTTGAGACGCGTTGTAACAAAAGATTCTCGTGCACAGAGTAAACACTAACTACGCTATCAGCAGAGCGCGCTCTGTCTGCTCTGAATACGAGAAATTGGACGTTAAGCAGACATATTTACCTTATGTATATGTTTCAGCAAAACCATGACGCGCTGAGACGCGTTGTAACAAAAGATTCTCGTGCACAGAGTAAACACCAACTACGCTATCAGCAGAGCGCGCTCAGTCTGCTCTGAATACGAGAACGCTACCCGAGGACGTTAAGCAAGCACGTTTACCTTATGTATATGTTTCAGCAAAGCCATGACGCGTTGAGACGCGTTGTTAATAAAAGATTCTCGTGCACAGAGTAAGCACCAACTACGCGATCAGCAGAGCGCGCTCAGTCTGCTCTGAATACGAGAAATTGGAAGTTAAGCAAGCATATTTACCTTATGTATATGTTTCAGCAAAGCCATGACGCGCTGAGACGCGTTGTAACAAAAGATTCTCGTGCACAGAATAAAAACCAACTACACGATTAGCAGAGCGCGCTCTGTCTGCCCTGAATACGAGAACGCTACCCGAGAAATTGGACGTTAAGCAAGCACGTTTACCTTATGTATATGTTTCAGCAAAGCCATGACGCGCTGAGACGCGTTGTAACAAAAGATGGCGGTGCACAGAGTAAGAACAAGCTGCGCGATCACTAGAGCGCGCTCTGTCTGCTCTGAATACGAAAAATTGGACATTAAGCAGACATATTTACCTTATGTATATGTTTCAGCAAAGCCATGACGCGCTGAGACGCGTTGTAACAAAAGATTCTCGTGCACAGAGTAAACACCAACTACGCTATCAGCAGAGCGCGCTCTGTCTGCCTTGAATACAAGAAATTGGAAGTTAAGCAGACATATTTACCTTATGTATATGTTTCAGCAAAGCCATGACGCGCTGAGACGCGTTGTAACAAAAGATGGCGGTGCACAGAGTAAGAACAAGCTGCGCGATCAGCAGAGCGCGCAGAACGCCCGCCAAGCGCTGTCTGCCCTCGCGGCTGAATGAGAACGCTGCCCGAGCCATAAGACGACATTTTGCACAAGCATGCTAGCTACCTTCCTGTAATACATACATACATACATATAATCACGTCTACATCCCTTGCTTAGACGGAGCTAACAGTCTTGAAAAGACTGTTGGGCCACGTTCAGCTATTTGGCTTTAAGATAGAATTGAGATTCAAATAGTGACAGGCAGCCCATCGCCTAAAAGAAGAATCACAAGTTTATAAGCCTACCCCTTAGTCGCCTTTTACGACATCCATGTACAGTGCATATATCTTTCTTTCATTAATATCAATGATGGTTTTGTCACGTGGAAAGAATGAATGAAAGCAGGTTGACTAAGCAGATATACAAGGAGAGTGTGGAGGGAAAGGTCGGAGTAGGAAGGCCTAGACGAACGTATCTTGATCGAATTAAGGACGTCCTAGCAAAGGGTCAGGTCAAGAGTGCCCAAAACCGCCGAGCTTGCATGAAGAGATTAATTAATGTAGATGAAGCGAAGGAAGTATACAGAGATTGTGGCAAGTGGAATGATGTAGTCTCTGCCATTGAAGCGCTCAAGGATGAATAAATTTCCTCGATTTTTTCAAATTTTCCATTATTTCTTCGCTTATAGTAGCAACGTAATGTAATATAGCCTAAAGCCTTTCTCGATAAATGGTCTATTCAACGCATAAAGGATTTTTCAATTCGAACCCGTAGTTCCTGAGATTAGTACAAACAAACTCTTCAGCTTTATAATATTAGTATAAATAAGCAAAACACCATACATGCTCGTCTCTTTCACGGCTTTCGTTTCAGCCACATTTATAACTCTCTTCAAGTAAACTCGATGCTACTCACAGATACTTACATTCAAACTAATTAGTTATGCCCCTTGATCATCTGAAAATATTTCATAAATACGTTTCAAACTAGGGCAGTTTTAAAATTGGCTTGTTAATATTTATTTGAAATATTAATTCAGTCTCAACTGTAATATTGACAAAAGGTTGCCATTGGCGTGCAGATTGACATTTTCTGTAAAAAACTTTAAAAAAAGCTTTTCAGCTAATTATAAGACCTCTTTTGATTACCTTAGCCATTTATTGCACAGGGAATTATTATTTATATTTCTATTTCAATAATAATTTTGAAAGTTTAAAGAATCTAAACTCATAACAATAAAATAAGTGCATAAAATTTAACTAACTACCTTCCGGATGGATTATGAAAAACATTGCAATACTAGATATAAATTGAAATGTCATGAAGCGAGTATAAATACATTTTTAACCATGTACAATATAATTGCTTAATTTAAAAAAAAATGGCGTCCAATTCTAAGCCATCAAAATTTAAAATGTCTATTGTAGGTTAATTCTATTCTGACTCGTTTCTATAACAACAAAACAATCAAAATTGGTTTAATCGACCCAACAGTACCATTTGGTATCAGTTCTAAAAATTTTTCAAAGTATAAAATTAACAATATTTTGAATCTTCGATCATAAGATATCTTATAATAAAGTGAAAAAATTACATACTGGTTACAATAAAAAACAATTATATACTTACATGACGTTTTGTCAACGTTGGCGGTAACTTCAAATCAGTCTTTTGTTTTCCATATGGAAAACAAAGATATCGTTGAATGAAATTGTAGATTTATTAATTAAATTATAAAATTCTAGATTATAACGTGCTAGAGGATATTTAACTTTATTCTGCTTGACATAAAAGTTAAGTTTAAACTGTGAAATGGACGAAAAACGGAAGAAGCCGAAAGTTGCTTGGAGCGACGACTTGAGCCATGATTCTGAAGAAGAGAGAGGTACCACGGCGTTTATATAGCCAAAATTACTATATAATTACTTCAATAGAATAGAAACACTCAATCTCTTTTTCACACACACACACATACACACACTTAAGGATGCCCGCAACTGCACCCGCGTAAAACGAAAAATCATCATAATTCCCATTCCCGCGGGAATTTCGAGAAATCCGTTCTTAGTGCACCCCTAGACCTTAGGTATGTGGTCTAGGAAATCTTCACGGCAAAATAAAAGCCTCTAGGCCCAGCGGTTTGGACTGGAGGAGGTTTCGCTACGGAGTAGACAGAGCCGACAGTCTTTGAAAATCCTGAAAGAACATGAACTAGCAATGATTCAGCTCGACTGCAACGAAAGCGAAGATCTTTCTCCAGGCTCGGTGTGATGCCTGGGTAACCGCGGCTCCGACGATGATGAGTTGTATTTATGTTCCAAGCCGTGAAATCTTTGTTTGCGCGATTTAGACTCTGCGCTGCTATTGGCTAAGCGCGTCATTTTCTTCGCTATAATTGACAGTTGCCTACCCCTCAGTCGCCTTTTACGACATCCATGGGAGCGAGATGGAGTGGTCCTATTCTTTTTCTTATAAATGTGTATACACATAACTGGTCTTTATACAAACCTGATTTCAGAACGAGAGCGCCAAGCTCAGATCGAAAGAGAACTGGCCGAGCTGCCGGTGAAGCCGGTGTACCCTCCCGAGGAACTGGCAGAACTGGTCTCAGCCATCAAGAAGATGACCACGCTTTACGATCTACGGGATGAGGACTGGACGGAAACCGCTGAAAAGGTAGATCATATCTTGGAATCATAAAAGATGATTTTTTTTAAACTGGAAGTCATCATAAGTTTTCGACTGGAAACAAACTCGTTTCCAGAGCACTTCTGAGAACTTCAGAGCTACCTTTATATATCTACGTTTAATTAAAATAATTACATTACTGTTTTTAAAACTGATGATGACTCCTCAATTTGACATTTCTAAATTACATGCAAGCCATATGACTAAAAGCTTAAACTGCCTGAAACTAAGATGAGAGAGGAATCTCCGAGGATATTGCAATACAATATAATCTTTTTGTACCCCATTCCATTTCCACAATGTAATCCACATCGTTAAAAATACCTTCTCTCCATTAATCATCTTAGTGACGTTATCATGACATTAATACCTGTTTTTTTCTCCCTGAAGAGGGGCATCAGTTCGGCTTATATGACTAGGTACGATTCAGGAGTAGGAAGATCAAGTAATCACGGGCAATTGCCATCTGATCATGACTCAAAAAGGTAAACTCACCTTTAATATTTTACAGGAAATCGAAGATTGGATCCTAGAACCGCGCGCTCTAGTTCTATCAGTATACTTCAAAGTCGAAAGGCTGATGGCCAGTTGCGACATTCCTCTGACCCCAGTTTATGATCTCACCTACTTTCTGAGAGCACCAGATCACGTGTTCAAAATAGACACGTTCCACGATGAAATAGTATTTGGGACCTTCGTCGATTCTGTCGAAGACAATATGATACAAGTCTTGGAGAATATGTACGCGCCGTATTTTTTCGCAATAACTACGTGGCCTGATAGTAAGTGGAATATTTTTTTAGTAATTCCGTAAGTTAAAGGTTTCTCGTTGGCGATGCATAAGTTTTCAGACAAATAGGTATACTCACCGTGGAAAACTTATGACAGCACAGCACACCGATGTTAGTCGTGAAGTAAAAATGATCCCGTGAAGAGTGAAGACAATGACTGACAAAAGATACTCTTAAATTAAAAGAATTTACATAATTATAAAGACACATTATATCAAATTATTGCAAATTTCAGGTGTAAAGAGTGAGTTCTGCTCCAGCATCCACACATTTCTGGCCAAACTCACGGATATGTACTACAAAATGCTCGGTTTGACTGTTCTTTACATACCCCGAGAGGGCCAACAGCTGTCCTTTGAGAAGGCCAGCGCTGACAGGGAGCTGGTGAAGAGATTGGAGGGGGTCGTGGTATACTGGACGCATCAGATCAAATCGTGCCTCGAAGATCAGGCGTTCGTGTCTTCCCAGAATGAGTTGCTGTGTCCTAGCGATGAATATGACTTTTGGATTTACAGACGTAAGCTTTTTTGATAATTATCAGGGAAAAGTAGATCGGTCTTTCAGATGCGGATTCAATGAAGATTGTTTATATTTCAGACGAAAACTTAAACGCCGTTCGCTATCAATTAAAGAATCCTGCAGTGAGACACATAACGAAAATCTTGGTGACGACACACTCGACCTTTATACACCAGTTCCAAGCGCTGTGTGACGAAATCGAGCAAAAAATTCTTGAAGCTACATCTAACATCGAATATCTTCAAGTGATCAAGCAGCCATGTGCGGTATTGGAATGCGTGGTCGACCCTGACGAGATAGCCAAACACATCCCTCAAATTATCAACTTGTTCCGTTTTATCTGGATGGAGTCTCCATACTACAACTCCGAGACCCGAATCACTAACCTCTTCAAAGCGTTGAGCAACCAAATTATTATCCTTTGCAAGGCCTACATTAATTTGGAGGATTTATTCGAAGGGATGACCAAGAAGGCGATGGCAGAGTTCTCGAAATGTATCGATTGTTGCAAGAAGTATCGGGAGATTTACGACCTGATGGTTGAGGCTCATAATGAGAAGAAGCCTGATAGCTGGGACTTGGATACGGGGTCTATCTTCAATTACATAGATTCCTTCATTCAGAGGTGTTTCGATATGCTTGATGTTTGTAACTGCATGGTTATATTTGGAAGGTAAGATAGCGTAGATAAATAGATTATTTAAGTACGATTTTCTGAAGCAGTTGCTGTACTTTTTTAAGACATTGAACCTCATAAAATTCTTACAGAATGGATGAAATGGAGGTGATAAGCAAACCAGTTTTCTCCGGGGCAAGAGGAGACCAGTTCGAGGAGAAATGCAGCCACATCGAGCACATGTTCCAAGATGCTCTGAGGAATATCCACACGGTTTCAGGGACCATTTTGGATGTCCAGGCGCCGTCGTGGTACGATGATGTACTGCAGTTTAGGACTGTGGTTAAAGATATTGAGGTAAGTGTGATTATTGTTGAAATGTAAAAATGTTGAAGTAACTAAGTAAGGACGCGTTACTTAATATAGTAAACCGAATCATGACTAATTGAATCATGATTGATTGAATCATGACTGATTAAATTATGACTGATTGAATCGTGACTCATTGAATCATGACTGATTGAATCATGATTGACATCTGAATGACTGGAGTTAACGCAGAACTATATCGCCAATCAATACAAGGTAATGAGATAACTATCACTGTAACTAATAAGAAAAAGTCTTTAAACAGATAATAATCGAGAATCTGGTGGAGTCTGTGTTCGAAGGCGTGAACCACGTGGAGGAGGCTGTGGTGGCGCTGTACTCGCTCAACAACTACTCCAAGAGGAAGAGTCTGAGGCGCATATTTAAGCGGAAGACTGCAGAGGTGAGAAACACACGAACATTATATGCGTGTCAAAATTCGTGTGTTCCCATGACTTACCTGGAGGGAGGTATGACTCTCTGTATTTTATGTAACTCTGAATAAAAGTAAAGATGAAAAACATCAAAAAGAACAATGCCTTTAAATAGTCAAACTTTTTATGTTTGATACTTGAATTATAGATGTATATATAAAAGTTACTGGAATTTATTACGGTATTTTTACTTTATAGTATAGAATAAAATTAAAGAATCACAAGAAAATTTAAAGTGAGAAACAATAAGCAGAGGTGAAATTGCTTTTAAATAAGGGTTGAGAAACCGCGAGAAACTACATTCTGATTAGAAATATAACAATAATTCTAATAATACTTCTACATAACTACTACTCTTTTCGATGAAATCCACCTTTAACACATGTAATGATATACAAAAAAAATCTTTTCAACACTGTCCTTTACAGGTTTGGGCGATGTTTAGTGACAAGGTCCAGGAAACCAAAAAGGACCTGGTGTCATCTCGTAACATGTACCCCGCCGATCTCCCGTCGTTCGCCGGACGAGCCGTGGTGCTGCGGATGAGGAAGAATAGAATGGTGTACTTGAAGAAGGCAAGTTATTAAAATAATGCTAAAATACATACTGAACAACAAATTAAAGTAAAATTTGCAAAATGTGGGATTTCGTCAAAATACATATTGGACCATGAAGTTGACCAAAATGTTGGATTTTTTTAAAGTTGAAAATGGATACTTATGAAGTAAAAATTGTTTAAAATTAAATATTTTTGTTCTTCATGGCACATTTCCAATTCGGAATCACACAGTTCACCAAAATAAGATACATACTTTAAAATTTGGTTAAATTTTGACCGTATAACTGTCTGCACATGACACTAAGTATTCTTATGAATCTTAGTTCTCTGTGAAATGTAATCGCTAATTAGGGATTTTTCATCATTCGTCCACATTCTATTCCAAGTTTAATTGATATTGCGAAGTTGACGTTGTTGAAGAAAATGCTGCAGTGCAGTTTGTTACCGCTTCTTCTGCACTGACGCCTTGGAAGCGGCAGTAAACTCAGTTTTAAGTAATTTATTTGACGTCAACCAATGTTGTTAAACCTTACGTTTTGACAATTATTAAGCGATATGAAGTATCCTATAATAATGAATAAAAATTTTGAATTTTGAATTTGAATTTTGAATTTCTCGCCGTAATCAGTTTTTTTTCTGCACCTACAAAAAAATTGCACCTTTTTTTGTTGCAGGTGATGACCGACGCCTCGGTTTGGCTTCTCCCGTGCAGTAACTCTGAAGATGTCATCATGCACGTGAACCGCCTGGTCGGAGCAATAGACCTGGCTATCAGGGAGCTGTTTATCGGTTGGACTGTAAGTTTGAAGGCGTCGTTTCTCGGCGGATAATATAGGACCACGCCATCTCTTTTTTTCATGAATGTTATAAAAGGCGACTAAGGGAATAGGCATATTTATCTAGTGCAGCTTAAACCACAATCGAATATTGGTTAGGTTCCCCTACAAAGAATTTGAAAGTCAGACGAGGCGAGACTCGTTTCGTGTAAAAACCTGACTTACCCAATCCAGGTGGTCAAAAGGTTCACCCTGGGCTCTCCAGAGAGGTGAAGATGTCGAGTGATTTGAGCTTAAAATATCCGACTAGAGCCCACTACGATTAACTACAAATTACTTTGTTTTAAAGGTTTCTCATACCATGATCCAAATTCAGACAACTTATCGGACGGCCTCTGTGGCTCAGCGGTAGTAACGCTAGTCTGTGACATCGGAGGTCCCGGATTCGAATCCCGGCCAGGGCATGATGAGAAAAGAACTTTTTCTGATTGGCCTGGGTCTTGGATGTTTATCTACATAAGTATTTAATATAAAATATAGTATCGTTGAGTTAGTATCTCGTAACACAAGTCTCGCACTTACTTCGAGACTAACTCAATCTATATAATTTTTCCCGTATATATTTATTTATTTACCATGTTCCCGGCTTTATACTGTCCATTTTTACGAATCAGGTAAATATTTCGCGACAATCCATCTTACACCATCTCGTTTTTTATTTATTTTTCAGCATAACTTTGATGAGAAATGTGGAGCCGGTTTGAACAAGACTCTTATGCGAAAAAGCGCAATAAACCCTGGTTTACTCGAATGCAATATTGACGTGTAAGTTTCTTAAGTATTTTTACGACCATCAGATGGTGCTAGTAGATATAATAGCTTGTAGACAATCTGTTTTCATCTGTGGCGACATCTCTACGCCACTCGTCACAACATCCAATCAAACAACTACTGTCAATCAGCGCGAAGAAATTGACGCGCTCAACCAATAGCAGCGAAGAATCTAAATCGCGATTTCAAAAATTTCATGGATTGGAGCATAAATACAACATCGTCTGTCGCGCGGTTCCCCAGGCGTCACACCAGCCTTGCGGAAGATCTTCCCTTTGGTGGCGGTCGAGCCGAATCATCGCTCCCGCTACACATTCATCCTCTCCATATGGACAAATCATCTTTATCATTATAAAATGTACGGACATTTTTCAGGAATATATTGGACCTCTGCAAAGAATCGGGACATTGGGAGAATCTAGGAATAGATATACCACTTCATGCTCATCAGGTAAGAATGGTTATTCGTAGGCATTGACCACAGCATATTACAGAAATACACACAGAAGTTTTTACCACATCATAAACTTTGCAATAAAAAATACCTACTTAATTTGTTTAAACCTTTTTTCTCATTGTATTTCTGGCTTCAATTCGCTTTTAAATACATACATACATATAATCACGACTATTTCCCTTGTGGGGAGGACAGAGCCAACAGTCTTGAAAATACTAATAGGTCACGTTCAGCTGTTTGGCTGATAGAATTGAGATTCATATTACAGGTTGCTAGCCCGTCGCCATAAAGAAGAATCCTAAGTTTATAAACCTATCCCTTAATCGCCTTTTACGACATCCATGGGAAAGAAATTGAGTGGTCCTTTCTTATAATATTGGTGCCGGGAACCACACGGCACAATAACTAATTTTGTCATCCATGATAACTTTTGGTCTTCCTAATAAATAAAAAAAACCACTTTTTACAGGTGTTTCTGAAAAGCAAGAACATATTATTCGTTTACGAGAGCGTGCTGGCCGTAGTTAAAGGCTACAATAAGATCCTCGATTCGTTGTCTGACGAAGAAAGGCTGTTATTCAAACCACTCACTACGGTAAGTAGCACTTTGATTTTCTTACACAACTATGTAGTCCATTTATTAAGGAGGTTTCATTGTGATCGTAACAATCCATACAGATTATATGATACATACATATGTACATATGGTCACGTCCATATCCCTTGCGGGGTAGACAGAGCCAACAGTCTTGAAAAGACTGAATGGCCACGTTCAGCTATTTGGCTTAATGATTGAATTGAGATTCAAATAGTGACAGGTTGCTAGCCCAACGCCTAAAAAAGAATCCAAAGTTTGTAAGCCTATCCCTTAGTCGCCTTTTACGACATCCATGGGAAAGAGATGGATTGGTCCTATTCTTTTTTGTATTGGTGCCGGGAACCACACGGCACTTAAATATTAATGTTTTAATAATGTGGACACTAAATGGTAGATATACGACATGTTAGGCATTGAGTTATGTAACAGGTTATTATTGTTACTTTCAAGTTATATAGTTTAACAAAATTGATACAAAATTAGTACGCACCTTAATAAAAAAAAATACTTCATTGTAAAATTACATTTTATATTCTAGTATCACATTACAATCACTGAATGATTGTTGACTTAGTCACTAAATAGTTCAGTAAATAATTATCAATAAAACATTTAGCTGAATAACATTATTGAAGAGTTGTAAATTCGTATGACATAATTCGGTTATATCAAATGAAAATTTGTATTTATACTGATATTTATTTGTAAAAATGTACCAAAAATTTGTTCCGGGCGCTCGGAGCTCTGAAGCGAATAGATTTGACAAGTAAATTTAAAGAACCAACGTGCTTACAATATGTTACAGAAACCCTATCCGAAACAAAAGGGCATATAATTTAATGACCAGTTCAGGAAAATCAAAGAAAAATACAATACAAATAACAAAATTATCATTTAAAAAATCAGCAACAACATTCATTTATTTCACTAATAATTGTTAGCAATGACTCTGACAATTAGTAAATTACATCAGTGACAACACCGTCTCGTCAAATAAATAAACTAATTTAGATTTTTTTTTGTCCCATATTTATTTATTTATTTTTATTATCTGTTGATAAACCTATTTATTTATCTTGGTCTGCGCCAACGCAATTCTCCTGTTTGGTTTCCTTCCACCCAAAGGTTAACTGGAAGAGATTGCATTAGCGATAAATCCGCCTTTATACCATCTCTGTCTGTTTTGTGTTGTTTTGTATGTTTTACTCTTATGGTGTAATAAAGATTTTTATCTATCTATCTATCTTTAGTTTCCCAATAATTTTACCTTCGCGGATCGAAAAGGATTTAATTTACCTACATATTGTTTAATTAAGTCTACATATCATTGTTAGCTTAAACAAACATCTAAATGAGTATTCATGTCCTCAGTCTCAACCATTGCAAGGCAACATGGGCAGGGCGTTTTAGTTCCCGTCGCATTCATAGTCTGAGTCTCATCAAATATATCATCTTCGTCGTCATCAATGACTATAGTATTATTTGCGAAACTCGTCGATGCGCCCTCTTCAGGTATAGTACTATTATTATCGAAGAATGATAGGCATTCGTCTAAATGTTCAGCCATAGGTTTCTTGACTTCGTTGTCACAACAAGGACACTTTTGAACGCTAAACATGTCTTTACTAGTTCCAGGTTCTTGTTTTAGAGGCGGCATTACAATTTCTGTAGCTTTGTCCGCCAGAAATGACGGAAGGAAACCAACTTCGGTTGTAACCGGTTCTTCTGGTGTAACGAAATCGCCGGATTTTCTAATATGCTTATCGAATTGTATTTTCTTGACAATAGATTTTACTTTGTTTACATCAACTGGATCGAATGTGAAATTAACATCTTCTACTTTGGGTTCTTTTTTAATTTTGGTTATGTCACCGAATGCTATATTTGTCAAATCTATAGACATATTGGAACTAGAGAAAACATTAGCCTCTTGTTTAGGAATAAAGTTTTCAACTTTAGGCTTTAATGGAGGTAGTACGAAATTAGACGCTTTGATTTCATTTTCTAACTTAATTCGAGGCTGACTAGATACAGTAGGCTTGACATCTTCATTAACATTTTCTTTGCTTAACTTTTCAATGACATCCTTATTCAAACACTCATCCAAATGCCTATTTATTTCTTTATCATCTATTTTGGCATTACATACAGGACAATTGACTAAATTATTTTTAATTGGCATGGCAACAATCGTTTTATCACTATTATTTGTCTGTGTGATTTTAAAATCTGAACCATACAGATCTTTCAAAACTGAGGATGCTGCATTCTTGAAATAATCATCAATTTTCCTAATCTTACTTGCTGGAGAATCCAACTGCACAGGGATCGGTTTGGTTTTATTTGTTTTTGTTTCTTTATTACTCATAATTGTGCTATTACTTCTCGATAAACCTTTCTTATTACTATTTGTGTTATCATACTTCTTTGCCCACACACTTCTCACTGTTTCAGCAACAGCATCTACAGAACTAGATCTTTGTCTGTTACCGATCAAAGTGTGACCTTTGCCAGTGAAATGAGGTAAAGGTTTGTTATCTTTGTTAGAATCATAATTTATATCTTTTTGGGTTATCGGATTAATAACAACAGTTTTGCCACCGTTGGACTTTACCGCAGTGGGAATATTAGATGGGTTCTTTAAAAGTGGTGTCAGTGGGTTTCTATTATTTGTCACATCATTAATAGTCTTGATATTTTTATTTGCTGTATTACTATTATTGTTGTTGTTTAAATATTTTGTGATGTCTTCAATGGGATTCTTTTTTACAACAGCTTGTTTTTTATTTGTTTTCTTTTCGGGCTCTTTGATTTTAGCGAATGTGCCACCACAGTGTTTTTGATGGTAGTTCCACCAACTGTCCGAGGGGCCTGGTGCTCTGTTTTGTGAACGACGGACAATGCCGAAATATGGTTTCTTTTTTTGACATGGCCCATCACATCGCCACCAATGATTCAAATATAATTTTACCTGAACAACAGAGTAAATTATATTTATTTTATTGATATAAAACTTTTAAATAAGTAACAGTGTGGTGCATGGGACCAATATAAAAAAGAATAGGAGCACTCCATCTCCTTCCCATGGATGTCGTAAAAGGCGACTAAGGGATATGCTTATAAACTTAGGATTATACTTTAAGGTGATGGGCTAACAACCTTACACTAGTTGAATATCAATTCTATCAGCTGAACAAGACAGTTTCAGGTTTTGTGTCCCATCATGTCTTTTCTTTACTTTTTGAAAGTTGTAATGGATTGTGCAATGTATTATATGAACTCTTATTAAATTGTTATACCTAGGACTATTTAAATGATATAATTAATAAGTTTATATATAGTTACTTATTCATTCATATAATCATATCTATACTCTTGCGGGGTAGAGAGAGCCAACAGTCAAGACCGCATGACCGCACCGAATGGTCATGTTCAGCTGTATGGGTTAGTGATAAGATTGAAATTCAAATAGTGACAGGTTGCTATACCATCACCTACAAGAAGAATCCCAAGTTTATTAGACTTTACCTTAGTAACATTTTATGAAATCCATGGGAAAGTCATTGAGTGGATCTATTACTAAGTGGCGAAAAAGTTGCTAAAAATACACAAATTAAAAAACATTCTTACCTCATCGTGAAAATCATGATAAATGGATATATCCAGTCCGGCTGATCTGTTAATCCTGTGCATATGAGCCTGGAAGTTTGGTCCGTGGCCATCTCGTTCCCGGTCTCTACATGTTATGAAGAGATACGCGTGAATCATCTCATGGAGTAATGTCTCCACCAAGTCTTTTCGGGGCCGCAGTTTTAACAATGGCTCACTCAAGGCTATGTCACACAGGCCCCCTCTGCCTTCATAGCTGGAATTTGAATTTGTTTCGGAATTTATTATCTAATCTCTCAATACTATAAATATCCCTTTAATTCGCAGCGTTAGATATACATAACACACACATTTCGAAAATTCTACCTTCAAAACAATATCGATTCTACAGCGGTTTTTTCGATAAGTTAGTTAAAGACATCACTACCCACCCATAGCAAAATATAAAACGTTATTAAGTTGTAAATTTTGAAATTGAGGTACAAAATAGCGTCCCGACCACGAACTGCTCCCGCGCACATGGTAAGAAATATTATTTTTATTTAATTAAAAGCATGATTTTTCGTTATATTTTACATTAAATATGTTTTTATGTTTGCATTCTACAATTATTAGTACAAAATATTAGTAACAAAGTCATTTTGTGTTTTCTATAACATGTAAAAGTGGAATGTTAGCTACAATTAACATTGCGAAGCTAACGGTGATTGAGGCGAAGTTACGAATGTTAACAATAACTAACATTGCGAAATGATGAGCAATGTATTTAGGCTTTTTTATTTTAAATAACCATGGTGTTGGAGGGTGTTTGCATGAATGGTGGCTTGATTTTGTTCTAGAATAAGTTGCGCTTAGAGCGTGTGAAGAAGATTCTGGTCCTCATCTCTCTGGATAGCAGTATATCAGACGGTGACAAAGAGATAGTAAAAGACGAAACTGTTTATAGTTCTGCACTTCCCTCTCTAGATTCCTCTTTGGAACGTCTGAATATTATAGACGAGTCACATGATGATACGCTTTTGCCTGAAGACGTGATACCATCCACTCCGTCTACTTCCGAAGTTCTCGAATCACATAATTTACCACAAGATTTGCCTGCCATTCAATCAATATCATCTGTCTTGTCGGTTCCACCAACTCCTGAAGCTTCAAGTGTGCCCAAGATCACTCGTTCAAGAAAGAGACCTTTACCAACCTTGTTGATAAAAAAAAGACAGCATTCATTAAAAAAACCTTTGAATTTTGAATGGGAAGGCGGCAGATTTAAATAAACTGCAATTTTGGATGAAATAACTTTTATTAAATTTGGCTCTGAATCAAAGTCGCCATCTGAATACTATTTCGATTTCTTTAATGAAGATGTTATAAAAATAATTATAGAAAACACAAATTTATATGCCGTTCAAAAATTTCTAAAAAGTTTCAATTTCAATTTGAGTTTAAAGCGTTACGAACAGATACGTCAATTTTTACACTTTGTCGACAATACCCAACCAAATGATGATCGTTATTTCAAAGTTCGGCCGATTTTTGAAGTAATACGTCAAAACTGTCTTAAAATAGAAGAAGAACATTGGTACAGTGTTGATGAAATGATGGTGCCCTATAAAGGAACCAGAGCAAAAAAGCAAAGAAGTGGGGTTT
This sequence comes from Amyelois transitella, assembly GCF_032362555.1. Classification (NCBI taxonomy): domain Eukaryota; kingdom Metazoa; phylum Arthropoda; class Insecta; order Lepidoptera; family Pyralidae; genus Amyelois; species Amyelois transitella. The sequence continues at coordinate 10,039,658 of NC_083517.1, forward strand.
TAAAATATTTGTCAGGGCAGAAGTATCTGGTAAGTAAAAAAAATCAAAAGCCGACGGGACCGAGGCCTTCTGATGCAATTCGCCGTGACCACGTGGGTCACATGCCTGACTTCATAGCAACTCCAGGCAAAAGCAAATTTTGTAAGAATGGTATGACAACTGTTATATGTTTTAAATGTTATTTGAGATTATGTTTTGAGAAAAAATGCAACTGTTTTAAAAATTTTCATGATCAATAATATTTTTAGGTTCATGACAGTTTTTAAAAGAGTTCCATTAAACCATTCTATATTTTTGAAGATATAATAATAATAAATGTTTAAAAAAAATCAATTGAAATTTTATTTTTATTTTCCTGTAGCTTTCGCATTGTTAAAAATACATAACGGTATTTTTGAACACTTAAATGCTGGCCACTTCGTAATGTTACGTATTTTAAACATCCATTTATTAAAAAAATAAATATAATTAAATTTTTTAAATATTTTTTAGATTTAGTATATTATATTACTAAATCAAATAATTAAAAAAATATAACAATTTTTAATACAATTCTTGTTGCGAACTAAAGGGATATAAAAGGCAAATATAAAGGCTAGGACTTTTTCTACATACATACATATGGTTACGTCTATATCCCTTGCGGGGTAGACAGAGTCAACAGTCTTGAAAAGACTGAATGGCCATGTTAAGCTATTTGGCTTAATGATAGAATTGAGATTCAAATAGTGTCAGGTTGCTAACCCATCGCCTAAAAAAGAATCCCAAGTTTGTAAGCCTTTCCCATAGTCGCCTTTTACGACATCCATGGGAAAGAGATGGAGTGGTCCTATTCTTTTTTGTATTGGTGCCGGGAACCACACGGTAAAAAAGCCATAGTGTAGGACCATAAAATAAGTTTACTAAAAATAATCGCCGGCGCCTTGCAATAAAGGATAAAAGGTACCTGCAAATCCCCGCACAAGAGTACATCCGTTTGCTCCATCGCACGACAGCTCTACTGGCTAACTTAGTCCAAAAAAACAACTTATCGAAGTGTAGAAATAAAGTGTGAATGTTAGGCGTAGGGTCAATTAACTCTAGCTCTGGGTCACCCAAATTCATTTTCCTTCTCTTGTTTATAAAATCTTATCATAAAATCATTGTGGGTATATAATTAATTGTATTTTTTCTAAATGTTTTAGTAAACCCGAAACAAAAGCTGTTTGTTGTTTGCGCCAAGTTAATTTGACTTGACTTGACATTGACAGATTTTGACATATATATTTAGGTAGGTACCTAGTTTATCATTGTTTCGTCCAAGTGTTGCTATAACTACAATTAGTAGTCAAATAGTAGAAATGACTATTGAATGAAGTATATTGATACTTAACCATAGAGCCAAATTTTCCACAATAAACAGCATGTTATTTTATGTATTATTACATTTATTTATTTTATTAAAACACAAAAAGATCTCGTTTATAACAATATTATATAAAACTGTTTATATAGTTTTACAGGTTCCTTATAATTACATTTATGTGATAGATAATTCTTAAGTAATATAATAATATACCTACTAGGTTTTATGGCTGAATTGTATAAATAATGTTTTTATTTATGCACACAGCTTCTGAAATTTGCTTAAAGATAATGCAAATATCCAAGCAAAATGTTTCTGCTAATTTATTTAACAGGCATGCGAGAAAAAAGTGCAACCTGGAATATTCAAGTTAACTTGGACCTCTACTATGTCTGATGCATACATTGCTGACTGCGTGGCTCAAATTGGAGAGGTAAATTTTAAAGGCTTTATAATTGTGAAAGGAATGACTATAGCAGGTTATAAAAATTAACACATTGTGTGTCTTTCACACTATTCTATTTCAATTTTCCAATTTCAAATTCCATTCTATACCAACTTCCAACTTTCATATTTTGTGTTGCTTTTAGCTGCAAGATTTTTTGACAACGTACAAGAATTGTAATGTTAATTTAGTTAAAATTATGGAAAAAATATGCGACACCCCGTTCATTGAGATTGATACATACAATGTATTTGTTATACAAAATTTACGCGAGGAAATACGAATAATGGAAAATTTGGCAGCAGATGAAATATTAGAAATGTACAAGGAAATTATTACATATCTGGTTATCGTTTACGAAGGATTTGAAGCTTATATAACACAGGTAATAAAACTAAATAAAAATAATGATATTATACCTACGGCTAATAAATAAATAAGTAATAAGTAATTATAAAATAATTTTATCTTTCAATTCTATTTTGATAAAATAGATGGCAGAATACTGGATCCGGTATGTCCGAAGATTTGATCGCCTCCTAGAAGACGCATTGCGATTAGCTATGAAATCAACAATGCAAAACATGTACAAATGCGTACATGGTGATGGTAAATAACAATAATTTTTAACTAAATTTACTAATTAACATATTTTGTTTATTATTCAAAAATTACGATCAAATTCAGAACCTCCAGCCTCCTCTAAATTTTTAAGCAGGTTAAAAATTTGTAAAAATGCCATTATTTTATAGGAACTATGGCACCATCTCCGTTGATTAAAATGGATTTGTACTTAACCGGTAAAGAAATTACACACAATCCTACCCGGTTTGAAATAGAAGACACATTTACTACAATTTTAGATGAAATAGTTCACATTATGAGTAAGGTGCCTAGATTATTTGAGAAATTTGCATTACCAGCTGGAGGATTAAAAAGGTTTCGGGAAGTCATACAAGTGGACCCTGATTGCAATATGTTACAATCACTAATTGATGCTGGTAAAGTCTAAGATTTAATGTATTATTTACATAATTATAAGTAGATACTTGTGTATAAACTATATTTTCTGTTACAAAGTTTATATTTCAATCTAATAATATAATAATTTAGAGAATAATTTCAGAAATCGAATATAATCTTTCATTAATCACTGAACATATTAGAATGTGGGACCCATATGCACATATTTGGAAAGTTGATAAGGATGAATTTATGATACAATATCGAGAAGAGAAACACCCAGCTTCTGATTTTGACGCTTTGATCATAGATTATAGTAATTTAGCGAACACGGTTCAAATCCAAGAAACTGTTAATCAAGTGAGTATTTTATAAAAGCAGGAGCTAAGGCTATTTTTATTGTAATTATCAGAACCATAGGTAAAATGAACATTGAAGTTCTAGAAAATATTTGTAAAACTAAGTTCATGTGACATTTTTATGATTTCAGATACACTTTATTACTCTTAACTCAAGTAATCTGAAAAAATCAATTATTGCTCATTGTTTAAAATGGCAAGTAAAGTTAGGTGAACTTCTCAGAGCCATAACTGAAGCAGATATAGATGTGGTTTATTCGTATATAGAAAAAAGCAGTGAAGACGCAATGAAAGTAAGAATAAGGATGTATTTAATCATTAAGTTAAAAGTTAACTTATACTATTATATTATTTTTTTATTTTTTTTTTAATAGTAATGGCTGAAAAAATCTTAAATAAAATTAATACATTTTGAATTAACTGATGACTTTTACTATCCTGTCAATAGATGCCAGCAGACTTGAAAGAACTTGCTTCTGCGATAGCAACGTATGAACGACTGGTTTCGGATGTCAGTAATTTTGAGAAAACCTTCCCTCCTATTTCAGATCAAATGATGACTTTAGGTAAGGTTCTCATTATTTTATACTTTTTTGAGTTGCACTTAAATTTATCAATCACCATAAATATGTTGTTTTCAAGAAGGAAATATAACCATTAAGAAGTTATTAAAGCCTTTACAGATTTATAGCGATTTATATAAATAATTTAATACAACAATCACTTATACCTTCATTTTCCTAATTATTACTTGTCAAAAATACAGTTTCTTTTCAGCCAAATTTGAAGTAGAATTAAGTTCCGATATGGTTACACGTCATGAGAATATTCCAGTCGCTTGGGCTGAATATTTAGCTTTATTAGAAGAAGCTAAAAAGGCATTGGAACTCAATAAAGACAAATTCAAAGCAGAACTTTTGGAACAAGCAGAGGTAAGGTCGAAGTGTCTACTTAGTCTTTGAATTCCTATATTGCCCTTCTGAAATTTCCCTTTATATTATTGACCACCCATATTCTTTCCTTAATACGATCCTTTTCCTGATCCCTACTCGTATTCAAGGAGTTCAAAGAAGCTGCAAAAGAATTTTGTGAAGATTTTTATACTACTGCTCCTGTTAGTTCTGATATCAGCGGAAAAGATGCTATGGCCCAGTTGAAAGCATTTAGAGAACAACTGAATGCACTTCGAGCTCAAGAGCAGCAAATACGAGATGGACTTGCAGTATTCAACTTGACGTAAATATTTTTTCACTACACATAAAATTTACAAATTGTACACCCAGAATCACCACAGAATTTTTAGTACTAAATGGGGACAAGAGTGGTAATCTCATTTTCTCTCAATGCTTAATCAATTAAAATTATCTCTTTTGCTTCCTGTCTCTTTACTAGATGAAATATTCTTCCTTCTATAAATACTACTGTATCCTTTATCAGAACTTAAGCTACATTATTTCCGAGTGTAATCACGACAGATGGTTACAAGGAGTAGACTGAAAGAAGAATATTCATTTATTTAAGCTCATTATTTTATAGAACTCCTGTGAATCTGGATCTGCAGAGGATGGAGAAGGAATTGGAGAAATTGGAGGAAGTATGGGGATTAGTTTACCAATGGGAGGAATCTTGGGAAAAATATAAAACTCAAACTTTCTGGGAAATGGAAACAGACGAAATGGAAGATAATGTAATGTTCTTATTCAGGTAAGTTATAGCCAAAAATGACATCGTTCTCTTTGTTATCTTTTATGTGTTAGGTATATGAATACCTAATGATGGTTTATTTCGTCTATTTGCAGAAACTTCAATCGTCTATCACGGCAGTTAAAAGACAAAGGTTGGGACATTATTGATACTACCAGAGTAAAGGTGGATGCATTTAGGAGAACATTGCCATTAATTGGGGACTTGAAAAATCCTTGTATGAGAGAACGCCATTGGGATAGAATCAAAACATTGATGAATGTGTAAGTTAGTTTAGTAATTAATTTAATAAAATTTTAAGCGATTTACTATGTCTCATTTATTTATTATCCTTTTTTTAATTCCTAGTGAGAATGATCTTAACATATTTTCAGAGAATTTGATCAAAATTCTGAAGACTTTAAATTAGAACTCATAATGCGTTTAAATTTCCAAGCATATGCTGAAGATATTTCTGAAATATCAAATGCAGCCACTATGGAATTGAATATAGAAAACGGTTTGAAAACTATTAGGGAAATTTGGAAGAATACTACTTATGAAATGCAACATCATAAAGGTGAAATGTATAGGTTAAAAAATGTTGAAGATGTTATGCAGGTTGGTTTTGTATAAAGTACTTATTCTTCTTACGAAATGTAGTGAATGGTACTAATTGATTATTTCTTTAGTTTCTTGAAGATCATCAAGTTCAGCTGTCTTCTATGAAATCCACAAAGTATGTTGAACCTTTTATAAAAGAAGTTGATTATTGGGAAAAAGCTTTAGGATATGTTGCAGAATGTATAGAGGTATAATTTAAGACAACAACTTATATGACACAGCTTGTATTTTTGAATAGTTACAAATATGGACAAAATTAATTTTTGACAGATATCCTTGCAAGTTCAACGGAGATACCTTTACTTAGAAAGCATATTTAGTGGTGAAGATATAAGGAAACAATTACCTAGTGAAGTTCAAATTTTTGATGCTTTAACAGCTGACTGGACAGAAATAACTAGCAAGTAGGTATATTCTATTTCTTGCTAGTTGGTCGATTAAACATAAAGATCTCGAGTGAATCTAGCTTTTTATTTCAGTATGTTTGCTGGATCAAATGCAATTGAAGCTTGTATATATAAACCAATACCTTATTTATACAACAAGCTAAATAAAATGGTAGACAATTTGGATGGGATTTTAAGGGCATTGGAAAAGTATTTGGAAACAAAACGAATGTTATTTCCAAGATTTTATTTTATATCCAATGACGATTTGCTGGAGATCCTAGGAAATTCAAAGAAGCCACAATTAATCCAAGTGCATTTAAAGAAATTATTTGATAACGTCAACAAGATACGAATTGATAAGGTACTTGAATAATTATTACATAAACAATGAACGTATTGAGAAAATGCTGAAAATTCAATAATTCTTGTTTATTCTACATACATACACACAGTCACGGCAACGTCCCTTGCTGAGTAGACAGAGCCAACAGACTTTGAAAGACTGAAAGGCCACATTCAGCTGTATGGCTTCATGAAGCAGCCCAAGTTTATGAGCCTATACTTTAGCCACCATTTACGACATCCATGAGAAAAAGAACCAACTTATATCTGTCTCATGGATGTCGTAAAGGGTGGCCAACAAAAAAATTGATAATTAGACTTCATGTCTTTTGATCTTCATGTGATTGATCGGTAACACGCTGCACTGCGCCGTTTATTTACACATGTTCAATCTAATCTGTCTGAGTCGGTCAGAACTAGATCGGATGAAGTCGGTGGCACGATGCACGGATCCTTACAAAATCAATAATTAAATTATTAAAAACCTGACTCACTCAATCTATGATCAAAGGCATACCCCGGGATCCTCTCCAGAGAGGTGATGATGGAACCGTGACTAAAGCCAGGACGGAGAAGGACAAAAAGAGAAATTTCTTATTGGTGCTGCTGCAGATTAATACATGCACATTTTTTGATACATTTACAGTAGTGGTAGTTTTTTTAATTTTTATACTAACAATACACATTCTTTGACATTATATATATTTATGATAGGTACACATTTTGTTTGAATTTTTGATGTGAAGTCAATGTCAACAAGCAACAAACAACCGCGGAATTTATTTTTAAATAGCCACGCGTTGTCTGCGTATGTTTGTGAATTTATCTATTATTCATTAATCATTATAATTATTAGTGTTTACTGAATTATTTGTTACAATCAAAACCTTGTCAGAATGGACGAAGAAGAGCTTTCTAATTGTCAATTTGTCCCGTTTAGTACCATGGTAAGTTTCTAATTTTAATACATAAAAATATTAATTAAATATTTATTCCATTGTCTCTTCAGTTTAAATTTATAAAAATTAAATTGTAAACATTACCTACAAAAGTTTCGATGGTTTTAGTAAGTTTCTCATGTACCTATGTAATCAAACTCCTCCCGTTTTTGAAATTTACCAACCTATGTAGGTACCTATATTGGAATTAGTTTATCATTCATAACCTAAACGTTGATGTATGAAATAATTTCGTCAAAAATTTTTGACTTTATAAGTACCTACCTAGTTTAGAGCTCATTTTACAATTGAAAGCAATTTATTGATTAAGTAATTTCTCTTTACAGGAAAAAGTAATGAAAATCCTGGAAACAGAACAAAATATCGACTACCCACTCTGTAAAAGGAATTTATATAAACTTCAGTCGGACAAAATAAACCCACAAAGGGGGAAAGATAAATCGGCTGTGAAGGAAATATACCAGTTGGCGTTGGCACGAGCTGTGTATTCTCATGACTGGGACAAAGTGGTGTATTTGCTGAAGAAATCTCCCATCACGCATCATTACTCACCAGCGAAGAGGAAAATACAGGATAAATTGAATGTTTACATCAGGGTGAGCAGTTCTTGATATCACTTTTTGTTTCTAAAATACACGACAGCCGTCTACGCTAATATGGTTTTGTCTTGTGGAAACTGGCAAGACAATATGGGGAACAGATGTCTGGCTATACCACCTTCGGCAGGCCCAGGTTGAGATCATGGCTGAATGATGACATGCGAACCAATGGATTCAAATCTGAGTATGCGGAAAACTAGAACAAGTGGACAGAGAAAGGTGGACTCTGGGCCCCTAAACACGTCTGTGGAGGGTGCAATCAGGGGCATGCCGATATAAGAGAGAGAGAGAGAAAGAATGACTTGTGAGAGAAGTAATGTACTTTTGGTACTGTCTTAAAATATTATATATCATATCATAGATTTACTTTATGATGAGTCCACTATTCTATCTCTATTCTATCAACAACATTATTGATAAGTGGAATTCTATATTTTTTATGATTCCATACATATAATGAAATTGTTACCAACGAATTGCAAAAAAAAATGATATCAGGGAACTATTATATAAGACCAAAATCAAATGTGATGATAATAATTTTTCTTTTAATTTCAGGCCCTAATGTTAGTATTTATGTACCATCCAGAGGCGAGATCGAAGCAGCTTTTACCCGAGTACCTCCACATGGTGTCTACGTGCCGCACTGAACAAGAGAAGCGAGCTCTGATGAGAGCCATCCTGACGTTGCCGGAGAAGTTCAAGTTTATGCTAATTCCATCTGCAAGGAGGATAAACGTTGATGATGATTAAGTTAATGTTATTACAGACAACAATAAATCGTCCAAATTAACATTTTTTTTTTTTTTTTTTTTTTTTTTTTTTTTTTTTTTTTTTTTTTGACAAATTACACTGATTGAGTTAGCCTCGAAGTAAGTTCTAAACTTGTGTTACGAGATACTAACTCAACGATACTATATTTTATAATAAATACTTATATAGATAAACATCCAAGACCCAAGACAATCAGAAAAAGTTCTTTTCTCATCATGCCCTGACCGGGATTCGAACCCGGGACCTCCGGTGTCACAGACAAGCGTAGTACCGCTGAGCCACAGAGGCCGTCATGATAATATAATACAATTATGTGTATCACTTTAGCAGATTACTGTACATAAAATAGTGTTTTATGTATATAAAATAGTATTTTATTTATATAAAAAATAGTATTTTATGTATAATGAATATAATAAAACAAATTTAATGTCTTTGTAATCTGTAATTAAATTTGTATTACACTAGCTGTTGCCCGCGGTTTCCCAGACGGACATTGTTGTTCCACATTCCTACATGAACAGTTTTTTTTCCTACTACATGATATTATAATACAATTATGAATATCACTTTTGCAGATGACTGAACATAATTTATGTATAAATATTAGTTATTACTTTAAGTATTTTTTGTTTATAAGTTAAATTATGAATAAACTAAAACAAATTGAATGTATTTTTGAAATCTATAATTAAATTTACATAAAACAAATGTAAAATAACCTGAAAAATAATTAATGGGACAAGCACTTCTATCAAGTGGGAACCAAACCTATCACATTCCGTACCAACAAATTCGCAATGATCAGACCGGAGTCATTTTGTGACCTGACATCCTCGCTCATGGTCATAGGCATACCCGTCTCAGCAAGGAAGCAACCGGTACAAATGGCAAGACGTTAACAGTATGTACTTTGTCCAGAACGCCCTTGGTCTCCCAATAGCCAAAGCCATGATGTCTGAAGATGGGGAATGCATTGAGTGGAAGTACAACCTGGTTTTGGACGGACCAGCCGAAGTGTGGCTGCTGGGCCTGGAGCATACTATGAGGGTTGTACTAAGGGAGGTAAATTGTAGTTAGTTTGTCAACATTTTATTGTAGACACTTTTATTTATATATCTTTAGAAGACCTTAGGTGCTTTTGATTATTCTTTGTTTTTTGATAATCTTTAACCTTTGGATTAGGTTTTCTTCCTCAAAACCATTACATTTTCTAAATACATACATACAAACATATAGTCACGTCTATATCCCTTACGGGGTAGACAGAGCCAATAGTCCCGAAAAGACTGAATGGCCACGTTCAGCTGCTCGGCTTAATGATGGAATTGAGATCCAAATAGTGACAGGTTGCTAGCCCATCGCCTAAAAAAAGAATCACAAGTATGTAAGCATATCCCTTAGTCGTCTTTTACGACATCCATGGGAAAGAAATGGAGTGGTCCTATTCTTTTTTGTATTGGTGCCGGGAACCACACGGCACTAAATACTTTTTACAATCCTAATGTCCTGGAGTATGGTATATCTTTTGTTTTTCTTTTATAAATTATTCCTTACGAACCCAGTCTAGTCTACGTTATAGAGTATTTTCTTAAAAGTTAATTTTAGTGTTCTTTAGATGAGGTATAATTTTTCTTTTACTTTATTACTTTCCCAAAAGTGCTTTAAAGTCTGCGCTTTCGCACAGTAGAATAGCGCCTCATCTCTTATAGACCGTGTACAATGTAATATACATCCTGTGAGAAGCGATTCAAGGAGAGAAGCATTAATAACTTCCCAAGTCTATGTTCCTATTTAGACTCTGAGGGGTGGTACGCGCGCCGCTGTTTTTATCGCGCGATAAACTAGCTGTTTCGCTTTTGATTTCGACACGAATCGGGCCAGCGATAGGTTATCGCGCGATAAAAACGGCGTCGCCTTTACCACACTAGCCCTCTGATCAGGTTGGGTGATGGTAAAAAGCCATTTCATAGAACAACTGACAGCTGAAACTGCTGAGAATGCATTGTAATGTGATAAGATAGTTTGAAGAACCTGTGTAAACAAAAAATGTGAAACACCGTAGCGAAGACACAGGTTACTTGAAATAACGGATTCCTTTTCTACATAGCAACTTATATTGACGCGGGCCGCTTTACGCAAGTGCAAGTACCAACGGGAACAATGGATCAACGATTGGCCTGGACAACTGGGCATTACCTGCAGTAAGGTATACCTTGGATCACATGAAATACCTAAAAGTATCAATATCAAAATGAATGTGCCGTGTGGTTCCCGGCAGTGCCGTGTGGTTCCCGGCACCAATAGAAAAAGAATAGGACTACTTCATCTCGCTCCCATGGATGTCGTAAAAGGCGACTGAGGGGTAGGCTTACAAGCTTGGGATTCTTTTTTAGACGATGGGCTAGCAACCTGTCACTATTTGAATCTCTATTCTATCTTAAAGCCAAATAGCTGAACGTGGCCTGTCAGTCTTTGCAAGACTGTTGGCTCTGTCTACACCGCAAGGGATATAGACGTGATTATATGTATGTATGTATCAAAATGAATCTTCCATGCGGGGTCACAGTCAGGCGGATCCCGCGCACGTCTCCAGGCGGAATGTATCATAAGGAACTAAATTTTAGTGAGGTTAACGCGCAACAAGTAAAAAGTTGACATTTGTGTAGGTAGTTAATATTTTAGGAGTGCAGGAGAGTTTAAACGATTCCCCAATATTCCGAAAGGAATAATTGAAAAAAAAAAACATGAAATCTTTCGAGAAAGGTAGATAGTGTAGTGCTCTTGCGCTTTTCTCACGGACAAACTCTAATTACAATTTCAATTAGGTGCTTAGTATTAGTAACCCAGGCCTAGAATCATTTTGGTTGATGAGAGAGAGCTTAGTATCTGCAGTCTAATGAATTGAGGGATCTTATTAAAAAAACAAGTATCAGATGTCCCATGGTTGGCGGCCTCTGTGGCGCAGCGGCAGTGCGCTTGTCTGTGACACCGGCGGTCCCGGGTTCGAATCCCATCCAGGACAAGATGAGAAATGAACTTTCTCTTCTCTCTTTTGGGTAGGTACTGGATGTTTATCTATATAAAAAAATAATATAAAATGAAGTTAGTATCTCGTAACACAAGTTTCGAACTTACTTCGTGGCTAACTCAATCTGTGTAATTTGTCCCGTATACATTTATTTTATTATTTATTTATTTGTGAGACCTAATATGCTCATTTGTTTCAAGAGAGTTATGAATGTGGATGAAGCGAAGGAAATATGCAGACATCGTGGCAAGTGGATAGAGGTAGTCTCTGCCTACCCCTCCGGCAAAGAGGCGTGATTTTATATATGTATGTATGTATGTTTCAAGATGAAACTAGTTCATTTAGATGAAACCGAGGTAGGAAAAATAACCTACTCAACAGATCCAATGGACTTCGGACTGCACACGAACTCTCTGCCGATGCGAGCTGATGAAGGAGAAGAAACCAATGAAGAAGCTGCGCAAGAAGCAGAACCAGATCCTGACGACGTTGCAGATGATGTCTCGAAAGGAGATCTCGAAGATTCTGCGGGCGAAGGTCAACGCTCTCTGCGTTATAGAAATACATTCGAGGGATATGGTTGATAAGATGTATAAAATGGGTGAGTTTTGATACTTTGTCGAAAAGAGCGCTATTGTGGCTGATTGAATTACTACAACCATTTAATTACAAGTCTGATTCACAGGCCGAAGTTACTGTCCATCCAGGAGACAGCAACTGTACACTCTGCTGCCTGTACTGTCCTTTATTTTGCTGCCTATACTGTCCTTTATTTTGCTGCCTATACTGTCCTTTATTTTGCTGCCTATACTGTACTGTCATTTTCCCGACATGCTCTGACCACTGGGCTTGAATTTATTGACAGCAGCACAAAGTTACTGTGTCACAACACAAGGCTTGTGTTTGGAACCCATTACGGTTTTACGAGACAAGCAAAATGGCTGTGATCATTATAAATAAAATCTTACTGACAGACTTTTGTTGTGTGCCATATTAGGTATATTTTACATACATACATACATACATATAATCACGTCTATATCCCTTGCGGGGTAGACAGAGCCAACAGTCCTGAGCGGACTGATAGGCCACGTTCAGCTATTTGGCTTTAAGATAGAATTGAGATTCGAATAGTGACAAGTTGCTAGCCTATCACCTAAAAAAAAGAATCTCAAGTTTGTAAGCTTATCCCTTAGTCGCCTTTTACGACATCCATGGGAAAGAGATGGAGTGGTCCTATTCTTTTTTGTATTGGTGCCGGGTACCACAATACCAAATAATCCCTCAGGTTGTATGACGGTGACAGCATTCGAGTGGTTCTCCCAGCTGAAGTTTTACTGGGACAGGGAGCGCGAAGACTGCTACATCAGGCAGACCAACACCAACTCTATTTACACGTACGAGTACATCGGCAACTCTGGACGGCTGGTCATCACCCCGCTTACTGACAGGTGAGGTTCCTGTGCGGAAAGAGGTTACTAGCAGGATCGTGGAGGTCAGAGACGTGGTGAGATCATGTGTGTTATTTTGTGTAGCTTCGTTTTACTTACTAGCTCTTGAATTTTAGCCCTTGGCCAACCCTTTAAAGTTTGCAACCAGGATCTGGGAGGTCTGACGGGAGTTGCTTCATGTTGCCGACTTGTCAACTCTTGGATCATGGTCCACACACACACACACACACGCACACGCACACGCACACAGACACACACACACATACACACACACACACACACACACGCACACCCACACGCACACGGACACACACACGGACACACACACACACACATACACACACACACACACACACACACACACACACACACACACACACACACACACACACACACACACACACACACACACACACACACACACACACACACACACACACACACTTCAGTAAGTAGTAGTAAATTTCTCTGCTCAAATTAGCATTTGATCCAATCATCTTGTTTTGACAGTCGTGGTTGGTTCAATTTGCGAGAGGTCCAATATAATGTCTTGCGGACAAAGACCACTTAAAATATTTTCATCATCACTAGGTGTTACATAACCCTCACAACGGCTCTGCACCTCTTTCGCGGCGGCAGCCCCCAAGGCCCGGCCGGGACGGGCAAGACAGAGACTACTAAGGATTTGGGCAGGGCTTTGGCCAGATGGGTCGTCGTTACAAACTGCTCTGATGGCCTTGATTACAAGTCTATGGCTAAATGTTTTGCAGGTATACACTTTAACGATTTAACCAATAGAGTACCCGAAACCGCCGAGCTTGCATGAAGAGAGTTATGAATGTGGATGAAGCGAAGGAAGTATGCAGAGATCGTGGCAAGTGGAAAGAGGTAGTCTCTGCCTACCCCTGCGGGAAAGAGGCGTGATTTTATGTATGTATGTAAGACGCGTTGTCATTTGAGAATACGATAATAATTAAAAAAATAGCCTTAGTTATATATGAGAGAAATAAAATACAGACAAATTTAATAAAGTTCCAAAATATATTTTTTTACGCAGATCTAAATTTTTTCTTTGTACTATTTGATCGATAAGACATTTTATATGAGGGCTTCCTCAAGGCCTTTTGTAGACAAGGAAGAAGGCCCTTTGACAGTTCAAAATTTAGTTGTTCGAAGAAATCTATTTTGTATATTTATAATTTTAATCTAAACAGGTATAGCCCAAAGCGGTTGCTGGGGTTGTTTCGACGAGTTCAACCGTATAAACATAGAGGTTTTGTCTGTGGTCGCTCAGCAGATCCTAGCCGTTTTACTGGCGTTATCTCAGCTACAGAAGAAGTTCGTATTTGAAGGCTGCGAGATAAAGCTGGACGCTAATTGTGGCATATTTATCACTATGAATCCAGGGTATGACAATATGATGTTATCTAGTGAATTTTAGTGGGAGTTTTTTACAAAAAGCACATTAAATTTATAAAAGTAGAGAGCTAAGTGCAAATCTAATTTGGGTTCCTTTAAGGAATAATTACTGATCATGGACATAAATATACTTATTTGACTATTTACTTATTTCATGTAACCTGTTGGTGTACCTAAATAAATAAATAAATAAATAAATATTTACCCTATTGTTTCTCACACTTGATTTTGTCTGGAAGATGATTTGTATTTTTTCGCTTAAGATTGCTTTTCATAACAAGCGAGAAAACAATAACTAAGTTACCGGAAAGGTGTAAACAATACCCATATCGACGAGAAACCATACTTATAAACGAGAAACAGTGAGAAACTATTACTTACAATAAAATTAAAGATCGAAAGGTATGATTTACCCAGATCGCGAACCTTTTTAATGCTATTACAGTTATGCCGGCCGTACAGAATTACCTGACAACCTTAAGTCTATGTTCCGGCCGATTGCCATGTGCGTTCCAGATTGCCTCATTATTGCCGAGAATACTTTGTTCTCTGATGGATTTACGGCGTACAAGGTCAATGCTAAAAAGGTAAATCATACATACATACATAAAATCACGCCTCTTTCCCGGATGCATACTTCCTTCGCTTCATCCACATTCTTAACTCTCTTCATGCAAGCTCGGCGGTTTCAGGTACTTTTGACCTGACCCTTTACCAGGACGTCCTTAATTTGATCAAGATATGTTCCTCCGACCTTACCCTCAACAATCTCCTTGTATATCAGCTTAGTCAACTGCTTTCGACGACGACTGCTATGCTAGCGACCGAACCATTTCAACATTATGACATCGTTTTGTTATAATGTCACAGAATACATTGATTCATTCCATATAGTGATACTTTTATAAATAAGGTTGGTATTAACAGGTCAGCTGGTAATCGTGGTGTTGAAAAAAAAGTATTTTTTCAGGTATTCACTTTGTACCAACTGGCGATGCAACAGTTATCAAAACAGGATCACTACGACTTCGGTCTGAGGTCTATGGTCGCATTGCTACGTTATGCTGGAGTCAAGAGAAGGGCATACCCTCATCTGCCTGAACAAGAGGTATGTATATATAAGAAAAAAAAAATGAAACAGCGGAGTCCAAATATGATTATAATATAGGAGTCAGTTTCTCGGTATTTTTTCATTAGATCATTACTGTTCTTTTTGTAATAGTCCTCATAAAATTCGAATAAAGGTATAAGCATTTTCGCCTACTGCAAGAATTTCGGTCCAAACTTTGTAACCAAGGTCACGCAATGCGCATTTTTTGTTGCGCAACGTCACCCTTCCACATGAGAATTCGACATTTTATTTTAGATATTGGCAGCCTCATTAGAACAACCCCTTCTCCCATATGTGGTGGTGGCGAGAAGCTGCTGATACTCCACTCCGTATTGTCTTGGCAATTAGTTACTTGGCGCGTAATGTTTATTTAAATTTTCTTTTAATAAACATGCTCCCGGCGTTTCTTTAGCATAGGATCACTCAATCTCCCATGGATGTCGTTAAAGGCAACTAAGGGCTAGGCTTATAGACTTGGGATTCTTCTTTAGGTGACGGGCTAGCAACCTGTCACTATTTAAATATCAGTTCCATCTTTAAGCCATACAGCTTAACGTCTCCTATCAGTCTTTTAAGACAGTTGACTCTACCCCTTAAGGGATAAAAACGTGAGTATATATGTAATTTCCTTTTAGATGGTAATTCTAGCCATGCGAGACATGAACGTAGCCCGGTTGACGGCCAAAGATGTCCCTCTTTTCGACGGGATTATGCAAGACATCTTCCCTGAAGCGGAGGTCCCCACCCTGGATTATGAGATGCTGGAGAGCGCCATATCTGCTGAGATGAGGCTGGTTGGGTTGCAACCTGTCAAGGCCGCGTTACATAAGGTCATACAGACCTTTGAGACTAAGGTGAATGAAAAGTGGTTAAAATAGTTTGTATGTTGTGTATTGTCTTAAATTTTGAAGTAGATTAATGAGTCTTGGGTTTCCTGCACAGATACTTGACCCTCTTATGATTGGGGTTTGTATAAACAGGGGTTCATGGTCATTTACAACTTTTGGTGAGTTATGGAAGTCATCGTACAGAAATCTCCAATTTGATATAACTCAAACTGTTACAATGATGTCAAATATACCAAACAAACATAACACTACATAACTTTCTGTACTGCCAAGTTCTACCTTATCATATGTATAAGTTAATTACTTTTTTAAATTCGGAGACTCATTATTTTTTTCTGTGATTTCTTTAGAATTCCCGACATTCTAGCATCCTTTTGGGAGATACGAACACTGCCAAATCTGTATCTTGGAAGATGCTCGCGGCCACTCTGAGCCGATTGGCTCGTGAAAAGGTAAGTGATGAGGCGTGATGTGTAATGAAAAATCTTTTCCATTAATGTCTTCTTAATAAAATCGTTGCGAAGCTTTTATGTTTCGTAGTATATAAGAGTAAATTTTAGTTATGCATGAAAAAAATACTTTAAATGCGTATTAAGACAGCTACGATTATCAGAACCTGCTCAACTATATAGCTGTACCAAGGAACTTATAAAACCGCTCAACAACTTTAATTCTAATAGCATTGTCCACGTTGATGGATGCTTAATCTATGACCTTATAAATCACCTATCTTCTGATACGCGATAACTAGTAAGCCTTACATATATATTTATTTCGCAATGAACAGGTTCCTTTAAGTTCTAAGCAGATATACAAGGAGATTGTGGAGGGAAAGGTTGGAGTGGAAAGACCTAGACGAACGTTTCTTGATCAAATTAAGGACGTTCTGGTAAAGGGTCAGGTCAAAAGTACCCGGAACCGCCGAGCTTGCATGAAGAGAGTTATGAATGTGGATGAAGCGAAGGAAGTATGCAGAGATCGTGGCAAGTGGAAAGAGGTAGTCTCTGCCTACTCCTCCGGGAAAGAGGCGTGATTTTATGTATGTATGTATGTATGAACAGGTTCCCGGTTTCCTCAACGTCCAAGTGCACCCAATGAATCCTAAGGCTTTGACACTGGGAGAGCTGTATGGGGAGTATAATCTGGCCACCGGAGAGTGGAAGGACGGAGTACTGTCTTCCATCATGAGGACTACTTGCCAAGGTTACTGTTTTATCGACGTACACCCCATACAATTTTAGAGGATAGGCCACTGACAAGAGTTGCTTTCGAATAGCTGGTAATTTAGGGAGTATCTATGGTGTTGCTGTAATTTAAGTCTAAATGAAGGATTTTTTACAATATTTTTTTAGATGGATAGATAATTTTTTTTATTGCACCATAAGAGTGAAACGTACAAAACAGACAGACATGAAAAAAGGGGGTCTTATCGCTAATGCAATCCCATCCAGTCTACCTTTGGGTTTAACTTGTGGTCCTATATCTTCGCCCGACCTGACTTGAGAATTTCTATTTCGGCTTCGATTCTTTACTATTTTTTTTATAAATGTGATGGATTTCGACGAGAAATTGTCTCATAGATGAGTCGCCTGATCAGAAGTGGATAATATTCGACGGGCCGGTCGACGCGATTTGGATTGAAAACCTCAATTCTGTGATGGATGACAACAAACTCCTTACTTTGGTGAACAGCGAGAGGATTTCCATGCCCTCACAGGTGGGTATAAAACTTTATCTGAATGTCTTGCAATCTCCTACCTACTTTACAGGTAAAAATATAGTCTTACTTTACATACAGTATTACTATTCTCATTATTTCTCGTATAGTTGGAATGACAAATCTTAATCATCCTCGTTAAGAACAAATGTAATTACTTATTTAATTTATCCAACTCTCAATTAATAATAAGCCAAGCTTAACGTGGCCTTTCAGTATTTTGATGATGGTTGGCTCTGTCTAACCCGCAAGGTATAGACATGATTATATGTTATGTTATGTGATATAATTTATCTTTAAATTTTTGTATTGTGTATGTGTAGATCGACAGATGAAAAAAATTTAAGATGGCTGGCATCTGTGTATCTATAAATCTTAACAAATTATATTTCGAGTCTCATAAATACGTACATACATATAATCACGGCTCTTTCCCAGAGGGGACTAGGCAGAGACATCTTGTCACTTGCTATGATCCCTGCTTACTTCATTGACTTCATTCATATTTATTGCTTATGCAATCTTGCCGGTTTAAGGTACTCTTGACCTGACCATTTGACACGTCTTTTCAAATGGTCAGGTCAAGAATATCCTGTCATATGCGGGTATTATAGCTTTTATATAGTGTCTTCTACACATGCGCTTTGGAAGCGGTAGTAGTTATAATTGGATTTAAGTGATGTGACGTCAATAAGTGATACCTTGTATCCAATTTTGAAAATAAATCTATTCTATTCCATTCTTTGGTATTGTGGTGTTTTCATACTGCTCTTCGGTTATTTCAGGTATCCCTTCTCATAGAAACCCTGGACTTGGCTGTGGCCTCCCCGGCTACGGTTTCTCGTAACGGTATGGTCTACAACGACTACCGGGACTGGGGTTGGTGGCCTTTCGTCAACTCCTGGCTGGATACCGTTGATGACCCGGAGTATCGAGAGATGGTGAGTTTTTTCTTTCATAAACCAGAGATTGGTTATAAGTGTACTGTACATACATAAAATCACGCCTCTTTCTTGGAGGAAAGGGGGAGACTAAATCTATCCACTTGCCACGATCTCTGCATACTTCCTTCGCTTCATCCACATTCATAACTCTCTTCATGCAAGCTCGGCGTGTTTGCACATAAACCAAGTTATGATGCTAGCCGATTGTAAGAGAAAATATCTTGAGAAAACTTGTATACTCTGGCATCCGTATGTGTATTTCTCTATCAATTCCGTCATGAAGTCAGCTGGACGTGGTCGTTTCGAGACTGTTGGCTGTGTCTACCCCACAAGGGATGTAGATGTGACTCTATGTATATACTCCTCTTTTCTCCTTATATCTTTTGTAGGAATAACTAACTTTGTTATTATACTTCCTACAATATGTATGTATGAGTGAAAACCGGACTTTATCAATCCAGGATCATGGACACAGGCGAATCCCGAGTTCCTCTTTAAACGGGAGGGGACACCATCAGGACTTACAAACATACGATAAATCATGCCTTTTCACTTTACCAAAACTTTACGGACCATAAATGCATAATGATATGTAGTTAATTGCCTTTAGCTGGACAGGCAAGCTTAAAGCGAACTTTTCAAATTATATTTCCTTATTCATTATTATAGGGACATTTCGAACATCACTTAATAATTGTCATATCTTTTGGTTTCGCAACATTGGTTGACGTCAAATGAATTACTCAAAACATTGTTTACTGCCGCGTCCAAAGCGTCAGAGAGAAAGTAAAGCTACAGCGTAAACTTGATCATAATCCTCACCCGGGCAGCTGCGCCGCCACTTCCAAAACATCCTGACTCCGGTGCTGGAGCTGAAGCGTCTCCACCTGACCGAGGGCGCCTCGGTGCGCGGCCAGGAGCTGACGGGCGTGCGCGCCATGTGCCGGCTGCTGGCGCAGTGGCCCGCGCCCGCGCCGCCCGCGCCCGACGAGGAGGACAACGAGAACTTCTCCAAGATGCGGTTCCTGTTCGCGTGGGTGACACGTCTATATCCCTTGCGGGGTAGACAGAGCCAACAGTGTTGAAAAGACTGAATGGCCACGTTCAGCTATTTGGCTTAATGATAGAATTGAGATTCAAATATTGACAGGTTGCTGGCCCATCGCCTAAAAAGGAATCCCACGTTTGTAAGCCCTAGTCGCCTTTTACGACATCCATGGGAAAGAGATGGAGTGGTGCTATTCTTTTTTGTATTGGTGCCGGGAACCACACGGCTCACTCACCACCACACTCCTGACGAATGTGTTTCTGCCTTTAGCTAGCTACGTCGTGCCTTCTAAAGCACGACGAAGTCATCGTGCAGTAAGCTTAATTATCAAAGTAAGCTACAGCAGAAGTAGCTTCATGGCGAGCACGAGGAGCACAATGACAACTTGGTCAGGTCAGGTCAAGGTCAAGGTCAGGTTCCTGTTTCCGTCAGTGATTTTTCAATCTAAGTGAATAGTCTCTTTTTTCAGTAAGCTTTATCGTGTCTCTTAAAGCCTTTAGGAGTAGAAATTTGAAGCCAGATTCCCGGGCTCTAGGTGAAGTAACTTTTTTGTTGACCAAGACGTCTTCCAAATTCAACCTCCCCCTTCATAGTTCTGATGCCATTACTAAATTGTCTTTGAAGAAGGAGTGTTTATTATTCTGATATATCTTTTTACAGTATGATCTGGTCAATCTGCGCGACTCTAGAAGACGAGCCGCGTCGCAAGCTGGACAACTGGGTTCGGGAGCACGAGGGCATATTCCCGCTTAAAGACACCGTCTACGATTACTATGTGGACGAGAGGCTCAGACAGTTCAAACCGTGGGAGGATAAGCTGCCTGATAATTGGCGGTTTAACCCTAAGTTAGTGTAATTTTGTATAATCGTCATTATCATCTCACATATATGCATACATATAATCATGTCTATATCACTTGCGGGGTAGATAGATGCGAACAGTTTTGAATAGACTGATAGGCCACGTTCAGCTAGCCCATATCCCACGTTTGTAAGCCTTAGTCGCCTTTTACGACATCCATGCGAAAGAGATGGAGTGGTGCTATTCTTTTTGTATTGGTGGTGGTATCTCAAGTGAAACATATCGCTTTAGGTATCTTAATTCTTTTCGTGTTATGCTTGATGATTCTTCTTCCTCCTGGCTTTAGGTACTGGTTGCATATAGGTTTACTATCCAAAGTAGACGAGACAAAAATAAGTCTTATAGATTCCATTCCTGTCGTTTTATATCGACGAGTCGATGGACGGGTTAGTTGCTAAAAACTACAAGTACTAGGCATTATACAAAATCAGTCATTAGTGAAATCAAGCAGGGTATATAGGGATTCTGTCTATCTAGATATGGTCACCTTTGGTCCTTATATACATACATGTAATCACGTCTATATCACTTGCGGGGTAGACAGAACCAACGGTCTTTAAAATACTGATAAGCCACATTCAGCTGTTTGGCTAAATGATAGAATTGAGACTCAAATAATGATAGAAGAAGAAGAATCCCAAGTTTGTAATGTCTTTGCCTCAGTCGCCTTTTACCACATTAATGAGAAAGCGATGGAGTAGTCCTATTCTTTTTTCTATTGGTGCCGTGAACCACACGACCAACGGTCCCTATATATTTTTGATCATTATGATATAAATAAATAAATAATTCTTTATTACAGCTTGGGTTTCCACATGATATTAGTTCCCACGGTGGAGTTCATCCGAGTTCAGATCATAGCTCTGGATATGCTGGTGGCTGGTCACGGGGTCATAGTGGGCGGTCCTACGGGAACCGGGAAGACGTTCCTCATCCAGGGGACCTTGGCTAGCTTGGACCCGTCTAGGTAAGATTTTTTTGAGGTTAACAAACGTACAAAATTACGGTTTCCATAATTATGCTCTCCGAATGTTTAAAATCTTGTTGATTCGTTATTTTCCTAATCCACAGGGAGGGCAACCTGTCACTACTGGAATCTTTATTTTTTATCTTTATATCATAAACGTGGCCAGTCACGTCTTCAAGACTGTTGGCTCTGCCTATTCTGCAAGGGATATAGACGCGATTATGTGTATATATGTATACTATTAGTCTATTGGGAAATTCCTTTGGAAGGGAAGATTGAATTAGATGTGGATTTCTCAACAGATATAGCACACAAGTTATCAATATGTCTGCGCAAACAACCGCAGCTAATGTCCAGGATATAATTGAAGCTAGATTGGAGAAGAGAACGAAAGGGAACTATGTGCCTGCAGGAGGTGAGTAATATTTCTAGCATATAGTTATCGAACGATATCAGTATACATATGAAATGTATATATATTTTTATTTCAAATATTTCTCATTTTTGTGAGAAACCTCTGCGACGTTTCTCAGTATGACGAGAAACCTTTGTTTCTCGGTGTAGTAAGAAATCAGTGCTATGAGAAACCTTTGTAATATTCCTCAGTTAAGAAACCTATACGGTATTTCTCAGTTAGGTAAGAAATCTATGTAATATTTCTCAGGTGAGAACCCAATGAAAAATTTATGTATCTTGCTTTGTTTTTTTGTCAATAAAACTAAATTCTTCTTCCAGGCAAAAGGATGATAGCTTTTATGGACGATATAAACATGCCCGTGCGCGACAACTACGGATCTCAGCCGCCGTTAGAGCTAGTGAGACTGTGGAATGACTATGGGTACTGGTTCGACAGGGCTAAGCAGTGGAGGAAGAACGTGAAGGTAAGATTAGGGTTCTAGGAACTCACTCTCTTAAATATTAAGTCTATGAACAAATCCATTTTCCTTTTTATTCCTTATAACAACCGGGTGATCACAAAAAAGTCAATTTGAATTAATAGACTTCTTTTTAATTTTGGGAACAAAACTCATAAAAAAGTTGATGTCGTAATATTATAAAAAAAAGTCGTTATAGAAATCGTATAAAAAATTCAAAATTTTTATTCATTACTATAGGATACTTCATATCGCTTAATAATAGTCAAATCTTTTGGTTTCACAACATTGGTTGACGTCAAATAAATTACTTAAACCTAAGTTTACTGCCGCTTCCAAGGCATCAGTGCATGGAAGATATTATTTGAGCTTCTTTCAGTTGTTGTGTCATAAGTTTTCAGTGACTAATAAGATCACTTAGTGGTCTTTCAATTTCGCACAAAGACGGCACAAATCACTCAATCAAATATTAGTCCTTTAAGTTCATGTACCATATTCTCGATTGATCCCAGGACATTCTTCCCGTTCTTATCTGACGTCACACCTGAGTTTCTTGTTCGCGTTATGAACATTATTAGTTTGGCAGCTACCTTAACAACTACTTTTATGGATATGATGATGTCTTTGTAACAGTTGTTCCATATTACTTGCTAGATCTCGTATCTTTAGCTAAACCTTACTCTTATAGATTGTAAAGCATAGTCCTAATAAAGATTGTAGTTATTCAATGGATGTTCAAATTATCTCCTTCGACGTTCTACCTAAATAAATAAATATATACGGGACAAATTACACTGATTGAGTTAGCCTCGAAGTAAGTTCTTGTGTGACGAGATACTAACTCAACGATACTATATTTTATAATATAATAAATACTTATAAATACTTATATAGATAAACATCCAAGACCCAGGCCAATCAGAGAAAGTTCGTTTCTCATCATGCCTTGGCTGGGATTCGAACCGGGGACCCCCGGTGTCACAGACAAGCGTACTACCGCTGCGCCACACAGGCCGCCAATCAAACAATGAATTGTAGGGTATGGTGCTGTGCGCGGCGGCCGGCCCGCCGGGGGGCGCGCGCTCCCCCCTCCCCCCGCGGCTGCTGTCGTGCTTCCACCCGTTCTTCCTCACGCCGCCCACTCACGCGCAGCTCATCAAGATCTTCGGCACCATGCTCAGTCAGCATCTGATGGAGTTTGATGAGGAAACTAAATCTGTCGGTTTGTATTATACTTTTTTACAACTTCAATGAGTATATCGAAATCGGTGGTTTAAAAATAATTAGGTAGGTTTTCATTGGGTGTGACGGCAAGTGTATGGCATTGATGAAGTATGTGTTTGTCTTTTATGTTTGTTTGTTTGATTAAATAACTTTAAGACTTTCAATAAATAGCGATGATAACCTTTGTAGACATTAGTACTATGCCAATATTACACGTCTACCAAACATCAGTTATTTTCGCCGAATCATGAGAACGCTACTTCTAAAGTTTTTTTTTCTAAAAACGCACACTTTTTTTTCTACACATACATACTCTTTATATAGTGTCCTTTACTTATGTTTTACTTCTTATCTAGGAGATAGACATTATGCCTCACTTAGCTATGCCATCTCCGAATAGATAACCTAATATCTCCCTACCATACAACACAATAAATTTTTACTGTACCACAAAATTATACCTATGTATAAGTTTTAAGTGGTGCCGAGTGGTAACCGGTACCAATTGAATAGGACCAATTCATCTCTTTCCCATGAAAGGCGACTAAACTTATAAACTTGGGATTCTCCTTTCAGGCGATGGGCTAGCAACCTGTCGCTATTTGAATCTCAATTTAATCATTCAGCCAAACAGCTGAATGTCGCCTTTCAGTATTTTCAAAACTGTCTACTCTGTCAACCACGTAAAGTATAAAGACGTGATAATATGTAGGTTAGAAATTTTCTTTTCCTGTCACTATTTGAATCTCAATTTAATAATTCAGCCAAACAGCTGAACGTGGCCTTTCAGTCTTTTCAAAACTGTCTACTCTGCCAACTACGCAAAGGATATAGACGTGATAAAATGTAGGTTTGAGATTTTCTTTACCTGTCACTAGTTGAATCTCAATGTAATCATTCAGCCAAACAGCTGAACGTGGCCTTTCAGTATTTTCAAAACTGTCTGCTCTGTCAACCACGTAAAGTATAAAGACGTGATAAAATGTAGGTTTGAGATTTTCTTTACCTGTCACTATTTGAATCTCAATTTAATCATTCAGCCAAACAGCTGAATGCGGCCTTTACTAAGTATAAAGACGTGATAATATGTAGGTTTGAGATTTTCTTTATATATATATATAAATATAGGTAAAGTCGTCTTGCTAGCGACGATAGACATGTTCAACAACATTGTCGCTAAGTTGTTGCCGACGCCGAGCAAAATGCACTACTTGTTCAACCTGAGAGACATCTCCAAGATCTTCCAGGTATTTCAACATAAAATTATGATGAATAAGTAGCGTAATAACGAGAAGAGGGTGCCAGTGTGATTTCGTAACAAGATTTGCTTACTAATACAAGTGTTCTCGGGCAGTGTGCTCTATAATTCTGAATAAGTTAAATATGGTGTGGCCACCAATACAAAAAAGAAGAGGATCACTCCATCTCTTTCCCATGGATGTCGTAAAAGGCGACTAAGAAATAGGCTTACAAACTTGGGATTCTTTTCTTAGGCGATGGGCTAGAAACATGTTTCTATTTAAATCTCAATTCTATCATTAAGCCAAATAGTTGAACGTGGCCTAACAGTCTTTTTAAGAGCGTAGGCTCTATCTACCCCGCAAGGGATATAGACGTGACCAAATGTATGTATGTATGTATTTATAATAAAATAAATAGTCACTATAAGAACTTCATTCAATTTCAACTTGAACCTGAACAAGATCTTTCGAATTCGGAGAATTGATACAAAACTTTTGTGCATGCGCACATAACTCATGAAGAAACTTTGGTATGTTATATAACAGTTGCTCGGTCACCGACCATCTTAGTGAAAATTCCAAAAACCCAAAATCATATAATAATTTTGATTTTTCCCAGGGTTTGCTCCGCAGTAACAAAGACTACACGAACACAAAAGCCAGGTTCTTACGTCTGTGGATCCATGAGTGTTTCAGAGTCTTCGGTGATCGGCTTACCGAAGAAAAGTAAGTCTGCTTATAGGGTTGGCCTTGATTAATGCCACTGTGGCGACATCTCTACGCCACTCGTCACAACATCCAATCAAATAACAACTGTCAATCATCGCGAAGAAATTGACGCGCTCAACCAATAGCAGCGAATAATCTAAATCGCGCAAACAAAGATTTCACGGATTGGAACATAAATACAACTCATCATCGTCGGAGCCGCGGTTCCCCAGGCGTCACACCAGCCTGGCGGAAGATCTTCCCTTTGGTGGCGGTCGAGCCGAATCATCGCTCCCGCTACACCACCAAGATTCATAAGTTGGCTCTGTACCCCGCAAGGGATATAGACATGACGCATATATGCATGTATTAAAATGTGTTATCTATCTCTTTCAGGGATCGAGACTGGTTCATGAACCAAGTGGGCGACATGTTGGGGAAACACTTCGAGCTGACGTTCCACGCCCTCTGCCCGTCCAAGAGTCCGCCTCTTTTTGGCCATTTCCTTAATCCTTTCGAGGTCTATGACGATATGAATGATCCTGCTGCTCTGAGGAAGTTAGTATATCTAGACCATAAAATTCGCCGAATAAAACTTATATCTCAGGTTGTAATCAAGTGAATGATCCAATTCAGTAAAAAAAAACGCAGGACAATCGTTTTTTTTAATTATCTAATCTTAAATCATGTATTGTGGTCCCAGGATTAACCAGTTCCCTTTCGCCTTACGTGCTATACCGATGAAGGTAGCCCAAACATCTCTTGGGTTATATGTATGTACATTATCATACCCTAGTGCCAATAGATTGTTGATGAGTTAAAGTCAATAGAGTGAAAATGTATTTCGGGTGGCAGATAGGTAGGATCCGGGCAATAGAATCCCACTTCTGCCACCTGAAAAAAGGTTGGAAGATGTGCCAGTTTCAACCGTTATATATTTCAGTATGTGCGGACCAATCCGCACGTCTTTCCACATAATAAAAGAAAATAAATCGTCATTACTACACCTTACATTATCTTGTTTTAACATTAAAAGGTATATCCTCAATCAAATGGAAGAATACAACAGTTGTCCAGGCGTTGTCAAAATGGAATTGGTATTATTCAAAGACGCCATAGAACATATAGTTCGGATCGTGAGGGTGGTGTCTCAACAACGTGGTCATTTATTATGCGTCGGGATTGGTAAGTAACCATGTGTTTAACTAAAACATTGATCGATTTATTATGGGCATTCAAAAATGGTATCACTCATTATTTTCCACGGACTTAGATTGACTAAAACTATAATGAAGAGGGAACTTTTGAGAGAAATGACACAAGATCGATTGCAAGGTACAGAATGAAGAAGAGTGAAAATTTGTAAATCCTTCTGAAGTTTCTTAGCTGTGACTTAGGTACCTCTAGAGAATTTTGCTTATAACTATGCTACTGGAAAAGGAAAGTCATTATTAAACTCATTTCTGTTACAGTAAGAGATTGTATAAGAATAGTTCAACAAATGAAAGGTAACAAAGGTTCAAAATTTGATTGATTGATGAGATTGTTTCCAGGCGGTTCAGGGCGCCAAAGCTTGACCCGCGTGGCTTCATACATCTGCGAGTGTAACTCTTTCCAAGTGGTCGTCACCAAGACTTATGGTATTAAGGACTTTAGGGAGGATTTGAAGGTATTATATAACAGCGTATAATATAATGATAGTATATAAGGTATATCAAATCAATATCACGTTGGTAGTATCAAATTTCTATACATTCACTCAATCGCTTCTTACACACACATTATTTATTTCTTACGTGGTAGCAAAGTCAACGGTCTCGAAAATACTTAAAGGCTACGCTTCAGTGCCGAGTGGCTCCCGGCACTAATACAAAAAAGAATAGGACCACTCCATCTCTTTGCCATGGATGTTGTAAAAGGCGACTAATGGAAAGGCTTTTAAACTTGGGATTCTTTTTTAGACAATGGGCTAGCAACCTGTCACCATTTGAATCTTAATTCTATCATTGATCCAAATAGCTGGGCGTAGCATATCAGTCTTTTCAAGACTGTTGGCTCTGTCTTTCCCACAAGGGATATAGACGTGACCATATGTATGTATGTACGCATAAGATAACGCCAAGTGCCACCTCGGGGTATGGCGACCCGAATAGACCCAATTGCTTACTCGCCTTCGATTTAAAAATACCCATCAAGTATCGCAAGTAATGAATACATACATACATATAATCACGCCTATATCCCCTGCGGGGTAGACAGAGCCAACAGTCTTGTAAAGACTGATAGGCCACGTTCAGCTATTTGGCTTTAAGATAGGATTGAGAGTAAGTAATGAAATTAATAAATATTTTCCCCTTTTTCCAGACTCTGTACACATCCACAGGCGTAGACGCCAAGAAGACTACATTCATATTTAGCGACACTCAAATAGTGGAAGATTCCTTCACGGAGATCATCAACAATTTGTTGAGCAGCGGCGAAGTCACCAACTTGTTCAAGCCCGACGAGTTTGAAGACGTAAGTCGTAACTACACTCAACGGTACATGTTCATGTACTTAATACATTGTAGGAATCATATTGATGAGTACCTTTTTCTCTCAATTCCATCATAAGCTGACCTCTTGCCCGGACGCCCTTAATTTGATCAAGATACGTTCGTCAAGGCCTTCTTTCACCTTTCCATCCACACTCTCCTTGTCAATTTGCTTAGTCAACCTGCTTTCATTCATATCTTTTCGCTTCATTTATTTATATATTTAAACTTTATGCACGTAAAATGTACAACAGGTGGACTTAATGCCACTAGGCATTCTCTGCCAGTCGAACATTTGGACCAAACTGAGATGGATGTACTTCATCCATATTCATCACTCCTCGTTGTCTAAGGGAACTCTCGACCTTTCGCCAGGACGTTCCCGATATGATTTCTCTCGGGCTTTACAGATAAAATCGGCTCTGGAGAAGCCGATGAAGAACGCGAATATAATGCAGACCGCCGAAGCAGTACAGCTATTTTTGATAGATCGTGTAAGAGCCAATCTACATATTGTATTGTGCTTCAGCCCGATTGGAGACCAATTCAGGTAAATACTAGAATTCTGAATAAAATTTTCTTTTAATCGTTGTAAACAAAGCTCAATAAAATATATTTTACTAGCTGTCCCGGCAAACGCTGTTTGCCATATAAATAATTTTTAAGTAATTTCTAGTTAAAAATAATGTTAAGGGTGGACAACCCTTATCACTAAGGGGTATGAAAAATAAATGTTGGCCGATTCTCAGACCTAATCACAAAATTTCATGAGAATCGGTCAAGCCGTTTCGGAGGAGTACGGGAACGAACATTGTGACACGAGAATTTAAATTTTGTATAAACCAAATAAGGAAAATAATGTATTCTCTCGTCCATATTTCTTTTTTAAGTTTGGATAGGTAATCGTGAAGTTGACGTTATTAAAGCAAGAAAAGTGTCGGTAAATTTAGTTTGAAGTAATTTATATGACGCCAACCAATGTTGTGAAACCAAAAGATATTATGACAGTTTTTAAGTGATGTTGAAATGTACCATAATATAATACTACTCTGTCAAGAAAGTAGCAGGAAAAGATCAATAATACACAAACTGTTTGTTATTCATCCAAATTTATTTTATCACCTTCAAAATATGCTCCTTTAGAAACGATACACTTACGCCAACGAATAATCCAATCATCAAAACATTTTTTAAACGCTGTTTCCGGAATTGAGATCAGTTCTCGCCGGGAATTCTCTTTTATGTCTTCTACCGATTGAAAACGGGTGCCACGAAGTGGTAATTTGAGTTTAGGAAAAAGAAAAAAGTCGGCTGGAGCCATATCTGGTGAATATGGTGGTTGCTCGATGGTATTTGTTGAGTGTTTGGTTAAAAATTCGTTCACAATGATGGCCTTGTGCGAAGGTGCATTATCATGGTGCAAAATCCAAGAATTTTCTTTCCACAAATCTGGCCTTTTTCGTCGGATTTGCTCTCTTAAACGCCGCATAACACTCAAATAATATTCCTTATTTACCGTTTGACCTTCCGGCAAGAATTCCGAGTGCACAACACCGCGATAGTCAAAGAAAACAGTCAACATGACTTTGACTTTTGAACGACTTTGGCGTGGTTTTTTCGGTTTCGGTTCAGTTGGAAGGCGCCACTCCGAAGCTTGTTGACTAGTTTGCATGTCAAACTCGTAAACCCACGTCTCGTCACCAGTAACAATGCGTTTCATGAATGTTGGGTCGGAATTGACTCGTTCTAGCATGTCCTCAGCGACTCTCATGCGATTGAGTTTTTGAAAAAAATTCAGGTCTTTTGGGACTAGCCGAGCGGCAACATGTTTCATACCCAAATTATTAGTTAAAATGGTACGGATCGACTCGTGAGATACAGAAAGTTCGGTGGCTATCTCTCTCAAAGTTGAATGAGGATTTTCAGTCACTATTTCCTTCACTTTTGCGATGTTAACTTCAGTTGCAGACGTTGATGGCCTACCAGAGCGAGGCAAATCTTCCATCATATCTCGACCGCTTTTGAACGCTTTGTACCACTCATAAGCACGAGTTTTTGATAAAGTCGATTCACCGTAAGCCTTCTGTAACATTTTCAGTGACTCCGAACACGATATTCCATTGGCAATGCAAAATTTAAGACAAACTCTTTGTTCGATGTTTTTATCCATTATGAAATTAGCAATACACACTAGATATGATATAACTAAAAATAGCACTGTATTTAATGTAAACAACAGATGCAACTCAAACTCCGCGCCAAAATGGAAAACAGTTGTGCCAATCTAACAACAACAAAAAAAACAAAAATTTGAATTTGGAACCATAAATAAATAATCCATTCCCGATACTTTTCTGACTGAATGTATGATAAATAAAAATTGAATTTTTGAATTATGAATATGTGGGCTGTCATGTCATGAGTTTTTCTGAGGTGAGTCTCAGATAAGCATCTTTTTAAATTTTCTGAAAATATAAGATACAATTTTTACTTTTATTTCGCAATAAAAATTATAGGATTTCCACGATCATTTTTGCTACTGAAACTCCCAGAGATCCAAGTCCCGAGTTCGATCTCTGGTTAGGTCAATCAACTCGATCTATTTCAATCTGTGATCTATTAAAAAAATGTGATTTTTTGTTTTAATTTACCCTCCATCCCTTTAATCATTTCACTTCAATTAGCGACTTAAGGACATAGAATTTTGACAATTTTTTTCCTAGAAACCGCATCCGCCAGTACCCAGCTCTGATCAACGCGACCACAACCAATTGGTTCCTGGAGTGGCCGCGGGAGGCGCTGCTGGAAGTGGCTTACAAGTTCCTGGAGGGGGTGGAGTTACTTGCCTCTATCACTGGGC
The DNA here is from genome assembly GCF_032362555.1 of Amyelois transitella. Lineage (NCBI taxonomy): Eukaryota > Metazoa > Arthropoda > Insecta > Lepidoptera > Pyralidae > Amyelois > Amyelois transitella. The sequence continues at coordinate 10,070,980 of NC_083517.1, forward strand.
CCAGGGTATGTGGTTATTTGGAATCTGTATTGTTTTTCTTAGAGGATAGTGTATTTGTTGCTTATGTAACCATGGTTCATGCTGGGTTAGACTTTCCTAACGTCCTGGTGGTAAGATGGGAGTCGTTTCGTGTAAAAACCTGAGTTACCTCATCCAGGATCCAGGTGCCGTGTGGTTCCCGGCACCACTACAAAAAAGAATAGGACCAATCCATGTCTTTCCCATGGATGTCGTAAAAGGCGATTAAGGGATAGGCTTAAAAACTTGGGATTCTTATTTAGGCGTTCGGCTAGCAACCTGTCACTATTTGAATCTCAATTCTATCATTAAGCCAAATAGCTGAACGTGGCCATTCAGTCTTCTCAAGACTGTTGGCTCTGTCTACCCCGCAAGGGATATAGACGTGACCATATGTATGTATGTACCTAATCCAGGATTATAGTCTCATGTGCACCTCGAGCGTGTCTTCAGAGAGAGAGAACGGGACGGGAACAAGGCCGGAGATGTTACAGGGGTGACTTTCATGACCCTGGGGGTTTCAATCAGGTTGAAAGGTTGGTTCAAGATAACATTTAAATGAAGACTAAAATCTTGCATGAATTATGGACGTAGATGAAGCGAATGAAGTATGCATGGCCGATTTATGTGTACTTCATAAGCATTAAGCGAAAATATGTGTATCCGCTTATCCCTCCGAAAAACGGGTGTGATATTATATATGTATATGAACAACAGATAATGCCATCTTTGACGAAATCCTTAAGTCATTCTGACTTTAGATCAGTCTGTGAAAGGTTTCAGTTTATTTATATTTTTTGTTACAGATCCGTCGCAAGGAATCTCTAGTGGAAAGCCGCGAGGACGGTCTCAGGGCTTCAGTCGCTTCCATCATGTCTCTCATTCATTCCTCAGTGGGGCGGTACTCCGCCAAGATGTGGCAGGAGATGAGGCGGACCAACTACGTCACCCCCACCAACTACCTGGAGCTCGTCTCCGGGTACAAGGAGTGAGTATGGATGGATAGGATTGACGAGATTGATGGATGAGATTGATTAATGACTTGGATAGATGGGATAGTGGAGTGGGATGGATGTCTCAGAGATTAAAAAAGATAAGATACAAACACTTACAAAATATAGCGACCGTAACGTGGAAACCTCGCAGGGATTATTTATGTTAGGATTGATAGACTCGATGTATGAATGAGATGGATGGATTTTTGGGACGCTAGGCATTGATGGCATGGACAAGATGGACGTGTGAATTAATTGTTGTAATTGTTATCGGTCATTAAAGGCACGATCACACATAGTGCCTTGTGCCGTGTGGTTCCCGGCACCAATACAAAAAAGAATAAGACCACTCCATCTCTTTCCCATGGTTGTCGTAAAAGGCGAATAAGCGATAGGCTTACAAACTTAGGATTCTTTTTAGGCGATGGGCTAGCAACCTGTGACTATTTAAATTTCAATTCTATCATTAAGCCAAATAGCTGAACGTGGCCATTCAGTGTTTTCAAGACTGTTGGCTCTGTCTATCCTGCAAGGGACATAGACGTGACCGTATGTATGTATGTATGTATCACACATACTTTAAATTACTTTCCAGAATGTTGAAAATGAAGCGGTTCGAGATAGCATTGCAAGCGAACAAGCTGAGAAACGGCTTAGGGAAAGTGGCCGAGACCACCACCCTTGTGGGTCAGATGTCTGAAGAACTCGCTATTGCACAGGTACATACATACATAAAATCGCGCCTTTTTCCCGGAGGGGTAGGCAGAGACTAGCTCTTTCCACTTGCCACGATCTCTGCATACTTCCTTCCCTTCATCCACATTCATAACTCTCTTCATGCAAGCTCGGCGGTTTCGGGTACTCTTGACCTGACCCTTTACCAGGACGTTCTTAATTTGATCAAGATACGTTCGTCTAGGTCTTCCCACTCCGACCTTTCCCTCCACACTCTCCTTGTATATCTGCTTAGTCAACCTGCTTTCATTCATCCATATGTGTGTGGCGATTGCAATAACGTCACACGCCACCAGCCAATCACAGCGCGTGTGATAAATCGCGATATCAAAGATTTAACGGTTCGGAGCATAAATAGAACCATCGATTATAATTTACAAATATTTGATTTGATTTGATTTTTTGATTGAACATCGTCTGTCGCGCGGTTCCCCAGGCGTTTAATAAATGAAATTGGCCTAGCCCGTCCCGGGTTCGATTCCCGGCCAGGGCATGATGAGGAACGAACTTTCTCTGATTGGTCTGGGTCTTGGATGTTATCTATATAAGTATTTTTTATAAAATTATTACCGTTGAGTTAGTATCTCGTACCACAAGTTTCGAACTTACTTCGAGGCCAACTCAATCTGTGTAATTTGTCCCGAATATATTTATTTATTTTTATTATTTACTAGCTGTGAAGTATTTATTATAAAATATAGGACCGTTGAGTTAGTATCTCGTAGCACAAGTTTCGAACTTACTTCGAGACCAACTCAATCTGTGTAATTTGTCCCGAATATATTTATTTATTTTTATTATTTACTAGCTGTGTCTTCGTTCGCGTGGAATAGTTATTTTGGACATCATTGAAGCCCTCAAAGATAAATAATTTCCCCCGTTTTTCTTCATTTTCCATTATTTCTTCACTCTTTACAGTTGCAACGTGATGTTATATAGCCTAAAGCCATTCTCGATAAATGATCTATTCAACGCAAAAAGAATTTTTCAATTTGAACCACTAGTTCCTGAGATCAGCGCGTTCAAACAAACAAACAAACTCTTCAACTTTATACTATTAGCATAGATATTATTATCCTTGAGTTAGTATCTCGTAGCATAAGTTTCTAACTTACTTCGAGGCTAACTCGATCTGTGTAATTTGTCCCGAATATATTTATTTATTTTTATTATTTATTAACTATTCTTGTATCAGGTACAAGTGGCCGAATATACGGAACAATGTATAGAGTATATGGGCGTCATCAACGTTCAGCAGAGGAATGCTGACGAGCAGCAGAGGAGTGTGGCGGCTAGAAGCAAGAAAACCATGGAGGAAGAGGTATGTTGTAGTTAATCATCTAACTGGCGATTGCAGCGCCATCTAGGTACTATCGCTCGAAGTTAGATGATTTATAAATGCGCCATTAACACCGTTTATTTTTAACTAGATTTAATACGTGCCGTGTCGTTCCCGGTACCAATAGAAAAAGATAAAACCACTCCCGTCTCTTTCCCATGGATGTCGTAAAAGGCGACTAAGGGATAGGCTTATAAATTTGGGGGTCATGTTTTAGGCGATAGGCTAGCGACCTGTCACTATTTGAATCTCAATTCTATGTTAAAGCCAAAAAGCTGAACGTGGCCATTCAGTGTTTTCAAGACTGTTGGCTCTGTCTGCCCCGCAAGGGATATAGACGTGACCATATGTATGTATGTATGTATCAACAAATACACATAAATACATAATAATGACATAAACTTAGGATTAAGTAGAAAGATAATGAGACCTTAGAAGAACAAATTAAGCTGTACATTTCTTACAGGTTCAATGTAAGAAATTAGCTGAGGCCGCTATGAGAGACTTGGCTAGCGCCATGCCGGCCTTAGAAGAGGCAGTGAAGGTGAGTTTTGAAATTGATAAGTTCAGGATATATATTTAAACTAAGGAATTTATAAGTAGGTCATATAAGATACATAGGTCGAACTTTCAAGGAACTAATTTGGAATGTTTTAAAAAGGGCGATTTTAGGAGTACCCGCAATCTTCGAATATGCATGAAAAGAGTAATAATGAGTGTTGAGGAAGCGGTAGACGTCTTGAAGAATCGTAGCAAGTGGAAATCTATAGTCTCTGCCTACCCCAATGGGAGACAGGCGTGATCGTATGTATGTATGTAGGATATATATTCATACAGATCACTCTATCGTCCAATTCAATATCCTGAAATTTGAGAACTGCTTGTGGTTCTCGACACCTTAAAATAGGACCACCTCATATCTTTCCCATGGATGTCGTAAAAGGCGACTTAAGGAAAGGCTAATAAACTTGGAATTCTTTTTTTTGGCGATCGGGCTAATCACTATTGAATGAATCTCAATCCAAAGCGGCTGTGCTTACACCGCAAGGGATATAGACGTGACTATATGTATGAGAAACATTTTTGACTAGTTTCTCGCGGTTTTTTACAATATTTAAAAATAAAAAACAGCGCCATCTTCTTGTTCAAATCGAACACTTACTTAATACTTTGCCACCGATATGGGAAGTTAAATTAGAACAATGTTGTAGGCACTGGACGCGCTGAACAAGAAGGACATTACCGAGGTGAAGTCTTACGCCAAGCCTCCTCAGAAGGTGGAAATGGTGTTAGAGGCAGTATTGATACTGCTACAGGTCAGTCTACATACTAATATTATAAAGCTGAAGAGTTTGTTTGTTTGTTTGAACGCGCTTATCTCAGGAACTGCTGGTTCGCATTGAAAAATTATTTTTGCGTCGAATAGACCATTTATCGAGGAAGGCTTTAGGCTATATAACGTCACGCTGCAACTTTAAGTAGCAAAGAAATAATGGAAAATGTGAAAAATACGGGTGAAATATTATTCATCCTTGAGGGCTTCAATGATGGTCATAATAACTAGGCCACGTGGACGAAGTCGCGGGCACAGCTAGTTTAGTATATGCACTGATAAAGGCTGTTTCTCTTCTTGGTCTTGTTTAGAAAATTGTTTGTGTTTCATGTCCATATGGGTTTAAAGTTATTTCTCTGTTATACAATTGACCTCAAAGAATATGAAAATGTATGTAACGCAACTCGGCTGGTTATTGTGAATATTTTATCCAAACAGATAGCTCTTATGAATTTTATCGACTGTAATTTTTTTGTTTATAGATAACGTTAAATAGTTAATTCTACAAAATTTCTTATTCCATCGTAGCGGCCGTTCAGCCTCCATGGGCAGACAGACACTTTGACTTGACATATTGATGAAAAAAGGTTAATCGAAATTTGACTAAGACGACGACAAAACCTTGACGAAAACTAGACTTTTGGATGGCCTTGAACATCCAAAAGTACCAGATCCTCAGCCCGTTCAATCGTGTTCCATTTTAGGTAAAACGTCGCAGACAAGAGGGATGAGAGATTGTTTAAAAAATGATAGAATAAAGATAATCTGTATTAGGACTAGTTTAACAAGTTGTAAGGGAGTGTGGGTTTAGCTATAGACGCGAGTTCCAGCAAGAAGCCGGCAAAGGATAGCGAGCTACTTAACTTGGTGAGCGCTGTGGTAGTCCACAGGTAGGGCTCCCGGGCTGTGAAGAGGGGCGCCGGGAAGAACGAAGTGGCACGTCAGCATAATCGTCGATCTTTTAATGCGAGAAACATCAACTTTCTGAATGTATGATGACAGATTGTTTAAAAATTCATAGAATAAAGACTAAGACTAGTTTAACAAGTTGTAAGAGAGTGGATTTAGTTATAGACACGAGATCCAGCATGTAGCCGCCAGAGTATAGCGAGCTATTTAACTTGGTGAGCGCTGAAGTAGACCGAAGGTTATAGGGCTCCCGGGCTGTAAAAAGGGGCACCGGGAAGAACGAGGTGGCACGTCGTCACAATCCTCGATCTTTCATCGCGAGAAATTGTTGTTTCTCGCGATGAAAGATAGACGATTATATTAATTGATTTCTATGATTGCTTTCTGAATGTATTGCAGAAGGAGCCGACATGGGCCGAAGCGAAACGTCAGCTCGGCGATCAATACTTCCTCGACAAACTGCGAGAGTTCGACAAAGATAATATATCTGATAAGACGTTAAAGAAGATCGGCACTTATACTGCTAAGCCGGAGTTCGATCCAGAGATCATTGGCACGGTGTCCAATGCAGCGAAGTCACTGTGTTTGTGGGTCAGAGCCATTGAGAAATATGGGAAGGTTTACAAGTAAGTTATTATATAGATTTTAATTGTCATATTATTTTGTTAGGTTTTTTTCGGCGTTTGGCGTCCTAGTGAGAACTTGTCTCTGATTGATGAGATCACGGGTCTGTGTTTGGTTGACCGTGTTAGACAAGGACGTATTTGATTGGGTAATAGTTGTCACGAAGGTCAGGCTTACTTATCAGGGTAGAATGCCCTCAAAATGGCAAGAAGCGCGGACCTTAGTGGGTAGGCTGGCATACTCGTTTCCAGAAGTTCTCCCAATTTATTGGGTGAAGAACCGAGGGCTCGTCCGTACAAAGTAATTTTGTTGTTTATACAGAATTGTGAAGCCCAAGAAAGAGCGCCTAGAGGAGGCGTTGGAATCGTTACGGATGAAGCAGCAGATATTTACTTAGTAATTTTGTTTTCTATACAGAATTGTGAAGCCCAAGAAAGAGCGTCTAGAGGAGGCGTTGGAATCGTTACGGATGAAGCAGCAGATATTAGCGGAGGCCAGGGCCAAGCTGCGGGAGCTGAGCGAGATGATAGCGCGCCTGCAGAAGGAGTACGACGAGAAGGTGGCGCAGAAGGACGAGCTGGAGAGGAAGTCGCGCATGCTGCAGCTCAAGCTGGAGCGGGCCGAGGCGCTCATCAGCGGCCTCTCGGGTTGGTACCTGATTGATTGGTGTTGCTGCTAGAGAATATGATTCTTCATTTTTCATTGTTCACTCTTCTTTTTGTTCTTCGTCGTATAAATTGATTGTTCATTCAATGAATGAATGGAATGAAGAATATTAATTTACTCCTTCGTTTATTTCTCAGTTCCAGATTATTTTCAACACAACACGTGTTAATAACTTTTTTTTTATAAATAATACGCTTATAACAATTCTATGTTGCATGCCAAGCTATGTATATATATTTAATACAATTATAATTAATAATAATTAATATATATAGCTTGTGTTATATATTGTATGTTATATATATGGAGGATGTTATGAACAATTTTTTATAACAACCTTTTTGTATATGTTTTCTATTATATATTTATTGTTGATATATCTGTTTTGTTCAGTAAAAACAAAAAGGTATATTCTTTATCAGGTGAACGAGAAAGGTGGGAACTGACAGTGGAGCGTTTGGACAAGGAATTCGACAACCTTCCTGGTGACTGCCTCATCGCGACTGGGTTCGTGGCCTACCTGGGTCCATTTGTATCGGAGTACAGAGAGGATCTAATGGACGACTGGTTTAGGGAGGTGAGAGAAAGTTTGTTCGAAAAAGACAATAGAGATGGGGTGCGGTGAGAATAGATAAATAAATTTAATATATACGGGACAAATTACACAGATTGAGTTAGCTTCGAAGTTGCATGGAAAGAGTTAATGTATATGGATGAAGCGAAGGAAGTATGCAGAGATCGTGGCAAGTGGAAAAATGTAGTCTCAGCCTACCCCTCCGGGAAATAGCGTGATTTTATGTTTGTATCCGACCGATTCTCATTAAATTTTGTGAGCATATTGAGTCTGAGAATCGGCCAACATCTACTTTTCATACTCCTTAGTCATAAGGGTTGTCTACCCTTAACATTTTGTTTGTAACAAGAAATTACTTAAAAATTATTTACCTATATGGCAAAACAACGTTTGCCGGGACAGCTAGTCGGAATATAAAAAAAAATATATTTTTGCCATGATAAATTTGGAAATTTGTTGTAACTATTTGTGAAACAGGTTTACAATGAGCAATTGCCAGTGACGATGGAACTCAGCATGAAATATTTCCTCTTGGACGACGCCACTCTGCGAGACTGGAACTATATGGGGTTGCCGGGTGAGTGGTCAAATTAATTACCTTCAAAAAGTATGAAAGTAGCACCATTAATGAAGAGATGAATGGTCATGAGCTGGGTTGGTACGGACACGTCATGAGAAGAGAGGATGGTCATGTTACTAAAGAGTCTTAAATATTTGGAATTGGAATAGGACCACTCCATCTCTTTCCCATGGATGTCGTAAAAGGCGACTAAGGGATAGGCTTACAAACTCGGGATTCTTTTTTTAGGCGATGGGCTAGCAACCTGTCTCTATTTGAATCTCAATTCTATCATTAAGCTAAATAGCTGAACGTGGCCATTCAGTCTTTACAAGACTGTTAGTTCTGTCTACCCCGCAAGGGATATAGACGTAACCATATGTATGTACAAAAAGTATGAAAAAAGCTCCAATAAATGAAAAGATGAATGGTTATAAGTTGGGTTGGTACGGACACATCATGAGCAGAGGAGAAGGTCATGTTACTTAAGTCTTAAATATGGAAGTGAAAGGTTTAAGAAATAGGGGAAGACCGAAAATGAGATGGATGGTCGGCGTAAAGGATAGTAAGAGGAGAAAGGGAGTGACCAGTGAGATCGCAATTGACTGAAGTAATTGGAAAAAACTAACATACTGTGTCGACCCCGCGTAGATAGTGGGAAAAGGTAACGACGAAGAAGAAGAACGAATTAAAGAAATTATGTAAGCAAATATTTTGCTCACTTCCCTGCACCAATAGAAAAAAGAATAGGACCACTCCATCTCTTTCCTGTGGATGTCATAAAAGGCAAATAAGAAATTGGCTTATAAACTGATAGGCTTATAGGCCACGTTCAGCTATTTGGCTTTAAGATAGAATTGAGATTCAAATAGTGACAGGTTGCTAACCCATCGCCTAAAAGAAGAATCCCAAATCCCAAGTCCATGGGAAAAACAAGGAGTGGTCCTATTCTTTTTTTTAAAGAAGAATAGGATGTATGTATGTATGTTAATGGAATACATTGAAATAACAGATGACAACTTCAGCGCTGAGAATGGCATTATAGTGGTACGCGCGAACCGCTGGCCTTTGGCTGTCGATCCACAAGGCCAGGCTCTCATCTGGATTTCTAGACTTGAAGAGAAGAATGATATACAGGTTAAACCAACGTTGTTTCATCAGTCATTAATTAAATAATAATCTGTACTAATATTATAAAGCTGAAGAGTTTGTTTGTTTGTTTGTTTGTTTGAACGCGCTAACCTCAGGAACTTCTGGTTCAAATTGAAAAATTCTTTTTGTGTTGAATAGACCATTTATCTAGGAAGGCTTTAGGCTATAAAACATCACGTTGCAACTATTAGGAGCGAAGATGTAATGGAAAATGTGAAAAAAAAAACGGGGAATATTGTTCATCCTTGAGGGCTTCAATGATGCCCAAAATAACTATTACACGCGGACGAAGTCGCGGGCACAGCTAGTAATAAATATATACGGGACAAATTACACAGATTGAGTTAGCCTCGAAGTAAGTTCGAGACTTGTGTTACGCGATACTAACTCAACGGTACTATATTTTATAATAAATACAAATATAGATAAACATAACACATAACATAACGACGTTTTGCTGTGTACATAAATTATTAAATAAATAAATTGTATTAAAATAAAAATATTTTCTTTCGTTTTTCATTCAAGTCATTTTAAATTTGTAGTTTTTATATATGTATATTATAATTATTTCATTTTATATTTTGTGTAGGTATAAATATATTTATTTAGTTTAACCCCACATAAAGTTCTCTGTCAGACCCAATGGTTGACTGGTAGATAATGCTTCTAGCATTAAGTCCGCCAATTGTGCTATACATTTGTATTGTGTGCGATAAAGTTAAATAAATAAATTTATTTAAACAGGTCGTCGATTTCGGCCAACCGAACTACCTGAAAATCATGGAGACGTGTCTCCAAGAAGGTAAACCGGTTCTGGTCCAGAACGTGGGGGAAATCCTGGAACCTTCCATACAACCTATTTTGGACAAGGCGATAGTGAGAATCGGGAAGGACCTGGTGATCAAATTCAATGAGAAAATGGTGCCATACAATACCAATTTTAGGATGTATCTCACTACTAAACTAGGTGAGTACATAGATACAAACGTACACGTCTATATCCCTTGCGGGGTAGACAGAACCGTACAGTCTTGAAGAGACTGATGGGCCACGTTCAGCTGTTTGGATTAATGATAGAATTGGGATTCAAATAGTTACAGGTTGCTAGCCCATCCCCTAAAAGAAGAACCCCAAGTTTATAAGCCTTTCGCTTAGTCGCCTTTTACGACATCCATGTGAAAGAGATGGAGTGGTCCTATTCTTTTTCTATTGGTGCCGGGAACCACACGGAACTAAATATACATAAAAATAATATAAATTCCAACTAACATTATATATGCGGAAATAAGTTTATTTGTTTAAAATGTGATTATATGTATGTATGTATTTTGGTATTTATAATGCTTATTTATCGTATACCTATATGTATACAAATTTTTGTCCGTCACATCATAAATCCGCTGATTCTATAAATTTACTGTTTCTACGTGAATTTAGAAAAACCTTACAATAAGATTAATCCTAATTAATGTTTGTAAAGTTTCTTTTGATGATTATTGATGCGTTTGACTCATTTCGATCAATTTGAAACCCTATGTACATACATACATACATAAAATCACGCCTCTTTCTTTCCACTTGCCACGATCTCTGCATATTTCCTTCGCTTCATCCACATTCATAACTCTCTTCATACAAGCTCGGCGGTTTCGGGTACTTTTGACCTGACCCTTTACCAGGACGTCCTTAATTTGATCAAGATACGTTCGTCTACGTCTTCCCACTCCGACCTTTCCCTCCACACTCTCCTTGTATATCAGCTCAGTCAACCTGTTTTCATTCATCCTCTCCACATGACCGAACCATCTCAACAAACCCTATGTTGCATTTTATAAGATGTAATTTTGAGTCATCTCATATTCTTGTGTAGGAAACCCAGCGTACACCCCTGAGGTACTCACAAAAACAACAATGGTGAATTTCGCGGTGAAGGAACAAGGTTTGACTTCACAACTGTTGGGCATCGTGGTGAGGAAGGAGAGGCCGCAGCTGGAGTTGATGAAGGACAATCTGGTGATGACAATCGCTAACAACAAGAAGGTTCTGGTAAGTTTGTGATGAAACTTTAGTTATTGTAAGATTTTTGGAATTTAGAATGAGATTTTTTTTAAGTGATACAACTTTTGGATATTATGATGAAGGATGCTTATATTACAATGTTATAAAATAATATAAGACTAGCTATTGCATCGGGCTTCGCTCCAGTGAGAATTTCAGAAAAAGTAGCCTATGTCACTTCCGAATGTCTAAATCTGCTAAACTATCTGAGCTAAATCTCGTGAAAATCAGTCCAGTAGTTTTTGAGTTTATTCTTAACAAACGTACAAATCTTCTCTCTTTATTATTAGTGTGGACAGGGTCAAAAAAAATTACGAATAAAGTGAAAAATAATTTAACTGACCAGGACTCGAACTCATTATGCACGCACGTTAAAGCGTAATCACAATTCTATTGATTGTTGACTTTTGCTGGAGAAATTTGTGATTACTTTCGCAAAAAAAAAAATTCTAAAATTCCTGACACCACCCGTCCACACTAATAATAAAAAGAAAAGATTTATATTTCTTCTCGCCTTCTGAGTTCTTTTTAACAGCGGATTTGATTAAAGTGATTATCCGGCTTGTATTAAAGTGATTAAACTATTAAAAAGTTATAGTAACTACCTATGAAAAAATAATAACACGGGTAGAGATTAGTCAAAATTACAAATATGTTTTTAACGAATTTATTTCTCAGCAGGGATTTTTTGTAAATTATATGAATGTTTCTTATGATTTTAAATAGTTTGCCTGTAGTAATTAAATTAGTAGTAATTTATTTATTGCCGTGTGGTTCCCGGCACCATTACAAAAGAATAGGACCACTCCATCTCTTTCCCACGGATGTCGTAAGAGCCGACTAAGGGATAGACTTGGGATTCCTCTTTAATGTAAATCCCTGCCAATCTAAGGTCTGCCGCGCCGATGGATGCATGGCTAGGGGCGAGCCTAGTCTCGAGCGTGCCACTTCCGCCATGGGGTTGGGCGACCCCCAGGTAATGGCTAGCCTTACCCTGGCATGCGGGGCTCTGCTGGGGCGGACAAAATTTTTCCCTAGCGTCTCGTGGGAATCGCATGGATGCAAATTTTTTGAAAGAGCACCTAGATGGCGGCGATGGTGTCCGCACCCCATCACGTCTCGTTCCCGGCGGGAGCGGTATGCGGTCTGCTGAAAGCCGCTTTGCGACGATGAATGTAAGAGGAGGAATGAAGGATAAGATTGAGGAAGTATGCCAGATGATGGATGAAAGACGTTTGGATGTGTTGTGCGTGAATGAAACGAAGCGGAAAGGATGCGACGCGACGCAGCACGGCCCTTACACGGCGTATTGGTCTGGAATTTCCAGTACCAGCCGAGGCTGTCAAGGGGTCGGTCTAATTCTTTCTGCACGAATGGCTGAGTGCGTGAATGAGTATGAGTGTGTCAGCCCTCGTCTTCTATGGATTAGGCTGAAAGTTGGAATCACTCGGATCTTCGTTCTAGGTGTTTATGCACCTTGGGATGTGGGTTCGAGGGGTACAACATCAGCAAAAAGCGAAAACGAGGAGTTCTGGAATAGTGTAAGAGAAGTATTGAAAGTTACCAAGCCAAATGAGAAGATTATTATGTTAGGTGATTTTAATGGATGGGTGGGTGTAAAGCGTGATGGATATGAAAAGGTGCTTGGTGCGTTTGGTGACGAAAAGGTGAATGATAATGGAAGAAGTGTATTAGAAATTTGTCTAGAGTGGGATCTTTTTGTGTCGAACTCAATGTTTCAACATAAAGAGATCCACACCTACACAAGAGTGGAAGGTATTTTAAAAAGTATGATAGACTTTGTGATTGTAGATGAAAGATTGAAGAACAAAGTGCTGGATACCCGTGCATATCGCGGTGCTGGCATTGACTCGGACCATTTACTGGTGATATCCCGGATAAGGGGTATCTTCAATCGCTGGCGGCACAGGGTAAGGGAGCAAACCAGCGCTTTGGAAAGAGTAAAAGTAGAAAATTTGCAAGATATGGATGTAGGTAAGAAGTATATTAATAGACTGAAGGATGAATTTGAAGATTTAGATGAAATGAGCGATATTGAAGATGGATGGAAGGAATTTAAAGAAAGAATTGTGAAAGTAGCTGTTGAAGTGTGTGGTGTAAGTAGAAGAAGGAAAGGAAAAAATCACAAAAATGCGTGGATGAGTAAAGATGTGCAAGAACTTGTGCGATTAAAGAAGAAAGCATGGCTGGATTTGTTAGCAGCAAAAGCTAACTTAAGAATGCAAGAGGTTATAGATGAAGATGTGAATGAAGCACGTAAGGAATATAAGAAAATGAAAGATTTGGTTAAGAAAGCTGTGATTAGAAAGAAAGAAGAGTATAAAGAGGATTTTGATAAAAGGCTATCAGAAGACTTTCAGTCAAATCTGAAAGTATTCTGGAAATCCGTAAGGTCAGCCCGAGGAAATACTATAACCAGAGAGCTGACTAGGATCAGATGCCAGGATGGTAGCGTTGTGAAAGGAGAAGAATGTGTACTAAAGATATGGAAGGACTATTTTGAAAGTTTATTTGAAAAAAGGAAGGAAATAAGAAAGATTTCTGCTATAGCGAAGAAAAAGAGAATGAGATGGAAGGCGAAATTGAAATGTTCGAATTTGTGGAAGCACTTAAGAGTATGAAAGCGGGAAAGGCTGCTGGGTGTGATAGAGTGTCGGTCGAGATGCTTAAAGCAGGAAAAGGCGTAGTAGCTAGTCAGTTGTACTGCCTTTTCAATTTGTGTTGGAGAAGCGGCCGAGTACCAAAAGATTGGTGTAAGGCTGTTATCGTGCCACTTTACAAAGGAAAAGGGTCACAGCTGGACTGCAAAAATTATCGTGGTATAAGCCTGCTTAGCGTCGTCGGCAAATTGTATGCTAAGGTATTGATTAATAGAGTCAGGAATGAAACTGATGACAAAATATGGGATGCTCAAGCGGGATTTCGAAAGGGAATGGGATGTACTGATCAGGTCTTTTCCTTGCGGTGCATAGCCGAAAAGTTTTTGGCCAAGAGTCAAAAAGTCTATTGCACATTCGTAGATCTGGAAAAGGCCTATGACAGAGTTGAGAGGAATGAATTGTGGTCAGCACTTTCTATGCATGGGGTGAGCAGTCTCTTAATACGAGCACTGAAATCCTTATATGAGGATTCGAGTGCTTGTGTCAGGATAAACGGAGCGCACACTGAGTGGTTTAAGATTGAGAAAGGCGTTAGGCAAGGATGTGTTGCGTCACCGTGGCTGTTCAACTGATAGCTGTTTGACAGATTTGAAAGAGTCTAAAAGTGGATTAAGGATGAATGAGTTACTCGTCAAATGTCTGCTCTATGCCGACGATCAGGTTATACTGGCGTCATCAGCGGAGGAGTTACAGGAGATGGTAAACTGTATGCATGAAGCTTTAAAAGAGAAAGGAATGAAAGTGAACGTAAGTAAAACTAAAACACTGGTTTTTGAAATGGAGAAAGAAATGACAGCATGTAATATTTTGATTGGAGGAGAAAAAGTGGAGCAAGTGAAAGAGTTTGTATATCTAGGATCAAAGTTTACATCAGATGGCAAGTATAATAGTGATATTGAAAGGAGAGTGAACGCGGGGAACATGGTGAATGGAGCTTTGCATGCCTTTATGAGCAGTCAGAAACTATCCAAAAAGGCTCGACTGGCTGTGCACAGGGGCGTGTTGGTCCCGACATTAATGTATGGGAGTGAAAGTTGGGTATGGCAAAAGAAGCATGAAAGCAGAATAAATGCAGTGGAAATGAGAGCGTTAAGGAGTATGATGGGTGTGAAATTGAGTGACAGGATAAGGAACAGCGTGATAAGGGAATGTTGTGATGTGAAAGAAGATGTAGTTACAGGAATAGAAAAGGGTATGTTAAGATGGTTCGGTCATGTGGAGAGGATGAATGAAAGCAGGTTGACTAAGCAGATATACAAGGAGAGTGTGGAGGGAAAGGTCGGAGTGGGAAGACCTAGACGAACGTATCTTGATCAAATTAAGGACGTCCTGGTAAAGGGTCAGGTCAAAAGTACCCGAAACCGCCGAGCTTGTATGAAGAGAGTTATGAATGTGGACGAAGCGAAAGAAGTATGCAGAGATCGTGGCAAGTGGAAAGAGGTAGTCTCTGCCTACCCCTCCGGGAAAGAGGCGTGATTTTATGTATGTATGTATTAAAGTGATTATTCGGGATATTATAACGGGAAATATAGTGACACCGTGCCTTCTTGTTTAGTATGTCTTGAAATTCAAATTCCAAATTTTTAATTATTTTTTAAGACACTTCATATTATTTAATAATTGTCATATCTTTTGGTTTCACAACATTGGTTGACGTCAAATAAATTAGTTAAAACTAAGTTTACAGCCGCTTTCAAAGCGACAGCGCAGAAGAAGCGGTAACAAACTGCACTGCAGCATTTTCTTCCCTCCCAGGTGGACTTGGAAAACGATCTTCTCCGCATCATGTACGAATCCCAAGTGCCGCTGCTGGAGAACGAGGAACTCTTCATCACGTTGCAGACTTCGCAGAGAACCTCGTTGGAAGTGAAGGAGGCGCTGATCACCTCGCAGGACACTGAGAAGGAGATTGACAGTGCTAGACAGGTATGTCTCTGAAGAGTGTTGGTTTTTTTTAAAAAGTCGAAACATACATATGATCACGTCTATATCTCTTGCGGGGTAGACTGCTGAACGTGGCCTATCAGTTTTTCGAGACTGTTCGCTCTGTTTATCCCACAAGACGTGATTATATGAATGAATGAAATAAATTAAACCAGCTTCAAATGTTATCACTTGCAAATTTTCACAATTCGTTTAACGACTATCCTAACTCTTCAGGGCTATGTGCCGACAGCCGTGCGGGCTTCTGTACTTTTCTTCGCCTTGAACGACCTCTCCAGAATCGACCCCATGTACCAGTTCTCCCTGGACGCCTACACCGACCTGTTCATGTACTCCATCGACAGGAGTCCCAAGGGGGGCGAGCTGGAAGACAGGATCAGTAATCTGAACGAGTTTCACACATACTCTGTTTATAAGTAAGTGAAAAGAATTTTTAGAAAAAAAAAAATAATAATATGATAACTGGCACAAAAAAAAAGAAAGAAAATGGCGATGTGCCGACATTTCTACGTCACACGCTCTCAGCCAATCACATCAAAGTATGCTAATGCCTTGGTTGCCGTTGAACCCTAAACATCGCTCTACAATAAATAAATAATATATACGGGACAAATTACACAGATTTGTTAGCCTCGAAGTAAGTTCAAGACTTGTGTTACGAGATACTAACTCAACGATATTATATTTTATAATAAATACTTATACTTATAGATAAACATCCAATACCCAAGCCAATCAGAAAAAGTTATTTTCTCATCATGCCCCGACCGGAATTCGAACCCGGGACCTCCGGTGTCACAGACAAGCGTAATACCGCTGCGCCACACAGGCCGTCAATGTATCCCTATTGATTCTTCTCTTACAGGAATACATGCCGTGCTCTATTTGAGCGTCACAAACTCCTTCTCTCCTTCCACATGGTGTCACGTATCCTATTCCAAATGGGCAAGATGAGCATGCAAGAGTACCTCTACCTTTTGAAGGGCGGAGTGGTTCTTGATAGATCTGAACAGCCGGATAATCCTACCAGTGAGAATATTGTTATTCTATTTATAAATAATGTAGGTAAACGTGCATATAACTGACCTTTATTTTATCTCGGACGTTCGGAATCCTGTTACAATGATTTTTGGTCGTCATTAAGTCACTCGGTGACCATGGATCATTGTAAAATGATTCCGAACTTCCGAGATAAAATAAAGGTACGTTACGAGCGCGTTTAATACCTGTATTATTTATAAATAGTATAATGTAACGCGGAAGTTTCAAATCAGTAATATTATTATTATAGCTTAGGCCTGCTGCATATCTATACTAACATTAGAAAGCTGAAGAGTTTGTTTGTTTGAACGCGCTAATTTCAGGAGCTACTGGTTCGAATTGAATAATTTTGTGTTGAATAGACCATTTATTGAGGAGGGCTTTAGGCATATACATATAACATCACGCTGCAACTATTAGGAGTAAAGAAATAATGTAAAATGTAAAAAAAAACCGGGGAAAATTATTCACCCTTGAGGGCCTCAATGATGCCCAAAATAACTATTTCACGCGGACGGAGTCGCGGGCACAGCTAGTGTTATATATTATTCACAAAATAGCGCCTTTTCTGCGATCAAGGGTCTTTCTCAGTACTTGTAAGATGTAAAAATGTGGAGAAAATTTATAACATACATCAAATGACTAATTTAACGTGTATTGGTATTGGAAGCGAATAAAACTCGTGTGTCATTAATTGATGAGAGAGAATTCATATAAAACAGGTCGTGTCTATATGATTTAGGTATGTTTTAATGTCGTAGCCATAGACCATGGGTCGTTTCTTCTCCTGGGATGTACAAAATAACGCACCGGTTTCCAGATTGGATGCCTGAGGAATGTTGGGACAACATAACGGAGCTGGATAAGTTACCAGGATTCCACGGGGTCATCGACGCGTTCGAGACCTTCTCCAAGGAGTGGAAGGAGTGGTATTTGCATCCTGAGCCGGAGAGCCAGCCATTGATTGGTAAGTCTCATTGTGATTGATTGAGTTTGTATTTTTTTTCTCCTGGCGATTCTCTGCATGATAATATTAGGAACAAGCTGTGCCCGCGATTTCGTCCGCGTGGAATAGTTGTTTTAGGCATCATTGAAGCCCTCAAGGATGAAAAATTTTCTAATAAATAAAGAGAAAATTAATAAGGAGAAAATTATGCCTACGACTGTTCTTAGGCAGAGATGATATCATTGAACAGGGCCAAAAGCCCTGAATAATCAACTCCGACTCCCCTTGTGTAGTATGGGAAGACCCGACGATGATGTTGGTGCTTCATTTTTCCTTATAGTAAAACTCCGTCTGCCTTTTTTTCTACGTCTTTGGTATCAGGCAAGACAAAATAAAGTGATTGAAATTGCCCAATAGGCGGCAGGTACATAACGCGTAGACTGCCTATTCTTCTTCTTCCTGGCTATAGTCCAGGTTGCATCCTACCACTCTGGAGAGGAGCCCGGGGTAAGTCCTTGACTATGGATCCTGGGTTGGCTGAGTCAGGTTTTTACACGAAGCGACTCCCGTCTGACCTTTGCAGGTGAACCTAACCCGTTTTGGATCGATAATAGTTACACATCCAATTGCCCGAATATGCAGGTTTCCACACCGTAAAAGCATCAGTTACTTCAAATATCAGTTCAGTCATCTTCAAACTAATGTACATAACTTGGAAAATAGTCATTGATGCATGGCCGCGGTGGAAGTCCAACTTTTGCTTTTTTGCGAAAGTGCGTTAGACGGCCCAATATTGTGAAGGAATGTTCTAGATGCAAGCATAATTATTTCTCCATCAGGCGAATGGAACGACATTTGCAACGAGTTCCAACGCATACTCTGGATCCGAGCGTTGAGAGTGGACCGCGTGTCGGCCTGCGTGGCCGCCTTCGTGACCAGCGTGCTCGGGCCGCGGTACATCGAGCCGCCCGTGCTGGACATCAAGGTGACATCATCATCATCATCATTACCATCATCATCATCATTACCGTCATCATCATCATCATCATTACCATCATCATCATCATTACCATCATCATCATCATTACCATCATCATCATCATCATTACCATCATCATGTGTGGTGTGCGTGCCGGTGTCACGTTCTTGTTTGTTTACATACATACATACGTACATAAAATCACGCCTCTTTCCCGGAGGTGTAGGCAGAGACTACCTTTTTCCACTTGCCACGATCTCTGCATACTTCCTTCGCTTCATCCACATTCATAACTCTCTTCATGCAAGCTTGGCAGTTTCGGGTACTTTTGACCATCATAATCATCATCACCATCCGGTGCTACGTTCTTGTTTGTTTGTAAACTCTTTATTGAACATAAAAATAAATGTAATAAAAAAATTAAAACAGTCATTGGATTTAGAAGAATATGTACAATCCCAATCGGGATTTCTTCTAGTCAACCAAAATATATAGGAAAAAGTTGAGTATAAAGTTCTTCATTGTCATTCTTTATAAATTACTTTTATTGACCGTCATCAGTCACTTTTCTCGATGACACTTTAATCAATCCTCGTTATTAATCATTTTCATCAGTCTTCAACATTATCAATCATTTTCACCGGTCTTCATCATTATCAATCATTTTCACCAGTCTTCATCATTATTAATTATTTTACCAGTCTTCATCATTATCAATCATTTTCACGGTCTTCATCATTATCAATCATTTTCACCAGTCTTCATCATTATCAATCATTTCCACCAGTCTTCATCATTATCAATCATTTCCACCAGTCTTCATCATTATCAATCATTTTCACCAGTCTTCATCATTATTAATCATTTTCACCAGTCTTCATCATTATCAATCATTCTCATAATTCCTCATTGCCAATACTCATTATTATTCCTTATCGTAAATAAAGAGTTCTTACCGAAGTTGAACGGGCCGAGGGTCTGTTGTCTGTCTGTGTTTGTGTCTGTGTCTGAATAAAAACACAATTTTTCCCGTTCAAGATACGTCTTGTCGTCTTATGGTCTTGGTGTCAATTGTCCTTTTTTTCATAAGTCTGTCAGTAGGTTTTGGTAATCTAAATTGTCAAGTAAAAGAGTCTCGTTTGTCCATGGAGGCTGAACGGCCGCTACAGAAGTCAATGAAAAGTTCTTCCCAAAATCTTGTAAAATTCAATCTTGATAGTGGGTACTACCAAGATTGAAAACTCGAATGAGTTCTGGTCCAGATGGCGTGGGAGGAGTCGTCTTGGAAGACGTCGCTGCTGTTCGTGCTATCCCCCGGCGTGGACCCCACGGCGGCGCTCATCCAGCTGGCGCGCGACGTCAAGATGGAGGACAAGTTCCACTCGCTCAGCCTGGGCCAGGGGCAGGCTCCCACTGCCACCAGGTGCTGTACCGTTTGGAAATTTAGGGCAGGTTATAGGCACACCACCACTGCTGTACCGTTTGAAAATATTGGTCAGATTATAGGCACATCATCACTGCACCACCTAAGGATTGCGGCCAAAGATTTTTTTTTAAAACATAGCGCGGTAAATTGACGGCCTCTGTAGCGCAGCGGTAGTACGCCTGCCTGTGACATATATGTATGTATAATCATGTCTATATCCCCTGCGGGACAGACATAGCAAACAGTCTTGAAGAGACTGATAGGCCAATATCAGCTGTTTGGCTCAAAGATAAAATTGAGATTCAAATAGTGACAGGTTGCTAGCCCATCGCCTAAAAGAGAAATCCTAAGTTTATAAGCCTATTCCTTAGTCGCCTTTTACGACATCCATGGGAAAGAGATGGAGTGGTCCTATTCTTTTTTGTAATAGTGCCGGGAACAACACGGCACTGTACAGTTTGAAAATTTAGGGCAGGTTATGAACAGTTATGGTGTGGATTGCAGCTAAAGATTTTTTTTAAATTAAAACATAGTGCGGCCAGTTTCATGGCTTCTGCGGCGCAGCGGTAGTACGGTTGTCTGTGACACATACATATATATATATATAAATAATACAGCCAGCAGTCTTGAAGAGACTGTCACGCCACGTTCAGCTGTTTGGCTTAATGATAGAATTGAGATTCAAATAGTGACAGGTTGCTAGCCCATCGCCTAAAAGAAGAATAGCAAGTTAATAAGCATATCCCTTAGTCGCCTATTACGACATCCATTGAAAGGAGATAGAGTGGTCCTATTTTAGTTGCGGTGCCGGGAACCACACAACATTTTATTTCTTACATTTTACAAAAACTTTGTGATGTCCTCAATTTCATTCCTCATTATCCCACAGACTGCTATCCCAAGGCATGAAGGAAGGCGGGTGGGTGTTCCTCGCGAACTGTCATCTCGCTTGCGAGTGGCTCGGCAGCTTGCGCGGGTTCGACAACCCACGAATCCACCCACGGTTCAGGCTCTGGTTGTCCTCGATGCCTGATGACAAGTTCCCGCTGAACGTTCTCCAGAGAAGCATCAAGATGACCACAGAGCCACCTCAGGTAACTCTGAAACCACAGTAGAAGATGTTGGTCCAGGAAAATGTTTCATCTCTTAGCAACTGTCAAGAAATAACTATTTCAGAAAAGGAGTTCCAATTCAGATCCAATCAGTCTATCAAGTCTGATCAGATGTGCCATTGATCGCGCTTTATTCAGAAGTTGGTAAATTCTTTATGAGATTTCTTTTCCAAAACTGTTCTTCTTGAATATGAACCTAGGGCCTTTCACGGAGTGGCTTGGTAACCAGCATGGGTTCGACAACCCACGAATCCACCCACGGTTCAGGCTCTGGTTGTCTTCGATGCCTGATGACAAGTTCCCGCTGAACGTTCTTCAGAGAAGCATCAAGATGACCACAGAGCCACCTCAGGTAACTCTGTAACCACAGTAGAAGATGTTGGTCCAGGAAAATGTTTCATCTCTTAGCAACTGTCAAGAAGATAACCATTTCAGAAAAGGAGTTCCAATTCAGATCCAATCAGTCTGTCAAGTCTGATCAGATGTGCCATTGATCGCGCTTTATTCAGAAGTTGGTAAATTCTTTATGAGATTTCTTTTCCAAATTTGTTCTTCTTGAATATGAACCTAGGGCCTTTCACGGAGTGGCTCGGTAACCTGCATGGGTTCGACAACCCACGAATCCACCCACGGTTCAGGCTCTGGTTGTCTTCGATGCCTGATGACAAGTTCCCGCTGAACGTTCTTCAGAGAAGCATCAAGATGACCACAGAGCCACCTCAGGTAAGTCTGAAACCACAGTAGAAGATGTTGGTCCAGGAAAATGTTTCATCTCTTAGCAACTGTCAAGAAGATAACTATTTCAGAAAAGGAGTTCCAATTCAGATCCAAGAGTTCTCCAATCAGTCTATTAAGTTTGATCAGATGTGCCATTGATCGCGCTTATATATTTCTTAATTTTTTTTAGTTAATTATACCAAATCTTTTGAACACCCAAGGTTTCTTTTGCAAAATTTGTGGCTCTAGACATTTTGACCTTGGGTGATCTCGGGAAGTCGGCATGGTTTTTGAAAACCCTTTGCATCCACATGTTACAAGTTTTAAGATACGATACTTGGTTACTGTGTAGTACCCGGCACTTATACAAAAAAGAATAGGACCACTCCATCTCTTCCCCATGGATGTCGTAAAAGGCGACTAAGGAATAGGCTTACAAACTTGGGATTCCTTTTTAGGCGATGGGCTAGTCCCTGTTCCTGTACCTGTCACTATTTGAATCTCAATTCTATCATTGAGCCAAATAGCTGAACGTGGCCATTCATTCTTTTCAAGACTGGTGGCTCTGTCTACCCCGCAAGGGATATAGACGTGACCATATGTATGTATGTATGTACTTGGTCACCAGGGTCTCAAAGGCAACCTGGTCCGTATATTTGCAAATATAAATGAGGACAAATTCGACGAGGCCACTCCGAAGTACAGAAGACTCTTGTTCTGCGTCTCCTTCTTCCACTGCACCCTCATCGCGAGGAAGAGGTTCAGGCAGCTCGGCTACAACGCTGTGTACAGTTTCAATGACGCTGATTTCGATGTGAGTACTCCGCTGATATGTTGACGTAATTTTTTTTGGCGAAATATACCTCTCGTAATATTAAGTGCTTCTCTGTCTTTAAGCTTGTTGAAACTACGTATATACTTTGAAAGAAATTGGTCGTCTTTAAATTAATTTTTTTTTAAATACATACATACATAAAATCACGCCTCTTTCCCGGAGGGGTAAGCAGAGACTACATCTTTCTACTTGCCACGATCTCTGCATACTTCCTTCGCTTCATCCACATTCATAGCTTTTAAAAAATAAGTTGTTTTTAACTGTTTTACTAGAAACAGTTCGTTATTCGATCTGACCAGGATTCAAATTCGGATCCTTGTGGGGAATGTATAGGTAGTACAAAGGCTTCTTTAATTTCTGGAAAGACTCTGAGGAGCTTGGGAAAAAGTATTTTCTTATAAATATTTAGAAACACGAAAAATCGTCAATTTACAAAGATGCCAATGTATTAAATTTCGACCAGTATTCTTTTCTAAACGGCTAATAAACTTGGAATTCTTCTTATAGGCGGCAGCATAGCAACCTGTCCCTATTCGTATTTCAATTCCATCACGAAGCCGCACAGCAGAACGTGACCTTTCAGTCCTATCAAAACTGTTTGCTCTGCCTACCCCGCAAGGGATACAGACGTGATTATACGAGTATGTATTCAATTCCGTGCCGTGTGGTTCCCGGCACCAATACAAAAAAGAATAGGACCACTCCATCTCTTTCCCGTGGATGTCGTAAAAGGCGACTAAGGGATAGGCTTACAAACTTGGGATTCTTTTTTAGGCGATGGACTAGCAACCTGTCACTATTTGAATCTCAATTCTATCATTAAGCCAAATAGCTGAATGTGGCCATTCAGTCCTTTCAAGACTGTTAGCTCTGCCTTACCCGCAAGGGATACAGACGTGATTATACGAGTATGTATTCAACTCCCGCAGGTATCGGACAATCTCCTCGCGAACTACCTAGAGGAATACGAGGAAGTCCCGTGGGACGCCCTCCGCTACTTATTCGCCATTATCAACTATGGCGGACACATTACCGACGATTGGGACAAACGTGTTCTCATAGCGTACATCAACCAGTTCTTCTGCGAGGAGGCTTACGACACTCCGTTCTACAGGTACTCCCTCTCAATCTCACTCCTGCCAAAAAGAGAGAGATCTCTTGTGTCAATCGCACCGATAATATATTTATTTAGTTTAACCCCACATTAAGTTCTCTGTAAGACCCAATGGTTGACTGGTAGATAATGCTTCTAGCATTAAGTCCGCCAATTGTGCTATACATTTGTATTTTGGGCAATGAAGTTTAAATAAATAAGTAATAATTTGAAGTAGATCGAAGGTGTGGTGTGGTTCCCGGCACTAATACAAAAAAGAATAGGACCACTCCATCTCTTTCTCATGGATCGTAGAAGGCGACTAAGGGATAGGGTTACAAACTTGGGATTCTTTTTATAGACGATGGGCTAGCAACCTGTCACTATTTGAATCTCAATTCTATCATTAAGCCAAATAGCTGACAGAGTCTGTCTTCCCTGCAAGGTATATAGACGTGATTATATGTATGTATACATACATACATACATAAAATCACGCCTCTTTCCCGGAGGGGTAGGCAGAGACTACCTCTTTCCACTTGCCACGATCTCTGCATACTTCTTTCGCTTCATCCACATTCATAACTCTCTTCATGCAAGCTTCATGCATGCAAATATATGTACATATGTATGCTTGCAGACTATCGTCGATCCCCGCATACCACATCCCTAGAGACGGCAGCCTGGAGTCGTACCGGGACTTCCTGGATCTGTTGCCCGCCTACGAACGCGCCGAGTCCGTGGGGCAACACGCTTCGGCTGACGTCGCCACTCTTGCGCAGGTAATTTGGATCTTTATAATACTTACTACATATTTCTTCTATTCTTCTTATTGGATTACTGTTTTCAAAATTGTTATATTTTTTTTTTCATGTGCAATAAAGAAGTTTGGTTTTTTGTTTATTTTATTCATTTAAAAATCCTTATGATGACATAATGTTTCATCTTGATGTAAAAAATCTACGATGAATTCGTCGTACTGGTGCACTTTTATTAGAGAATCATAAACATTTAGGCCATGTCGTAAATTTGTTTATTTAAAACGTAAGTTTAATAAGTAAACTTTATTGTAGCCTGTTTTGTGCAAGATTTTGATGAAATTTTGCACAGGCTAGAGATTCAGGAAGGAGGTGGCCCAAGGGACATCAGATCTTCTCTATAGTACAGTTAACAGCAAACCTTTTATGTATCTATGTCGTGGTAATAGAAGCGGATTTGTTGTGAATTTGGCAAGGTTGACGTGTTGTTGACGATCCAAAGGGCATCACATCTGCTCTATAGTACAGTTTAACAGCATAGCGAGTTAACTTGCATGCATAATTAGCGGTAATAGAGGCGGATTTGCAGTGAATTTGGCAAGGTTGACGTGATGTTGACAGTACTATAATGTTGAATTGTCACTAGACTTCCCTAGTATGAAAATGACTATTCATTTTCATACTTTGGAAGTCTAGTGACAGTAGAAATGTGATTGTTCTGTATGTCAGGACGCGCTGATAATGTGCCGCACGCTGTTCGCGCTGGCTTCGACAGGCGGGGGCGGCGGCGGCGGGGGGGAGGACCAGAAGGTGACGTCATCGTTATAATCATTATCAATTATCAATACATCTTATATTAATTTCATTCATTCATATAATCACGTCTTTCTCCCTTGCAAGGTAGAACGAGCAAGTAGGCTTGAAAGACTGATGGGCAACGTTCAGCTGTTTGGCTCAATGTTGGAATTGAGATTCAAATAGGTGACAGGTTGCTAGCCCATCGTCTAAAAGAAGAAACCCAAGTGTATAAGCCTATCCCTTAGTCACCTTTTATGACATCCATGTGAAAGAGATGGAGTGGTCCTATTCTTTTTTATATTCGTGACGGGAACCACACTAAAACCCGGGGTCCCGATATTTTTTTTTAAACCAAATAAATTTTATTTGGTGTTATCCATTTGAACACCTCATTTAAACGGAGCAGTTCTGAATTTGCATCTGGTAACTTCTTTCGTCACCCAAACCCAACAACACTCTCTAGCCACAAAACCCAGTTTGGCTAAGATTAGGTATCTCAAAATCAGGCAGATACTTCTTATTTAGATTTCATCCAAATCGAGTGTGATTGTGAACGCTAAATATTAAAAATTAAAAACATAACATATTATATAGAACTTAATGTTTAAAATAATTTGTGTATTACTTCAACTTACTTGCCTATAATTGTATAATTAAACTTCATTATATAGGTGGATGAATTAGCCTTAGAAATGATGCAAAAGCTGCCTGGTCAAATTGACGTGGAAACCACTGAGAAGATGATGGGCCCTGAGATAGTAATGCCTATGTGCGTGTCTCTGCTGCAAGAGATTGGATATTTCAACGCGCTTATTGGAGGGATCACGTCTGGTTTGAAGGTTAGATATCCCCTCTTCTTCCTCTCAACTTTTAGTCCCGGTTTTTTTATTAAATGTCCGTTACTAGAAAAATCAAGTGTGAAGTGATAAATCACGTTTAGGTACTATCATTCCCACGAAAATTTCGGGAACTAGTTTCTTAGTGCGAAACTAGACCACGTACCTATAGAATTTACATGCCAAATTTCATTTCACTAGACCACATTAACTCCATGCAGTGACCCAGCGGTTTCTTCTTCTTCTTGGCTTTAGGCCCGGTTGCATCATCACGACTCTGGAGAGGAGCCCTGGGTATGCCGTTGACCATGGATCCTGGGTTGGATGAGTCAGGTTTTTACACGAAGCCACTCCTATCTGACTTCCACAACATTTGCAGGTATACCTAACTCGTATTGGATCGATCATGGTAACATATACAGTTGCCAGAATATGCAGGTGTCCTTGTGATGATTTCCCTCTCTGTAAGAGCATCGGTTAGTATTCAAACTAATGTACATAGCTTCGCAAAATAGTCATTGGTACATGGCCGAGGTGGGTTTCGAATTTGTGCCTTTCTGCGCATACGCATTTTAACCGGGCACTTTACCTATTCGACCACCGATGCTCATCATATGAAAAAAACATTAGTGCGAAGAAAATATATAAAAGAAGGCGAAAAAAGTTGAGCGTGATGACATATTGTTACAGGAGTTGAGACGAGCCATCGAAGGTCTGGTGGTGATGTCGGAAATACTAGAAGATATGTACAACTGCATCTTCGAAGGGAGAGTGCCTGTGTTTTGGAGAAAAGGTAACATCAAGAATTTTGCAAGATTTTTTAAGGATTAAAATTTTTATTTGAATTAGACACCGATTGGGTAAAGTGAAGCTGCATGTTTAGGCAACTGAAGCTGGGTTCAGTATCCTTATAAAACATTCATTCGTTCATCATATTTGAAGGAGATGGACACAATAAAAGGACTGGGACAAATATTAAAAAAAATATTATGAGAACTCCCGTTTTAATGTCATTTTACTAGCACCGAGAGAAATTTAGCCCACATAAATTCCCAGGCCGTCCGTCGATGAAGCCTTTGGGGGCTTGGTGTCGCGAATTATTCCTCCGCGGCGGCCACTTGCAGGCGTGGGCCAACGCGCCCCGCTCCCCGCCCACGCTGTGCTGGCTGCCCGCGCTCGTGGTGCCCACCGGCTTCCTCACCGCCGTCATGCAGGTAGCGTACAGTATAGAGGTGGGCCACCGCCCACTCCCCGCCCACGCTGTGCTGGCTGCCCGCGCTCGTGGTGCCCACCGGCTTCCTCACCGCCGTCATGCAGGTAGTGTACAGTATAGAGGTGGGCCACCGCCCACTCCCCGCCCACGCTGTGCTGGCTGCCCGCGCTCGTGGTGCCCACCGGCTTCCTCACCGCCGTCATGCAGGTAGTGTACAGTATAGAGGTGGGCCACCGCCCACTTATAGTTCTTAGTGGTGGACCACTGCCCACTTTAAGCTCTTAGAAGTGGACCACTGCCCCCGCCAGGTTCAAATGACAACAGATTACTTGTTTGGGACCAGCTAAAACCACTCAGACCCAGATATGAAAAAAAAAAGTATTTTCATTAGACATTAAAATTGTAACTTTCAGACGACCGCTCGTGCTGAGAGTTGGCCCATAGACACTCTGTGTTGGGAATTCACTGTGCTACCATTGGAAGAGTCGTCGTTCGTCAGACCGCCGAGAGATGGCGGTGTTTACGTCAGGTTATCAATTTTAACATTAATTGTTTTTTTATATTGTTTTCGCCTTCAAATTGTTGTCTGATAATGATGAAATACTATTTTTTAAACGCAGCTTCGCCCGCGTGATTTTGGCGCCAATAACACGCGCGAATTTAGCGCCACCATAAAAAGAAGTGATCTTATTCTAAGGTGTCGGAAACCGGCACACTTTAATCGAATCTCACAATTCAGCATTTTT
Source organism: Amyelois transitella (assembly GCF_032362555.1). Classification (NCBI taxonomy): domain Eukaryota; kingdom Metazoa; phylum Arthropoda; class Insecta; order Lepidoptera; family Pyralidae; genus Amyelois; species Amyelois transitella. The sequence goes on from NC_083517.1 coordinate 10,099,070, forward strand.
TCAAATGATTTAAAACAGATTTTATCAAATGGATGAATCATTATGGATAATGCTGTTGAATTCTTGCTGTCTTCCAGAGGACAATACCTAGAAGGCGCTAGCTGGTTCAAGAAGGAAGGTTATCTTCAAGAGCCGCTGCCCATGCAACTGGTGTTCCCCATGACTCCCATACATTTCAAGCCAATCAGAGCTACCGGCCGAAGAATGAGAAGTAAGACCCACAACATCAAAGTTTACTGACCTTTTACCTACAAGATTGTGGCTTTAAGACAGGGAAAAAAAAACAAGAATAAATATTTTTAATTTATAAATAAAAAAAATATTAAACGCGCAGGTAACGTACATGTATTTCATCACGAACGTTTCATTTTACAATGATCATTGTATTATCTATGTATCATGCAACGCAAAGGCTTAAAATCACTTATTCAAAATTTATATATTTAAACATATAACAAAAGAATATAGGACTACTTCATCTCCTTCCTATGGATGTCACAAAAGGCGACTTAGCTTATAAACTTGGGATTCTTCTTTGATGGGCTAGCAATCTGTCACTATTTGAATCTTCTTTCTATCATTATGCCAAACAGCCGATTGATTGATGACTGTCTAAAAAATTCAACAAATACCTGATCAAAATAAGTCTTAGGTCGACTGCAGACGTAACTGGGACATTTTGTCAGGTGGATGAAAATGATGACTGATTGATTGATGACTGTCTAACAAGTCTAACAAATCCTTAATCAAAAGTCTTAGGTGGACTGCGGACGCAACTAAGACATTTGATTGATTGATTGCTGTCTAACAAGTTTAATAAATCCCTAATCAAAAATTGGAAAAACTGGGACATTTTGCCAGGTGGATGATAATGCTGCCTGATTGATTGATGACTGTCTAACAAGTCTAATAAATGCCTAATCAAAAGTCGTAGGTGGACTGATTGATTGATGACTGTCTAATAAGTCTAACAAATCCTTAATCAAAACTCTTAGGTGGACTGCCGACGCAACTGGGACATTAAATTGATTGATTGCTGTCTAACAAGTGTAACTAATCAAAAATTGGAAAAACTAGGATATTTTGCCAGGTGGATGATAATGCTAACTGATTGATTGATGTATTTCAGATCGCTACATCTGCCCGTGTTATTACTACCCAGCCAGGATGGGAGCATTCGTGGTGGCCGTGGACATGCCTTCGGGCAAGGAAAGCTCAGATTTTTGGGTGAAACGGGGCACTGCTCTGCTATGTACTTTGGCTACTTAGAAAATATATTTAGGTATGTATGACATTTGTGTTTCATTTCTTACGGAAGACTTCTTTCAACTTCAGCTCCAGGTTTCATTTATACATATTTACTTAAATGTTTTTTTTTAATCGATTTTTAAAAATAGCAATTATTTCTCTTTCAAGGCCAAATATTGTCTAAATTCAATGGATAATTATACCTTCCAAACTCGCATTCAGGGCTAGATTTTGGTTGCAACTCTTGCGACTTTATTCGCGAATATTGGTTATTTATTTTTCGTTCCATAAAATTTGTAATGTCAATATATACATGCTAACGTCGTTAATATAATAATTTTTCATAACGGTTGATAGTAATTTCGTAAAAATCAATAAAACACATTTTTTTGTATTTGGTAAAGAATTTTTTATTGTCTGTCACACGTTTTTATTTCAGAAAATTTCAGAAAATAAAAATAATTATCGATTAGAAGAAATACTATTTAACTTTATTTTGGGTTTGTAGTATTTATAATAATACATCACTTTAATGTGTTTGGGAAAAAAAATATTGACTGAATGTCACTTTAATAAACTTAACTTAAATATCAAGACCAAAGAACTTTTGAACTTTATGCTGGCTCTGTATTCATCTACGTGGTGTTACTATTAAGGTACAACTTAAGGCAAAGTATATTATTAAGGTTCAATTTGGAGGTTATCTTAAAGGCCGACATGGTTGTTAAGGTTCAACTTAAAGGCTGAGTTGATTATTAAGGTTGAACTTAAAGGCTGAGTTGATTATTAAGGTTGGACTTAAAGGCTGAGTTGATTATTAAGGTTGAACTTAAAGGCTGATTTGGTTATTAAGGTTCAACTTAAAGGCCGAGTTGGTTTGGCTCGACGGTGAGGAAGATTGGTTTCCTGTTGAGTCCACAGGAGCAGTAGCATCTTCCGTCTTTGGTTCCATCGTTGATGAATAGGGTGTTGAGGTTCATGTCCGTTTCCACTCCTAGAATTGAAATGGTCATATAATTTTTGGTGTTATAACATGGAAGAAATATGTAACGCGAATTTAAATGGAAAGCTTTTTTAGATTTGGTTTTGGGTAGTTTGTAAGGTATACCATATTATAGATAAGAAATTTCGAAACATCATTGGATTAATCAATTTCTCATTTACAGTTATATAATGGAAACTAAAATGCTAATCTCAATTTTGGCCAAATAAGAAAATAACAGCTACTGCTAAAACATCTGTGTTCTCCTTGGATTCCTCCCAAGGAGAGAACTTGATTCACCATCTAGGAGTAGATTAGTCAAGCATTACCTCTGCTGGGTCTAGTCAGGTCATATCTGCCTCTTCTGTTGTCGATCTCTGATGAGGAACTGCTCTGTGAATTGCTCTCACTTTGTGAAGAGCCGTAGCTTGAACCTGGCTGAACTGGGAGACCAGGGCGGCCTGACAAGATGAAGCATTGATTAAGACACAAATTCTAAGAGCTTGAATAGAAATATAGCAGACATGTCAATGATAAATGGTGGCTTGTTCTGCGTTTTGAAATACGTCATACTGATATGATTTGACTGAAGCTCACTACTGTCAAATAGTCACAAAAGGAGCAGAACAAGACCGACTACTGAATAGCGTTGGTTATTCTTACTTTTTAAGCCGCAATTTGGTGCGGTCTGCTAAATTTGACGGCCTCTGTGGCACAGCGGTAGTGCACTTGTCTGTGTTACCGGAGGACCCGGGTTCGAATCTCGGCCAGGGCATGATGAGAAACGAACTTTCCTGATTGGTCTGGGTATTGGATGTTTATCTATATAAGTATTTATTCTAAAATAATAGTATCGTTGAGTTAGTATCTCGTAACACAAGTTTGGAACTTACTTCGAGGCTAACTTTATCTATGTAATTTTTCATGCTAGGACCTGTCGATTAGTATTAATTCATGTTAATTTAAGTCACGAATACTGTCAAAAATGCAGCAATTTAATTACCTGGTTGTCCATATTGGTAAGTACTGCTTTGGGCGTCGCTTGCACTTTGGGATTGAGATGAAGTAGTGGCATATTCGGGTTGATTGTATATTGGTTGGGCATATACTGGTTGGTCTTGGTAACTGGTACTCTGGCTTGAGGCTTGAGAACCGCTGTAAGAGCTGGCTTGGTTGGCAGAAGATTGTGAGGCGCTCTGCGACGAACTTTGTGCGCTTGTTTGCTGTTCTGGTTGCCAGTAGATTGGTTGTTGGCCTATTGGCTGTTGGCCTATTGGTTGTCCGTAGGTGTTGGAGGAACCCTGGGTTGATGTTTGAGAGTATCCTGTGGAACTTTCTTGGTTGGTCGAAGCATATGAAGAACCTTGAGCGTAGCTTGAAGATCCAGATTGGACCGGTTGGATTGGGCCTCCTGGCTGCAAAGGTTGCACGGGGCTTGGTTCCACTGGCTGGATAGGACCACCAGGTTGTACAGGTTGTATGGGACCTCCTGGTTGAACTATCGTGCCAGAGCCTGTCTGGTAGGAATTTGCAGAGCTTGAAGATTGGGAGCTGGAGCCGCTCTGTGATGAAGATTGTTGGCCTGACACTTGTGAAGATGATGAGCTTTGAGAACCGCTTGAGCTGCTGGATCCTGACACGGGTCTAATAGGGCGTCCTGGTTGCACGGGTTGAATGGGGCCTCCTGGCTGGATGATAGTGCCAGATCCTGCCTGGTTGGAAGTTGAAGAAGAGCCGGATTGTGAACTTGAACCGCTTTGAGTCGATGACTGCTGAGTTAACGAATCTTGAGAAGATTGGGAAGATGATGAGCTCTGGGAGCCACTGGAACTGGAAGAACCACCTGTCTGAATAGGTCGGGTTGGTCGTACTGGTTGAATTGGGCCACCAGGTTGGATGATAGTACCAGATCCTGACTGGTTAGAGTTAGAAGAGCTAGAGGATTGTGAACTCGAACCACTTTGCGAGGATGACTGTTGGGCTGATGATTCTTGGGAAGATTGTGAAGATGATGAGCTCTGGGAGCCACTGGAACTGGAAGAACCTCCTATCTGACCAGGTCGAGTTGGTCGTATTCGGCCGCCTGGTTGAACGATAGTGCCAGATCCGGACTCGGAGTTTGAAGAACTTGAAGATTGAGCAGACGAACCACTCTGGTTGGAAGATCCGCTGTTTCCCGAAGATTGGCTATATGAGCCGCTCGATGTTTGGCTACCACTGGACAAACCAGACGATTGGCTGGATGATCCACTAGAAGATTGACTACTGCTAGAAGAACCACTCTCAGCAGAAGATTCATTAGATGATGATTGGCTATTGCTATTTGTATTACTGTTAGAAGAAGACCCACTGTTTACAGAAGATTGGCTAGACGAGCCGCTTGATGATTGGCTACCACTAGAAGAACCACTGTTTGAAGAAGATTCATTGGATGATGATTGACCGTAACTGCTTGCATTACTGTTGGAAGAAGATCCTCTGTTTCCAGATGATTGGCTAGATGAGCCACTAGATGATTGACCGCTGCTAGATGAACCACTTTCAGCAGAAGATTCAGCTGATGATTGGCTTCTACTTGAAGAGCCGCTGTTTGAAGAAGATCCATTGGATGATGATTGACCGTAACTGCTTGCATTACTGTTGGAAGAAGATCCTCTGTTTCCAGATGATTGGCTAGATGAGCCACTAGATGATTGACCGCTGCTAGATGAACCACTTTCAGCAGAAGATTCAGCTGATGATTGGCTTCTACTTGAAGAGCCCCTGTTTGAAGAAGATCCACTAGATTGGCTATTGCCACTCGAATTACTGTTAGATGAAGATCCGCTATTTAATGAAGATTGAGACGATGAGCCGCTTGAAGATTGACTACTGCTGGATGAACCGCTATTAGAAGACGATCCAGTCGATGATTGGCTGTTGCCGCTTGAATTACTGTTGGAAGAAGAACCGCTGCTTCCAGATGATTGGCTAGATGAGCCAGTTGAAGATTGGCTAGATGACCCACTTTCAGTAGCAGAATCATTAGATTGACTCGATGATCCACTGGAAGATTGGCTACTGCTAGATGAACCACTTTCAGTAGCAGATTCATTAGATTGGCTAGATGATCCACTAGAAGATTGACTAGTGCTGGAAGAACCATTATTAGAAGAAGATCCAGTAGATGATTGGCTGCCGCCACTTGAATTACTATTGGAAGAAGATCCACTGCTTCCAGATGACTGACTAGATGAGCCACTTGAAGATTGGCTACCGCTAGATGAACCACTCTCAGAAGCAGATTCATTAGATTCGCTAGATGACCCACTAGAAGATTGACTAGTGCTAGAAGAACCACTATTAGAAGAAGATCCAGTAGATGATTGGCTGCTGCCACTTGAATTACCATTAGAAGAAGATCCGCTGCTTCCAGATGACTGACTAGATGAGCCACTTGAAGATTGGCTACCGCTAGATGAACCACTCTCAGAAGCAGATTCATTAGATTGGCTAGATGATCCACTAGAAGATTGACTAGCGCTGGAAGAACCACTATTAGAAGAAGATCCAGTAGATGATTGGGTGCTGCCACTTGAATTATTATTGGTAGAAGATCCACTGCTTCCAGATGACTGACTAGACGAGCCACTGGAAGATTGGCTACCGCTAGATGAACCACTCTCAGAAGCGGATTCATTAGATTGGCTAGATGACCCACTTGATGACCCGCTGCTTGTAGATGATTGGCTATTGCCACTTGAGTTAGTGTTGGAAGATCCGCTATTTCCAGAAGATTGACTAGATGACCCACTCGACGCTTCACTGGAGGAATCACTCTCAGTAAACGATCCGTTGGAAGATGTCTGACTGTTGCTACTTGATCCACTTGATGACTGACTGTTTGACCCGGCAGTATTGCTGGCAGATCCACTGTTGCTAGATGACTGGCTGTTGGAAGCAGATTCACTGCTTGAGTTAGAAGACTCCGTTGCTGAAGATGATTGTGCATTAGATGCACTCTCGCTAGAGCTAGAACTATGAGATTGATTTTCCTGTTCACGCAGCGAACTGGATTCGCTTTCGCTTTGTGCCTGGCTTGATGACGATGCACTGCTTTGACTTGAAGACCCACTGTTCCAATGGCCTAAGCTCCTTTCTCTATTTTCCTCGAAAATTCTCTCGTTCTCTTCTTGGATTCTCGTGGCTTCATCTTGTTCACTCTGGCTTGATGAGGAACTTGCTGAACTAGATTGACTTGAAGATTGATTGGACTCTGATTCACTTGATGATAAAGAACTGCTTTGACTTGAGGACTGGCTATTCCATGTGCCTAAACTTTTTTCCCTATTTTCTTCGTAAATCCTGTCGTTTTGTTCTTGGATTCTCGCATTTTCTAATTGTTGTTCTCTTTGTTGTTCGGCTATATTTTGATTAATGCTTTGATCAATGCTGAAGGCGTTCAGTTGAGCATTTGATGAAGATTCGGAACTTGAGCTGCTGAATGAACTACCACCGCTGCTGGAGCTCGATCTTGAAATAGTTTCCTCTTCAGTCGGTCCATTGATGTAAGTAATGTCTGCACAAAAAAAAAAAAGATTTGAATTAGCTCGCAAATTCTTTTATTTTTGTATTTTTCGTAATTGTATTTCACTTAATAAATAGTATGAAATTTTAAAGTAACTTCATTACAAAATCGTTATAATGAGTTCATTTTATGCATTGGAAAAATTAAAGCATTGCAATTTTTTTTACAATCTAAAGACATACTTTTTAAACACTTATTTAATGAGACTTACCTCGCTCGTAAGGGTGATCAGCAATAGCTCTGTGAGCCTGTAATATAATCATTTATTATGAGAAATTTAATTTCGAAAACCAAATAAATCTGCCTGCCTTAAAAATCTTGTTTGGAACATCTATATCGTGATCTTTAATATTTTCCTTTACATCTATAATATTTTCCTTTTTACCGCGTGATCTTGAAGATGTCATTAACTTTCCGTATTTTGGATTGTATAAAATTGATTGATACCGATTTTAATGAGTTATCTTGGTTGTGTAAGTAACATGTCCTTATTTTTAACTTTTAAGGAAATAAGCCATTATTTTGGGGATTCTTTTGATACTTTCATTTAATTAAAGTGTAATAATTGATTTTCTTTTAATCTAACGCAAGATTTTATCGGGATAAGCTCAAAAATACTGATTTGAAAATAAACAAAAAAACACTAATGTAGATAGATATGATACAGGCACAACTTCGATGCATTATAAATAATGTTTTGATACCAGTGAACTGTTTAGCCAAACAGGTGAACGTGGCCAATCAGTCTTTTCAAAACTGTTGGCGCTGTCTACCCCGTAAGGGATATAGACGTGACTATATGTATGTATGTTATATGTATCTATATATGTATGTATGCTAGTGGTTGATGTGTTTAGAGAACTATACCTTAACTGATATAATGATACTGATATAATATATGATGATACCGACATTGATCAAAGGCTTAATGCGATCCCCTCTCTAGAGAGGTGATGATGTAACGGGGACTAACACCAAGAGGATGACATTGATAGAATAGAATAGAATAAATTTTTCAAAATTGGATACTAGGTATCACTTATTGACGTCACATCACTTAAATCTAATTATAACTTCTACCGCTTCCAAAGCGCATGGGTAGAAGAAGCGGCGGTACAAACTACACTGTAGTATTTTTATCGGACGTCAATTTACAAATATAGGTCTCTCAAATCTAAATCGTGGACGAATGCACTGCATTGTCTACATTAAAAAAACATGAATGAATGATAAAAAGACGCAGACATATGAAATATGACAAATCAGAACTGGCTTCAGAATTAATTTTAAAAAAAGAATACTCACTAAAGTGCAACACGCGAACGCAAATATTACCGAGAACTTCATCTTCGCGGGCCCAAGACAATGCCTCTATGCCCAGCCGACAAGTACCTATAACGCCTGAGCATTCCTCGCTTATTTTATATCGACCCATGGCAAATACTAACGACATGCCAATTTGTGATGCAATTAATAAATTCATTATTAAAACTGTATACTGCGTCATTTCTACATCTGGACAAACAGTTGCTGGAAATTCAGCGTAGTTAAAGTTGCCACGTTATAGTGATATGATTTTGATTGTATGTGCTCTTTTTCTTTATGCTTGTTCAAATGTAAACTCAGTTCTGGTGCTTCGGGGCCTATTAAGAGTCTTTTTTATGTTCTTAAACATAAAAAAGATTGGTATTTTGTTCATTGATAAATTGTGGGCTAGTGGAAATTTCTTTAACGTTCTTAATATCTTTGAGCTTTTAATAATAATGATTAATAAATTATACATAGTTTAAATCTTGATTTATGTTCTGTTTTTCTTTTTTAAGTTTTTTTGCATTTTTTCATTAAATGTTTGTTAGAATACTCTCGTCTTAATTCTAATAACAATTTGAATCTTTAAATCTTAAGCGTAAAAAATAACTTTAATTACAATAATATAAATTTCGCATCAAAATTAATAACTTTATTAGCAATTTCTGTTAATAAAGCGTTTATGTTGACAGTTTTAACACCTGAGCAAACTCTCCAGTTGTAGACAATTCATAATAATAAACGCGATCCGACGTCTGTCCTTGTGTTTGCCACTCATTATCATGTCTAGAAAAAGGTGACAATGATGTGTATCTGCAAAGTTTAAGGCATTTTCTACACTAAACTGTTTAATTACAAAATTTCTTCTTGAAGATTCCGTAGGATAAATATGAGTCGCTTTGTGTAGGTACTTACATACAATGAGCTTGTGAAACCTTCGTGACTGTAACTAATCGGCTAATCCACAAGATTTGATTAAAATTTATGGTATGTAAAGTAAAACCTGGTAAGGTTAGGGCGCATAGATCAAGAATATTGGCTCAGAATGAGATCTGACAACTATTTTACAGGGTATGACTCGTCTAGGTAGGTCTTGCTAGGCACTCATTTTTAACACCTGAACACTTTATTCTTTATGCTTGTTATCGGCATCTTTCAACCAAAGAAATGTAAAGTATATCCTAGATATTACATACATAAATACATATGGTCACGTCTATATCCCTTACGGGGTAGACAGAGCCAACAGTCTTGAAAAGACTGAATGGCTACGTTCAGCAATTTGGACTAATGATAGAATTGAGACAGGTTGCTAGCCCATCTGTCTTTTCAAGACGGTTGGCTCTGTCTACCCCACTAGGGGTGATATAGACGTAACCGTATGTATGTGTATGTATGTATGATTCCTGTAAAACTTTAGCCTCATCTACATTCATTCAGTTTAAGGGTGTCCACATGTCCGATTTGTGCACGTTTGTCTTAGCACTAAATAAATAACTAAATATATTCGGGACAAATTTCACAGATTGAGTTAGCCTCGAAGTAAGTTCGAGACTTGTGTTACGAGATACTAACTCAACGATACTATATTTTATAATAAATACTTAAATAGATAAACATCCAAGACACAGGCCAATCAGATAAAGTTCTTTTCTCATCATGCCCTGGCCGGGATTCGAACCCGGGACCTCAAGTGTCACAGACAAGCGTACTACCGCTGCGCCACAGAGGCCGTCAAATTAAATGTCACTACAGAATATTTTTTTTTAATTTTAATGTTGATTATGACGTTAGTTATTTTGTTCATCGCTTGAGGGCAGTGCAACGTGCGAAGAGCCATAACATATTCAATATAAAGTATAATAATATATTTTTTTCTTTATATCTAAAAAGTCTGTTCAAATACAAGTTGTCTATAGCCTTTGTAAAAAATTATACAATATAAAAAAAATATATATGTTAGTATAGTTGGAAAATATTAAATTAAACTATATCAATATTTAAATAGAAATATAATATTTCATTCGAAATTACTATCTAATTAAATATTTTTCTAACATATTAGTGAAATCGATTGCCTTCAGCAAACAGATACATTCATGTTTCTTTTATGTAGTAATTTTTTTTTTATTATTGTAATGAGCAGATGTTATGTTAAGGTCAAATTACGCAGAATCTTGCCTGTGAGTTTTCTTCGTTAGATTAACTTTCTTATTTTTCTAATTTCTCAATTTCATGTACGTGTCGTTAGCCTAAACAATTAAATTAATTATGAGGTATTGAAGTCCTTAGTAATAAAACAATTTCATAGCTTAAATAATTTTATTTACAACTTAACTAATTACAAATAATTGTAAACAAAAAGTAAAATATTGGTGGAAATAACTTAAGAATATTATGCATAATTATTTTCTGAAATAAAAGTAAATAATAAGTACGCACCTAAATAATAATTTATTATTAAAATAATACGATTAATTTATAATAATGACTCCTCATTTATGGCACCATTTTTTCTATATTTTATCTTAAAATATTAAAGGCAAAGTAACTTTCATAAAAAAAAGACATTGTAAGTGAAATAATATTTCAAACTTATCCGAATTATGAATCAGTTTGAAATTAAATCTTGGTCAGGCCGAAAAATTAAAACATGACAGAGAATTTATAACTGCCACAAAGTAAGGATATTTTCTCAATAAACTTATATCGTCACATTAAATTCATATCTGGTTCTAATTCATTATTCTCCCGACGTTAGCGCCGGTTGCATCTGTGTAAGTTCTCATCACTCTGAGACTCCGCCCGGGGTATGCCTTTGACAATGGTTCCAAGATTTGGAAAGTCAGATTTTTATACGAAGCGACTCTTGTCCGACCTCCTTGGATCTTGGTGACACATCCAGTTGCCTGAGTATCTAGTTTCCTCGAGATGTTTTCCCTCACCGTAACAGGCGACTTTAAAGAAAAATAACGAATAAGAACATTTAGTACAAAGTGAGACACCCCAAAGTCAAATCCAAAAAGGATAGCTGTTAGATTTTGGAGTAACACAAGTACACATTTGATTCTATCTCTGTCGCACTCACATCAAAATTGTATTTACATCCTGCTGTCAAAATAATCAGTGCCATCACATTGCGATTATTATTTATCACTTCATTTTAAAAATCAAAACGATTTATTTTATTTTTTATGTTAGGTTCGCTTTTTATTACACGGTTGTATATTGTACGTTTGCGTAAGAAAAATTTTTGAACAAACAATTTTTTACAATTTTGCATACAATGCAAATCTCCATCTCACTAGAAACATGCATACATATAATCACGTCTATATCCTTTACATAGTAGACAGGGCCAACGGTCTTGAGAAGACTGCTAAGCCACGTTCGGCTTAATGATACAATTCAGACACTAGAAGTCTTCACATCAAATATCCATTCTCCAACCTCTGATCGTACAAAAAGACAAATTACATATCAATAGACTTGTCGAACAACAGCCTCGCTCTCCCGTGATGGTACCTCCTCCTGTACCTTTTTAAGGGGGGACACCTTCCCGTACTCCTCTCGAAGGAGCCGAATTCACAAGTGGGAGGGGTGCAGTCGCCGTTGATGACGCAGACCCGGTCTCTCAGACCGAAATGCTCGCGGCCACGAGCCATTGAGAGGCAGTCTCGTTTCCGTACCAAGTCTGGCCATTCGCAGACGCATGAGCAGTGGCCTTTGTCGGTGATTTTGGCCATGAATAGCGCTGGGCAGGTGCATCTGGAAGATTATAAGTACAATGACTGAGGAGTTAGTGCCGTGTGGTTCCCGGTACAAATACAAAAAAGAATAGGACCACTCCATCTCTTTCCCATGGATGTCGTAAAAGGCGACTAAGGGATAGGCTTATTAACTTGGGATTCTTTTTTAGGCGATGGGCTAGCAACCTCTCACTATTAGAATCTCAATTCTATCATTAAGCCAAATAGCTGAACGTGGCCATTCAGTCTATTCGAGACTGTTGGGTCTGTCTACCCCGCAAGGGATAGAGACGTGACCATATGTATGTATGTACTGAGGAGTTAGGTTAAGTGTTATTGTGAGGAGAGCTAAGGTACCTCCTCTGATCAGATATAACCAGTTGTCAACATCTTCTCAATAGGAGAAGAACATCTGCTTTACTATCCACTTCGATGTCAAATATTTGGGCAACTCCCAAGTGCATGGGAAAATGGGATATAACGGGAGTCTCGTAGAAAATAATGGATAATAGTCACATTAAATTATTGATAAGGGAAAGCACAATACGTTTTTTTTTTCTATTTCTATGAGTGTGATTTTTACGTATTTAGGCCAAATGCATTTAAACAGGCTTCTAACAAAATTCTACTAGGCGATGGGCAAGTAACCTGTCACTATCTGAATTTCAATTCCATAACAAGCCATCGGGCGAAATGTGGCCTATGCGTCTTACTCAATATGGGTTAAAGCCATTAGATATTACGAAAACAAAAGCAATTTCCCAATTGGAGCAAATGTGTCACCTTCTAAGCTGAGGTGGTGCAGTAGGCTCGTCTCTCTCCAACTCGGGCTCCTGCGTAGGCGGCCTCTCTTTCACTCCGTAGTCATTCTCCTTCCGGTACTGGCTCTCCCGTTTTTGTTGCGTCTCCACTTTAGTCCGGACAGTGCTTTGTAACGTCTCTTGGGAGACGCACGCGCATTGGGTGTGGTTGAAGAACCTCATGCGAGCTGGCTCCATGCTGCCGTTGGCTTTTTTCAGCTGAAGTCGAGAATTATTAGTTTTAACCACTTATTTTAACTAAAAGTTGTGACTACCCTACTTTGGTAAAATTTAATCTAAATCCAATTACAGAAAAATGCAGTGCCGTATGGTTTCTGGCACTTTAGAATAGAACCACTCCATATCTTTATCATGGACGTCGTAAAAGACAACTAAGGAATAGGCTTACAAACTAAGGATTCCACTTGAAGGCGATGAGCTAGCAACCTGTCATTCCTTGAATCTCAATTCCATCAAAGGCATGTAGCAAATGGCATTTCAGTCTTTTCAAGACTGTTTGCTCTGTGTACCCCGCAAGGGATATAGACGTGATTATATGTTAACTTATCCCAACGAGCTTCTCTAAATAGAGGTGGAGAAGTACCTAAGTTGTTTTTTTACGAGGTTGACCAGAATGGCGATGGGCTAGCAACCTGTCACTATTTGAATCTCAATTCTATCATTAAGCCAAATAGCTGAACGTGGCCATTCAGTCCTTTCAAGACTGTTGGCTCTGTCTACCCCGCAAGGGATATAGACGTGAACATATATATGTATGTATGTTGACCAGAATTTTGGCAGAACAATAATAGGTTGAAGAAGTTGTAAGGAAATATAGAATATAATCCTCTTGATCCTATTGAAATATAGGAAATATGGAAATATAGTCCTTACGTATATAGGCACTAAGATGTGGTTTCCAGCGACCGGCGCGCAGACCTCGGTCTCGTCGTGACAGCAACCGGAGTCGGGGGCGCAACGGTGCAGTAGTACGCATGGGGGCATGTAACTGAAATTCAAATACAAGTACCGTTAATAAGTGCCGTGTGGTTCCCGGTACCAATAGAAAATAATAGGACAGCTCCATGTCTGTACCATGGATGTCGTATAAGGCGACTAAGGGATAGGCTTATAAACTTGGGATTCTTATTTTAAGCGATGGGCTAGGAACCTGTCACTATTTAAATCTCAATTCTATCACTAAGCCAAACAGCTGAGCGTGGCCTATCAGTCTTTTTAAGACTGGTTGGTGAAATTTGCTCTATAGAAAGCATACTAGTGTATTAAATCCAAGAGAGGGAAAGCCATACGCGTGGACGTGACAATGATAATATTGGAGATGACTTACACGATGTTAGCAGCAGGAGCTAGACCATAGCAGTGTTTACTACACTCCAATCCAAGACAGAGAAGGCCACACGCGTGGTCGTGACAATGATAATGTTGGAGATGACTTACACGATGTTAGCAGCAGGAGCTAGACCATAGTAGTGTTTACTACACTCCAATCCAAGACAGAGAAGGCCACACGCGTGGTCGTGACAATGATAATATTGGAGATGACTTACACGATGTTAGCAGCAGGAGCTAGACCATAGTAGTGTTTACTACACTCCAATCCAAGACAGAGAAGGCCACACGCGTGGTCGTGACAATGATAATATTGGAGATGACTTACACGATGTTAGCAGCAGGAGCTAGACCATAGTAGGGTTTACTACACTCCAATCCAAGACAGAGAAGGCCACAGGCGTGGTCGTGACAATGATAATATTGGAGATGACTTACACGATGTTAGCAGCAGGGGCTAGACCATAGTAGTGTTTACTACACTCCAATCCAAGACAGAGAAGGCCACACGCGTGGTCGTGACAATGATAATGTTGGAGATGACTTACACGATGTTAGCAGCAGGAGCTAGCTGTCTTACGTTGAGCCAGCGAGGTTGAGGGTCGTGACACTTGCCCGTGCGTATGACAGTCGCCATGTTGGTGAAGATGGCCCGCCGGAGGGCGTTGCGTTCCGCGGGCGTCAACGAAGCTGGAATTTTAAAGATAAATCTTGAGTTTGTGAGTCAAAACCATCTGATGATGATGAAATGAACGATTTGTTTTTGTTTAAAAATAAACTTTATATCGCTGCACCAAGGTTCATTACTTAAACTGCAAAAAGTCAGTGGACTTTTTTCAGGAGAGCCTATGTCTTTATTATTTATTAATTAAACTGAAAAAAGTCCACTGACTTTTTGCAGTTTAAGTAATATATAGGACATAGGCTCTCCTCTCACCATCGTCCCCAAACCATGAAAACAACGTGGTTGATGAGCTAATGTTGATTGGGTCATCAGTAACATAAGGAAAGTTCTTCCAACGAGTTAATTTGCTGATCAGTCGGCATATTTCTTACTGATAAGTTTTTAAATACCTTGCTGAGTAAACCTGATCCTTGCCTACAAAACTAAGCTTGTCATGTAGACAGAACTGCCACAATTTATAACCTAAACTTAAACTATTAGTTTGTAGCGGGAGCGATAGTTCGGCTCGACCACCAACAAAGGGAAGATCTTCCGCCAGGCTAGGTGTGACGCCTGGGGAACCGCGAGACAGACGATGTTGTGTCGAAGGTTGTATATATTGCTCCAAACCGTGAAATGTTTGCTTGCGCGATTTAGGTTTTTCGCTGTTTTTGATTAAAGCGTCGCGTGTTTTTATTTTATATTGTTGTGACGCGTGTGGCGTAGAGATCCGCCACAAGTTGGTACAAACCCATTATTACTTACATACATAGGACCACACCACTTCTCCAAAGCATTAGGTAAAGACTTTGATCTTGCCACGATCCCTATATTTTTCTTCATGCAAGTTGGTCGATTTAGGAAACTCATAATACTTACAGTGCCGTGTGATTCCCAGCACCAATACAAAAAAGAATAGGACCACTCCATCTCTTTCCCACGGATGTCGTAAAAGGCGACTAAGGGATAGGCTTATAAACTTGGGATTCTTGTTTTAGGCGATGGGCTAGCAACCTGTCAATATTTGGATCTCAATTCTATCATTAAGCCAAATAACTGAACGTGGCCATTTAGTCTTCAAGACTGTTGGCTCTGTCTACCCCGCATGGGATATAGACGTGACCATATGTATGTAATACTTACAGCTATTCAAGATCTTGGGCCTCTCATTAGTAGCCGCTATGGGATCAGCAGCCGACACCAGCAGCTCTCTATACTCAGCATCTCTGTATTCTGCATCTTTTCTCGTGAACGCCGATGGTGTGATCCCGACAGGTTTGCTGGTCGACGCGGGATCAGGTTCCTCATCGTTGTACAAGTCGTCCATTGGGTATTCTTCGTCCTGAAAGGAAAACGATTTGGTTTTAACGTCAATTCAAATTATCTCGCAATTTGTGTCCCTAATTCTACGGGAATAGCTACTATTTTGTGGGTTCAAAGCAGTTTGTGTAAGAGCTGATTACTGTTCACCAGTAGATAATACGTATATTGTACAATTGTATATACATTTAAAAAAAAATCATGCCTCTCTTTCGATACATGGAACCAGTTACTAGACACATCTAGGAGAATGAAAGAAGAAAAGATCAATTGGATAAATAAATCTGTGATGATGTCACAAGTCAAATAATCGAACTTGAATTCGCATTTACTGAAATTAAGCTCGAAAACTGGGATTTTTACAGTTATGTAGTTATTCCTTGCATCTCATCGTAGTTACATCTATGAATAATATAAACATACATACATATGTAATAATATAAACATACATCTATATCCCTTGCAAGGTAGACAGAGCCAACAGTCTTGTGAAGACTGATAGGCCACGTTCAGCTATTTGGCTTAATGATAGAATTGAGATTCAAATAGTGACAGGTTGCTAGCCCATCGCCTAAAAAAGAATCCCAAGTTTGTAAGCCTATCCCTTAGTCGCCTTTTACGACATCCATTGGAAAGAGATGGAATGGTCCTTTTCCTTTTTTTATTGGTGCCAGGAACCACACGGCACGGAATGATATAGAATCTTCCTATATCTAAATAGACGGTAGGTAACCACACATAACTATTGTTCTGTTTCAAAATGACTTCACCGTTGCAGTTCGTATACTTACTACGGTTGTATGTTGTCAGATAAAGTGCACATAATTTTGTGGTCACCATGCACCCGTTCAAAACTACCTATAAACCGTTCGCCAGCATTGGAATGCTCGAGATTCGAACCCAAGTCCCAGAATAGAACCTATTAAAAGCACGACCGTGCCTGTTTCGTTTCAAACTCACTCGAGATCGATATCTGAAAAAGGTTAAAAAATAGTGCGCACGCGCTTTGATCATGGTTTTATTGGATTTTTAAACAATCAGTATTAGCTTTTATCGGAATTAGAGAGAATGGTCAAGTGCGTGTCGGGCTGAAAGCATTGAAGGTTTCAGATGTTACCCGTTACAGTAAATAACGTAAATTTCAGGTATTTTTTTTTTCTTTTAAACCCGTGAAGTGGTAACAGACAAACAAATAAACTTTCTTTCATCTTTCATATTTATAAAATTAGCCTAGCTTTACCCGTAGCTTCGCCCGCGTGAATTTAGGGCCATCTACAAAAAGCGACGAATTTAACGCCATCTTCAAAAAAACGGTGAAATTAGCACCACAAAAAAAAGCAATGAATTTAGCGCCACGATTACAAAAGAATACAGGTTTTTCGCAAATCCCACGGGACTAGATTTTACCGGGATGAAAAGTACCCTATGTCCTTGTCCAGACTCTCAATTATAATATACGTACGCCAAATTTCAAGATTTGGTTCTGTAGGTAACGCGTGAAGATGTTACAAACCAACAAACTATATATTTTATAATATTAGATAATAAAGTTTAATGATAATTGGCGCCCAACATGTGTGGTTCCCGGCATCAATAAAAGAAAGAATAGGACCACTCCATCTCGTTCCCAAGGATGTCGTAAAAGGTGACTAAGGGAGAGGCCTATAAACTTGAGATTCTTCTTTTAGGCGATGGACTAGCAACCTGTCACTATTTGAATCTCAATTCTATCATTAATCCATACAGCTGTACGTGGCTTATCAGTCTTTGAAAACTGTCGGCTCTGTCTAACCCGCAAGGGATATAGACGTGATTATATGTATGTATATATGTGACATGTGTGTACAAATACATTACAATAAACTAAGACATTAAAACCGATTGTAACGTCATATCGCCACCAATAAATTGTGCAGTCTTTGAATGCTAATATCTTGACCTTATGAAGTCAGAAACTGAGTAAACATTTCAATTAAATATACTATTTTATGTTAACGAGTATTAGTAACAGAGTGTAAGCTTGAATATCCAGGTTCTAATTCATCTGTGGCCGTGTACAGTCAACGGCACATCAACCCACACAAATTCACTGCAAATTGGCAGCTATTACCGCGTCATAGAGTTCCCTGCAAGGTGACTTGATGTGTGGTTGTATTTTTGCTGAGTCCACCAAATTAAAGGTAATTTGAGAATAATTTGTATTGATGAAAAATAAGAACGGAGCAGTTCGTAAGGTGCGATGCAGATATCAAATTAAAATGTTGAGTTTACATACATACATACATAAAATCACGCCTCTTTCCCGGAGGGGTAGGCTGAGACTACCTCTTTCCACTTGCCACGATCTCTGCATACTTCCTTCGCTTCATCCACATTCATAACTCTCTTCATGCAAGCTCGGCGGTTTCGGGTACTTTTGACCTGACCCTTTACCAGGACGTCCTTAATTTGATCAAGATGCGATGCAGATATGAAATTAAAAGGTTGAGTTTAAGCTTCGAACATAAGTTATTAGTTTCGAGATTGTGTCGATGTACCGTGTGGTTTCCGGCTCCAATAGTTAAAAAATAGGAACACTTCATCTCTTTTCCATGGTTGTCGTAAAAGGCGACTAAGGATGGGAAACTTGGGTTTCTTCTTTTAGGCGACGGTCTGGCAACTGTCACTATTGAATTAATTCTATCAGTGCGCATCGCAGCTAAACGTGGCCTTATATTCTTTTCCAGACTGTAAGCTCTGTCTACCCCGTAAAGGATAACGACGTGATTGTATACATAAATACATATGATCACGACTATATCCCTAGCGGGGTAGACAGAGCCACCAGTCTTGAAAAGACTGATAGGCCACGCTCAGCTGTTTGGCTTAGTGATAGAATTGAGATTCAAATAGTGACAGGTTGCTAGCCCATCGCCTAAAAGAGGAAGCCCAAGTTTATAAGCATATCCCTTAGTCGCCTTTTACGACATCCGTGGGAAAGAGATGGAATGGTCCTATTCTTTTTTGTAATGGTGCCGGGAACCACACGGCACGTGATTATATGTGTGTATGTATATGCCTCCTGCGACATACACAGAAAGAGTAGTGGTTTAATATATCAAATGAACATCATTTTCAAATTTCCAACTCTTACAAATAAAATAATTTATGAAAATTACAAAAAAAGTGCTGTTACTACTAATATCTTAAAGCTGAACGTGGCCTATCAGTCTTTTCTAGACTGTTGGCATTGTCTGCCCCGCAAGGGACATAAACGTGATTAAATGTATATATATGTTAAAGTAATAGATGTCGGCATTTAATTTCCCGAGATATAAATAAAAGAATTTATTCGGTATTATAAATTTATAAAACCCAATCTGTGTGCATTGTACCTTAAAAATTCGAAGAAGTACAGCCGAAACGGTAGTCATCATAATGACACGTAATCATCATAATATCGGCGTCCGCGGCGCACCTGCTGCATTCCCGCCGAGCGATGACACTGACTGATGCAATTTTATCAATTTCTTACCGAAACCAATTTGGTAAGTTAATTGCACAGTTGTCACGATATTCACGTGGCATTATAATTTCACTGTCTCACCTACACGAGAACCCTTGCTTTTGAGATACCTAGCTATTCGTCGTAAAAGCGGTAAAATTACCCAGGTTTTTGATGAGGTACACATAATAAATGTCACTGTCTTAATTTAAAAAAAATTATTAAAAATTATAAACCTCTCCAAGCCTTGCTAATTTGGTAGGTATATATTTTATGTAAGTTTATTAATTGGTTTTAACATATGTATTTTATTATATGTTATTCATTAATGTATATGTATAATATGTGCCGTGTGGTTCCCGGAACCAATACAAAAAAAAAGAGGACCACTCCATCTCTTTCCCATGGCGTTTAGGCGACTAAGGGATAGGCTTACAAACTTGGGATTATTTTTTAGGCGATGGGCTAGCAAAACCTGTCACTACTTCAATCTCAATTCTATCATTAAGCCAAATAGCTGAACGTGGCCATTCAGTTTTTTCGAGACTTTTGGCTCTGTATCCGTGAAATCTTTGTAATCGCGATTAAGATTCTTCGCTGCTATTGGCTAAGCGCGTCATTTTCTTCGCTATGATTGACAGTTTCTGTGTGACATTTAGTGATGTCGCCACAGTATAATGCAACGCGTAAGTTTAAAATCAGTTAAATACTTTATGATAATTGACACTGTCATATCTAAACTAGAAATAACAGATTTCTTGCGAACTGCGGGTCAGATAGGTCGTAATATCCGGAGAATCCTATCACTTGCAAGTGTAATATTATTATGATATAGATGCCTACTTAATTAGTAATTTGTGAGGGAGTACAAATATATAACAAGCTGCCAAATGAGCTGACTTGTAGCAGAATAAATACATTAAAAAATTTAAGCTTTACTATATACGTCACTTAATTTTTAATTAAGTGCTGTGCTGCGATGTATCGCTTAAAATGTTATATCATAATATAGAAAAAAAATAACTACGTGTTGGTAAATCAAAATAAAAGTATAATGTTAAAACTTAAAACATAAAAATATCGTGAGTAATTCTAATCCGTCATGGATTAGAATTACTCACTAATCATTGGGAAAATTAACAAAAGAAGATCACTATTTTTCTTCAATTAAATATTTACTTTTTTTTAACTACCGGCCTGTGCTCTATTCAATTTTAAACAATATGTGATGAAACTTAATTAACTTAATTTGTTTTCGTGTAATTTCTTTGTATAAAACGGAGAGTATGATATGGGGCTGTCATGGTGACACGAGATGGCCCATAACATACTTATTGAATTTAAAAATGTCGGACGGCATACATATTTGTAACATAAGAAAGAAATTGTAGATAGAAATTGTAACCAGGATATTATGGATAAACATAATTCTAATACTTCAGACGAATCAATAAGGGGCCGGCCGAGATTCAAACCCGGAACTTAACTGTCACTTTATGTTAAATTTATCCTTCCCTACTTACAAAACCATAACTTAACGCATAATACTCAACTACCGTTTAACTCACAGAATATTTACATTCTATGGTTTAACCATTTATCTAATTGCGTGTTCGTGCCGCACGCTTCGAACCCTGAACCTTTCAGAGCACATGTAAATCCGTCCGGTACAAATACCGCGCTATTAGCGTGTCAATTCCTATTACAGTACTAGTGATAAATGCTTTAGAGGAGTAATAAAGAGCTTAGTGGCAGTGATTAGTCGTTTGAATTGTGACAGTAGGTATTTAGGCTAGTACGAGTTTGTAAGACAAGGGTTTTATATGATCAGTTTGACGTCAGTTTAGTCCATCAGTTCGCATAGAATGATGGGAGAGTTATTGTCGAACCGGTTGACAGACGGTCCAGAATGACAAAAATAAAATATTTCATTCTTTTTTATTATTCTATTATGATGCCCGACTGAACGTGTTATCGCTCAAATCATTCTCCGACGCGTGAATGATTTGAACGATTACTGTGACTGAACGATACACGTTCAGTCACAGTCACAGATTACCCCTGTCATAATCATTCGTAATTTAAACTTTGTCTATTACAGAAAAAAAATACAATAAACTTTAGGTGATTAGGGTAACATCGCCCAACAAAGATAATAGACAATCTCTCTCTCATCTTTCTTTATTATCAAATAACGCATAGTGAGTTACATAAATCAACGCTTGTCTGTGACACCGTAGGTCCCGGCTTCGAATCCCGGCGTGATGAGAAACGAACTTTGTCTGTGTGACCTGGGTCTGGGATGTTTATCTATATAAGTATTTAATATAAAATATAGTGTCGTTGAGTTAGTATATCGTAACACAAGTCTCGAACTTACTTCGAGGCTAACTCAAATTGAGTAATCTGTCCCGTATATATTTATTTATTTATAAATCTCCGGTGGCACCCCCACTTTGGCGCTTCAAGACCCGGGTTTCGACTTCCAACAACGACAAGAAACAATACGCGGGAGAGATTTACATACATACCTACATACATACATAAATTCAGGCCCTTTTCGCGGAGGGGTAGGCAGAGACTACATCTTTCCACTTGCCACGATCTCTGCATACTTACTTCGTTTCATCCACATTCATAAGTCTCTCCTTATGCAAGCTCAACGATTTCGGGTACTCTTAATTTGATCGTCCTTAATTTGATCAAGATACGTTCGTCTAGGTCTTCCCACTCCGACCTTTCCCTCCACACTCTCCTTGTATACCTGTTTAGTCAACCTGCTTTTATTCATCTTCCCACATGTCCAAACCATCCTAACGTGCCTTTTCTATTCCTGTAACTACATCTTCTTTCACATCACAACATTCCCTTATCACACTGTTCCTTATCCGGTCACTCAGTTTCACACCGGAGAGATTTCATGGAAAGGAACGAAAGAGTGTATATAAACATAACACACATATCAAAGCTCTATCAATTACAGAAAACAACAGCCGATGTCGCTAAACAAATCACATCTACAGATTTTATAAGTAATTAGCTGTGCCCGCGACTTCGTCCGCGTGGAATATTTATTTCAGGCATCATTGAGGCCCTCAAGGATGAATAATCCCCGTTTTTTTTTTTCACATTCTCCATTATTTCTTCGCTCCTAAAAGTTGCAGCGTGATGTTCTATTCAACGCAAAAAGAGCCTAAAGCCTTCCTCGATAAATGGTATACGTATTCAATACAAAAATAGTTTTTCAATTCGAACCAGTAGTTCCTAAGATTAGCGCGTTCAAACAAACAAACAAACTCTTCAGCTTTACAATATTAGTATATATAGATGTAAATTATGACCACGAAGTAAAATGTTGACAAACGTGTGTCGGGGCCGTTGAGCCGAGTTGCATTACCGGAATCCGTTTCATTCAATGCAAATGTGTTCTTTATGATATAGTTGTGTGATAACAACGTTAACTGACTTATGTAAATGTCCGTACGAAGAGTTATTACCTATAACCTAATCTATACTTACTAATATTATACATACAATAATCACGTCTATATACCTTGCGGGGTAGACATGATGAAAGGGATTTAAATAGTCTCATTTTACGACATAAATGGGAAAGATATGGAGTGGTTCTATTCAAAAGTGCAGGAAACTAATGAAGAAAAACATGCCGTGTGGTTCCCGACACCAATAAAAAATAGAATAGGACCTCTCCATCTCGTTCCCATGGATATCGTAAAAGGCGACTAAGGGATAGGCTTATGAACTTGGGATTCTTCTTTTAGGCGATCGGCTAGCAACCTGTCACTATTTGAACCTTAATTTTTTCATTAAGTCAAACAGCTGAACGTGGCCTATTAGTCTTTTCAAGACTGTTGGCTCTGTCTACTTCGTAAGTCATTAAAATTTAAAAAAATTGTAATTTTCTAGTTTACATAAATAAATATATACGGGAAAAATAACACAGATTGAGTTAACCTCGAATTAAGTTCGAGACTTGTGTAACGAGATACTTACATACAAGACCCAGGCCAATCAGAAAGAGATTTTTTCCCATCACGCCCTGGCCGGGATTTGAACCCGGGACCCCCGGTGTCATAGACAAGCGTACTACCGCTGCGCCACAGAGGCCTTCAATATGATGGTAAATAATAATATAATTAAGTACTAAACGAACGATAAAACGTTTTTGTCTAACAAATCACTCTGAATAATAGCAAAACTGCGACCTATCGATAAATTTGCGTAAGCCATGTCACTTTCAAATTCTGTGGAATGCTAGATAAAACTTAGCAAGTTAACAATTAACTAAGCGATATCCATGAGAAACAGATGGTTTAGTCCAATTCTTTTTCTATTGGTGCCGGGAACCACACGGCATATGATAAGGTTAGCTTAATTTTGTCAAATCAGGTGGATTTGTGCCACATTTTTCGAAATAAATGCCTCAGGACTCAGGACCACTATGTCTCCGAGAGAAACCTATTGCCCGTATGAATGACCACATTTAATATCTGTATAAATACCTTTTAGAGCTCCTACATTGCTCGTCTCGTGGCCATTAAATTCCATTATTTTTACATATTAAGAAACCTAGCTTCGGAACATGGAGAATGTATTCACTGGAGAATGCGTAAGAGCGTCAGCGGTCAAGCAGTTAAGATACCCGATTGTTTCAAATCCTACCGCGGCCATGTAATTTTAACCGGCTTCAAAAGGCAAAGAAGGAGGTTCTCACTTTGATCACAGTTTTATAAGAGTTATGTAAAATCAACTACAGAGACATAAGGAGGTTCTCAATCCAATCGTAATTTTTTATGACTTGAAACCTGACTAGTGACTACCCTATGATCTTGTTTTGTGTTATCAGGGTATCATTGCCATATAACATAAAACTCTCGTGTCACAAAAAATATTACAGTCAACAGGTAACTGTTGACTGTAATATTTTTTGTGACACGAGAGTTTTATTTAAAAGATACAGCGATTTAAATTCAAAATATCCCAAGGGAACGGGTTCTACGGTACGGTATTAACGGGAATTTTCATTTAAGGCGGTCTGGCGTCCTCTAAAGATCTAAAACAAAACACTCGAATGCCCTCTCCACTGAGTTATGCTCTGTGTCTAGCGGCCAAGAGATTTTATTGCGTCGTAAAATAAATCATAAAATTCTTGAACCGATGTAGACTTAGACATGGGGCATATGTCGAATGAAAGGTCAGAAAAGAGCTTTATATCTCCGACTTTGCTGGTAAAATTGTCAAATCTGCAACGTGATACAAATGAAAAGTTAGTGATTTGCGTCTTTCCTTATATAGTCGGTTCTTGGAAGTGGTTTTGGCGGTTTTTTTTATGAAAGGTAGGGTGGTTCCATTCTTAAGTCGCTTGGCACGATATATCAATAGATATAATCATGTCTGTCTGTCTGTGTCGTGATGCTTGACCATGTCGCCTCCGCCGGGCCCAGGTAGAAGGGGCAGGCCTAAAAGATCCTGGCTGGACATCGCAAAAGATGATATGCGAGCCAACGGGCTGAAAACTCAGGACTTCGAAAACCGAACCAAGGGGGGAGAGAAAAGTCGAAAGGCGAACCCCGGACCTCGAAACACTCCTGTGGAGAGTGAAATCAGGAACACGAGGAAATGAGAGAAAGATAATCACGTGTCACGTGCGACGCAATTTTGTCGCGCGAAAAACTATCGCTATCCTTTCATACTTACATACATACATATAATCACAGGTAGGCAGAGCCTATAGTCTTTTAAAGACTGATAGGCCACGTTCAGCTATTTGGCTTTAAGATAGGATTCAAATAGTGACAGGTTGCTAGCCCATCGCCTAAAAGAAGAATCCCAAGTTTATAAGCCTACCCCTTAGTCGCCTTTTACGACATCCATGGGAAAGAGATGGAGTGGTCCTATTCTTTTTTGTATTGGTGCCGGGAACCACACGGCACTCTTAAATAATCCTTTCACTTTTTAATAAAAAGCGAAACAGCTATTGTCAGGTGGGAGATTCGTGGAGACTTCGTGTAAAAACCTGACTCACCCAATGCAGGATCCATGGTCAAAGGCATATCCCGGGCTCCTCCCCGGAATGGTGAGGATACCACCAGGACTAAAGCCTAGAGAAAAAAGGCTTCTCAAGGAAGGCAAATTTCAGTTTCAGCTGTTCGTTAACATCAGTCACGAACCGTTTTTATAAATATAAACCGATTTATTACTTTATTGTTCACCTTATTTCGTAAGTCCGAGCAACATAGTGCCACAAAATTACTTGTTTATGTCTCCGTTTTGACACAATGTTTAGTTGGCTTTGGGCGGTCATAAAGTATAACATATCATTAGCAATATTTTACAAATAGGTCTAAGGGGCAAATATTTTGTCGTTGTTGACAAAGAAACACGTATCATTCACACATACAGGCATATTCATTTAGTGCAACATTATTGAATAGAGTGTGGTGACATCACTCAAATCAAATTAATCAATCAAATTATCTTTTTCATAAATTTAAAAAAAAAAGGAAAACCTCCATTCACTTATATGTGTGTATTATATGTAGAGTGATGTAGATTAAAAAGCATGTAAGTATCGTGACAGAGAAAACATGTAGTCTCTGCTTTCCAAAAAAAGACGTGGATTTTATATTCAGGATGATATTTATTAATTTACTTATTTAACTTTATGAACGAAGAAAATGCTGCAGTGCAGTTTGTTACAGCTTCTTCTGCACTGACGCCTTGCAAGCGGCGGAAGTAAACTTAGTTTTAAGTAATTTATTTGACGTCAACCAATGTTGTGAAACCAAAAGCGATATGAAGTATCCTGTAATAATGAATAAAAATTGCCGTGTGGTTGCCAGTACTTTACAATAGAACCACACCACACATCTTTTCCATGGATGTCGTAAAAGGCGACTAAGGGATAGGTTTCTGAACTTGAGTCCACTTGTAGGCGATGGGCTAGCAACCTGTCACTATCTCACTCTATACAGCTGAACGTGGTCTTTCAGTCTTCGAGACTATTGGCCCTGTCTACCTTGCAAGGGATATAGACGTGATTATATGTA
Source organism: Amyelois transitella (assembly GCF_032362555.1). Taxonomy (NCBI): domain Eukaryota; kingdom Metazoa; phylum Arthropoda; class Insecta; order Lepidoptera; family Pyralidae; genus Amyelois; species Amyelois transitella. Next base: position 10,125,612 of record NC_083517.1, read on the forward strand.
TATAAAATATTATTGATCTTTTCAAAAACTTAAAAAAGTTTTTTTCTGGTAAATGTTAGTATGTTTTCTTAAGAATTACTGTATTTAACTTTCAGATTTACCTTGTAAGAGTGTCATAGAGAGACGTCAAGCATTCGACCGGTTTGCTCAATAAATTGCAAGATAAGTTGTAATTACAGAAAATTATGTGAAGTTTACGATTAAAGTTAACCTGCGGCTTGACTTGGCCGTTTAAAAGTTCATCAGTGTTTACTGAGAATTACATTACATTACCTAATATACGTGTACATATTATTTTTTTAGGGTATTCGTCATATTAGGTACTAGCAGTGCCCGCGACTTCGCCCGCGTGGAATAGTTATTTTGGGCATCATTGAAGCTCTCAAGGATGAATAATTTTCCCCGTTTTTTTCACATTCTCCATTATTTCTTCGCTTTAAATAGTAGCAGCGTGACGTTATATAGCCTTAAGCCTTCCTCGATAAATGGTCTATCAACACAAAAATATTTTTTTAATTCGAACCAGTAGTTCCAGAGATTAGCGCGTTCAAACAAACAAACTCTTTAGCTGTATGATATTTATATTAGGTACTAGCTGAGCCCGCGACTTCGTCCGCGTGGAATAGTTATTTTGGGCATTTTTGAAGCCCTTAAGGATGAATAACTTTCCCCGTTTTTTTCACATTTTCTATTATTTCTTCGCTTCTTATAGTTACAGCGTGATGTTATATGTATAGCCCAAAGCCTTCCTCGATAAATGGTCTATTCAACGCAAAAACAATTTCGATTCGAACCAGTAGTAGTTCCTGAGATTAGCGCGTTCAAACAAACAAACTATTCAGCTTTATAATATTAATATAGATTATTAAATTTTAGTTTGTAATCTTCTTTTTTATAATTAGTTTAAGTTTTAATTTGAATTCATTTTAATTAAGTTTTCAATTTCATTATTTCCATATTATAATATTAAAATGGGAATTGAATGATTTCTACGAGATATTAATTAAATTCTCTATCTAATTAAGTCATGTGATATGAAGGTAACGTCGTTAAAAATAAATGTATTGGTATTATTTGTATTTTTAGATATTTAGGTCTATATTGTGTTAAGATTGGCCTAAAGACATTTATATGCGTAGTCAAACTTCAAAGTAAAGACAAGTTTTTAAACGAATTGACTTTCTTGTGACCTCCTCAACCTTTGCAGGGGAACCTAACCCGTATTTGATCTTGTTTACAGATCCATACATACATACATATAGTCACGTCTATATCCCTTGCGGGCTAGACAGAGCCAACAGTCTTGAAAAGACTGACAGGCCACGTTCAGCTTTTTGGCTCGGTGATACAATTGAGATTCAAATACTGACAGGTTGCTTGCCCATCGTCTAAAAGAAGAATCCCAAGTTTATAAGCATATCTATCCTCGCCTTCTACGACATCCATGGGAACGAGATGGAGTGGTCCTATTCTTTTTTTTATTAGTGCCGGGAACCACACGGCACTAATGTCTAATAATACATAATTTTCGTGACAGCATAACCCAATTGTGCAGTTTCAGAGAAATGTTCAGTTAATTTTAACTCTGACCGCGTCTGTTTAGTTATCACGACGCGACGGTCTACCGCCAAATGTTGGTCAATGACTTGTGGGCGTGATGCTGAAGAAAGTTTATTCTATACGCTATTTCTTATCAGGTATCGAGATCATAATTCATTCACTCATTAATATAAGTCACGTCTAAATCCCTTGCGGGTTAGGCAGAACCTAACCTTGAAGACACAAGATCCCTTGTAGGGTAGACAGAGCCAACAGCCTTGAAGACACTGATAGGCCACGTTTCGGCTTCATGATAGAATTGAGATTTATGATAGAATTGAGATTCAAATGGCGACAGGTTGCTAGCCCATCGCCTAAAACAAATATCCCAAGTTTATAAGCCTATCCCTTAATCGCCTCTTACGACATCCATGGAAAATGAGATGGAGTGGTCGTATTCTTGTTTATGATGGTGCCGGGGACCACACGGCACTATGGACATAAAAATAATAATATCTATGCTAATGTGTTAGCAATTCTCTTGCAGATAGTAAAAGTCAGTCAAAGGAAAGGCTAAAAACTTCTGATTAATGAGTATTCTCCTTTTAGGCGATGGGCTAGCAACCTGTCACTATTTGAATCTCAATTCTATCTTAAAGCCAAATAGCTGAACGTCGCCTATCAGTCTTTGCAAGACTGTTGGCTCTGTCCACCCCGCAAGGGATATAGACGTTCTTGTGTGTATTAAATGCATTTAAAAAGAAATGAGGCGCGTTTGAAAATAAAAATTTTAATTTTAAATTGAATGTGTTTCTTTTACAGACTAATTATATGTCCTGTATTATCTAGATTAAAATCTAAATTACAATTTTGAACAAACGCAGCCCGCTTCCTGTTGCTGATGCCAGAACATAATTAAAAATTGTGGGTTGAAAATTTTTTCTTTATTGTCTTATTCATTATTCTTACATACATACATACATATAGTCACGTCTATATCTCTTGCGGGGTAGACAGAGCCAACGGTCTTGAAAAGACTGATAGGCCACGCTCAGCTTCTTGGCTTTATGATAGAATTGAGATTCAAATGGTGACAGGTTGCTAGCCCATCGCCTAAAAAAGAGTCCCAAGTTTGTAAGCATATCCCGTAGTCGCCTTTTACGACATCCATGGGAAAGAGATGGAGTGGTCCTATTCTTTTTTATTGGTGCCGGGAACCACACGGCACTTTTTGGTGTTGGGAACCACACGGCACATAATTATTTATTATTATTTCGTACAGCAAATAATCGACTATAAACAAAATGTTAAACTTAATATTATACATTGTTTACCTTACCTAAACCAGAGTTTAGTTTAAGCCGTGTGCTATACAAAGTAAACAACAAAAACATAGAAACTTTTGTTTACATAATTCAACTTCATATGCCGTATGCATGTCGTAAGAGGCGATTCGGGGACCAAAACAACAATGACTGGTGGATCAGCAAGCGCTGAGGCATGTAGATGTGAATCTAGCAGCCTACCGTAAAAATTTAGTTTTTTGGTAAGGTGTACAGTGAAGAGCCGTGTGGTTCCCGGCACCAATGGAAAAAAGAATAGGACCACTCCATCTCTTTCCCATGGATGTCGTAAATGGCGTTTAAGGGGTAGGCTATTAAATTTGGGATTCTTCTTTTAGGCGATGGGCTAGCAACCCGACACTATTTGAATCTCAATTCTATCATTGAGCCAATTAGCTGAACGTGGCCTACCAGTCTTTTCAAGACTGTTCGTTCTGTCTGCCTCGCAAGGGATATAGACGTGACTATATGTATGTTTGTACAAATAAAACGTAGCATCAGGCTAAAAGAATCCTCATAAAGCAAATTAGGAACAAAGTTAAAAAATAAATTACAGATGTTTCTTAAACTTCACCAAAGAGCCTACATCTCAATAAGTTTTTTTTATAAAAAAAACAAAGTATTCTGCCGACTCACCTCTTCACTCCAATCACCATCACCGTACGGCGAGTACATCATCACAATCCTGTCGTCCTCCTCCCTAACGCTCTGAAGGTCCTTCACCACCCCATCCAGCTGTTCAGCGTTCAGCTTCCCCCAATACTGAATACTGGAAATGAGCTCTTCATCGTCAGCACTAAACCCACCAGGAGTCAAAGAATTCAACTTATCCAATTTCTCATACAACTTTTCACGAGGAGATTTGGTCACTTCGACCGGTGTTACTGTGAATTTCTCCAATTTCTCATAGATTTGGTCCAGTCTATCGGCGAACGACGGCCGGTCCGTCACGTACGCGGTCCGGATACGGTTCGTGAGTAGTATTAGGAGTACGTAGGAACGCAACATGTTGTCTACGCGGCCGGCGGGCGACTGAATCGGCTTGTCAGGCCGCATGGGTGAGACGCGCGTTTATCCCGTTTTTAGTCGTGTGCAAATTATAGAGGCTCACAGATGTGGGACTAGAATAATGTGGGTAGAAAGAATTACCTAAATTAATAAAGATTTTATTCTTATTTTAATTTAATAACAGGATCATTCCATCTTTTTATAAGAACTAACTCATGCAACTTTTAACTTACCTAAAGGATCACCTGACCTTTTTTATTATAAGTGATTCATAACCCTCTTTCATCCGTTTATTAATTATAAATACTTATGTGTCATCACATCCCGCTCTTCCTAGAGGGGTAGACACATTTGTCCGATTTCCTACGACCCCTGTATTCCCCTTTCACTACATCCACATTCATTGCTCCCTTCAAGGGAAGTCATCGGTTTGACCTGACCTTTCATCAGGATGACCTGTCCATTCTTATAAGGGCCATCTTGTTAATTTTATATAATATCTGCATATCGTGAAACTATATTTCTTTATTCCCTCTTTCCACTTTCCTTAACTCATTTAGCCCGTTTTAAACCCCTAAAATAATTTGACCTAAGTACTTCGCTCAAAATTACCATAATGTTATAATCCAAATCCGATTTTTTTTTATAATTAATTGCCAATTATATATAAATTTTTTGATAGCGAATAAGCTAAAATCTAGGTATTGTATTTGGAAAAAATTAATACTCGACTCGACGAAGTCGCGGGCACAGCTAGTAGGTAATATGTTTAGAAAATTTTATAAATAAATAATAACAACGAAATAAATTGCCGTGTAATTCCACGCGGACGAAGTCGCGGGCACAGCTAGTCGTTAATAAATAAGCTCTATTTTGGGTTAATTGTGTAAAATTACACATATTCCTTCATACTTCCATTCCGGCGTGAGCTGAGTCCTATAAATATCGTGGACGTTCCTCGCGACCCATTCATACCCCGCGTCTGCATATTTAGGGTTCCCTGGTGCATTTTACCTGAACATACTGGTTGACTCTTCTTACTCTAGATACGTACATACATATAATCACGTCTATATCCCTTGCAGTGTAGACAAAGCTAATAGTCCCGAAAAGACTAAATGACCACGTTCAGCTGCTCGGCTTAATGATTGAATTAAGATTCAAATAGTGACAGGTTGCATACATACGTATGTATGTGTATTAGTTAAAGAACAGTTGTTCACCCTTGCCTCAATTTTTGTATATGATCCTCTTATTGTCAGGTTGGCTGGAAGAGATCCCACTTAGGGATAAGCCCGCCTTTGTAAATGTACTCCTTTAGTGAACAATAAAGCATTTATTTACTTACTTACTTACATATAATCACGTCTATATCCCTTGCGGGGAAGATAGAGCCAACAGTCTTGAAAAGACTGATACGCCACATTGAGCTATTTGGCTTAATGATAGAATTGAGATTCAAATAATGACAGGTTGCTAGCCCGTCGCCTAATAGAAGAATCCCAAGTTTATTAGCCTCTTACTCTAGATGCTAATAATTAAATAAAATTTATTGCTATTTATAAATTAAACATGGTTTAACCTCACTTTTATTTCGGACATTTAGACCGACAGTCTAAATTTATTACAAAACAATAATTTTTATATTACAAAAATTACAAAACTAACAAAATATTACAATAAATTCATACGGAACCCTTCACAACATATCTCTAGAACGTACCTAAATGTTATTAAATTGATAGGTATTTAAGAATGCGGTTTCTCTGCAAATATTGAGGTCACACACGTCAGTTTTTAATTCCGCTGGGGTTTGTCGTCATCACTCATCATTATTTCTGATTTTTACATCATTAAATAAATTATTGTAAATGCTTCAGGATTTAGGAAGTCTGTTCAGCTCTCTCGTTTACGCGAGTTATTTATCTAAGCTTTTGTTAAATTAATTATATCATAGGTAATTGCTGAAAGGATATTTTTAAAGTATAAACATAACACTTCTATTTACTGTTTTTTTTATTAATTTTATTTAAATATCACCTCGTTCCCACCACCACCACCGTTCGTACCATCTCGTTCCCATGGATGTCGTAAAAGGCGACCAAGGGATAGGCTTTTAAACTTGGGATTCTCCTTTTGGGCGATGGGCTAGCGACCTGTCACTATTTGGGTCTCAATTCTATCATCAAGCCAAAAAGCTGAACGTGGCCTATCAGTCTTTTCGGGACTGTTAGCTCTGTACCCCGCAAGGGATATAGACGTGACTATATCTATGTTGGTATGTTAGATTAATTTCTGATCAAAAATATAGGTAAGTAACTAAGTAATTACGTATGTAAATAAAATAATCAATTGACAATTTATCACAATTAAAGTTCAACATACTACTTTGAAGCGCCGCTTTCAATGCAATCGAGAAATTGGTATGATAAGCGGGATTCTTAGTAATAATGAGTAACATAGTATACTTATTTTAAGATTAATCTGTTATCCATACACCTTATCTTATCTGTACCGTGGAAACCGCAACCAGGTCAGTAAGCTTCAGAGACTCAGATCATTTCAAAATAACGCTATAGTAGGTATATCTATACACTAGCGACCCGCCCCGGCTCCGCACGGATGCACAGCCGATACAAAATATATCTCTATTTAAACTAACTAAAAGACCGCCCGCAAAGCGGCTAAGTCTTGCTCACTTCGCAACGGGCCGTGCAGCAGAAATTGTAATATTTTAATTTTACCACAACTTCAAAACCAAACATCCAATTTTAATCATTCAAAGATATCTACATATTAAACAAATATTATCTACATAAACTGTACTTATTAATGAAATTATTTATTTTGATAAGGATTAATAGCATGAGTAAAAAACGCGTTTAAATGTAGACCAAAAAAAATTCAAGATTTTTAAATAAAAATGTGGTTGTTGTGCCTCACTCGACATAGATAGGTATAGTGTGTCGCGGACTTTTTTGTAGATATTTATAAGATCTACAATTAATTAAAACATTATATGATTCTATCTTTTGTAGTTTAGGCAGCGTACGCAAAATAAGTAACTTTTTGGTTGATTTTTTTCAGTTTGTGTCCGAAAAATCCAAATATATTACGGAACCCTATTTTATTCCAAAATAAAATATAGTCTATGTTACTCGTGGATAATGTAGCTTTCGAATGGTGAAAGAATTTTTAAAATCGGTCCAGTAGTTTTTGAGCCTATTCATTACAACCAAACAAACAAACAAACAAAGTTTTCCTCTTTATAATATTAGTGTAGATATAATAAAACATTAAAAATATTTTGTTTGTACATTAAGTATTTTTGACTGAAATGAATAGAGGGACACTAAGAATGAATAATAGAAAGCAAAAATGTTTTTTTTTTTGTCTGTATGTCTGTATGTATGATCACGCTTATCTCCGAAAGTACTGAACCGATTTACTTAAAACTTTCACTATTTGCTTTGTTTTAACTCAGAAAAACATTTAAAGTTTGTTTCATCAAAATCGGTTCACTAAAAAAGTTATCGTCATTTGAATGAACTCAAGGCATGAGTTTGCCTGCAAATTAGTTACGAAATTTAAAATTCAATATCTTTGTACGACAGCATTATACCTATAACATCTATACTAATATTATAAAGCTGAAGAATTTGTTTGTTTGTTTGAACGCGCTAATCTCAGGAACTACTGGCTCGAATTGAAATATTATTGTTGAGCAGACCATTTATCGGAGAAGGCTTTAGGCTATATTTAACATCACGCTGCAACTATAAGGTGCGAAGAAATAATGGAAAATGTGAAAAAAAAAAACGGGGGAAATTATTCATCCTTGTGGGCTTCAATGATGCTCAAAATAATTATTCCACTCGGACAAAGTCGCGGGCACAGCTAGTAGGTAATATGTGTAGAAAAGTGTATAAATAAATAATAATGACGAAATTAATTACCGTGTGGTTCCCGGCACCAGCAGAAAAATAAAAGGATCACTCCATCTATTTCCCATGGATGTCGTAAAAAGCGACTAAAGGATAAACTTGGAACTTGTCTTTTAGGCGATAGGCTGGCAACCTGTCACTATTTGAATCTCAATTCTATCATTGAGTTAAACAACAGCTGAGTGTGGTATTCCCCGGCTTACGCTCCTAACTTTCACGGCTATGCAGAGTCAGGCATCAGGTCTGCAAAATTCCATATAAAACGTAATATGGGCGACACATACCTCATATTCGAAGAGCTGTCTACCCCATTCCGCCCAGCGTCGACAGCGAGTCCTTTCACTGTTGGCTCTGTCTACCCCGCAAGAGATATAGACGTGACCATATGTATGTATTTATGGGCGACACACACCTCATCTTCGAAGAGCTGTCTACCCCATTCTGCCCACCGTTGACAGCGAGTCTTATCACTGTTGGCTCTGTCTACCCCGCAAGGGATATAGACGTGACCATATGTAGGTATGTATTTATGGGCGACACACACCTCATCTTCGAAGATCTGTCTACCCCATTTCGCCCAGCGTCGACAGCGAGTCTTATCGCTGTTGGCTCTGTCTACCCCGCAAGGGATATAGACGTGACCATATGTATGTATGGGCGGCACACACCGTTCACACACGTCGCCCAGCGTCGACAGCGAGTCTATTCACTGTTGGCTCTGTCTACCCCGCAAGGGATATAAAGGTGATTATATGTATGTATGTAGGTATGTGATAAAACTTTTTTTTTCTTTACTACATATAAAGCATATTTTTAAAGTTCCACTTGATAGAACGCTAGTATTAAATAGGTCGGTATTTTACGAAATCATAACTACTTCCGGAGCTAAGTCGGTTAAACCAATATGTGCCAATAATGTGGCACGGCTAGCTCCTGGTTCCGTGACGTCCAAAAATAATATACGACTCATAGGCCCCTTTGGCAAAGCGGACTGCGAATTCAATTAATTAAATACCGAATCAATTAATTTAGTACAAACTAAAAATTATGATGATCTAGTCGTCAAAAAAGGGGAAGAATAATTTCATAATAATCAGATGAATTTATAGTTTGATTACATGAAATGATTATTTGTTGCATTCAAAGGGTATAATTTTTTGTTTTCCGGTACAAAAACAAAAAAGAATAGGAACACACCATCTGTTTTCCATGGATGTCTTAAAAGGCGACTAAGAGATAAGCTTATAAACTTGAGATTCGTTTTTTGGCGACCTGTCACTATTTGAATCTTAATTCATTTACATTAAACCAAACAGCTGAGCGTAGCCTATCAGCCTATTTTTTTAAGACTATTGGCTCTGTCTACCCTGCAAGGGGTATAGACGTGACAATATGTATGTAATGTATGTATGCCTGCCATGTAAAGTTTATCCACAAGTTTATCACCTGTCTTAGGTGCAAGAAACGTGGTTATTTCGAAAGTACTTCCAAAAAATTAAAAAAAAAAAGGGTTATGTATAATTATTTTTATAGCATAGATTTTGGTCAGCTGAGCGTGGCGTTTCAGTTTTTTGATGACTGTGGTCACTGTCTGCCCCGCAGGGGATATCGTGGGGGGGGGGGGGGGGTCGTGATGATATGTTATGTTATTATAGATTAAGTATTTTCTTTCACATCTTCAATACTATAAATACGTAATTTAATTAGAAAAGTAAACTTAAAGAACACAGTGACGCCTATTTTGTGACTGTTTTTTTTTTGTTTAAGTTCAACACATAAACTTGATAATTTCAAGTACATATTTATTTTTAAACTACCTTATGCTCTGTCCTTAAAACTTTTTTATGAAGAAAACCCAACTTAATTTCGTCCAAAGCCGAATGGCGGCTATCTTCATTCCACTTTGCAAAAGGGCTAGTTAAGTTCCTTCATTTCATAAATACACGACTTTACGTCTACCGGGCGTGTAATAAGGAATTATTAGGTAGTTGAGGAAACAGTAAAATTAACCGGGGTAAGCTAAATTCAGACGTCAAATCGTTTTGCTACGGCCAACTGGCACTTCATTAACCTTAATTAACGTTTGTAAGCAAAGCTAATAAAACCTGAAATAATTTAATGACTTCGAATAATAGATATTATCCATAATACATACAATCACGTCTATATCCCTTGCGGGGTAGACTGAGCCAACAGTCTTGATAAGAAGAATCTCAAGTTTGAAAGCCTATCCCTTAGTCGCCTTTAACGACATCCATGGGAATGAGATGGAGTGGTCCTATTCTTTTTTCTATTCGTGCCGGGAACCACACGTTTTAAGTATAATCATTTTGCGAATATAGTTTCATTAATTTTGATAATTCCCATAACATTTTGTTCATAACTCATTGTATAACGATCTCAGGTATGCAGGTTATAGGCCAAAAGTACATTAATCATGTCATGAGTTCACGAAGCAAGCAATTGTTGGTTGTATTGGTTTTGTATCTTAATTTATGCGGCAAAGGGAATTAACGTTAGTATTACATACTAGCATAATAACTTCTTCCTCCTGACTTTAGTCCCGGTTGCATGCCGTAAAAGGCGACTAAGGGATAGGCTTGTAAGCTTGGGACTCTTCTCGGCGACGGGCTAGCAACCTGTCACTATTTCAATATCAATTCTATCATTAAACCAAACAGCTGAACTTGGCCTAATGGTCTTTACGAGACTGTTGGCTATGTCTACCCCGCAAGGGTTATAGACGTGATTATGTGTATGTAAGTATGTTTCAAGTACTTACTAGCGTCTGCCCGCGACTTCGGCCGCTTAATTTCTTTTTCTTTCTATAAAAATTCTTTCTAAGTGTCAACTCTGTCTCGGTACCGAAATTCATGAAGGTGAGTAAGGCTAGCCCATCGCCTAAAAGAAATCCTAAGTTTATAACCCTATTCCTCAGTCGTCTTTCACGACATCCATGGGAAAGAGGTGGAGTGGTCCTATTCTTTCTTTCCTATTTCAATTGGTGCCGGGAACCACACGGCACTAAGTAGAAACTTACTTGATAAATACGTAAAACATTGTAAGTGCAAAACACTTAAGTGAAAGTAAGTAAGTAGGTATGTAACATTGTTTATACTTACTCAGAAGTGCATATTCCGGGAATAACACAAGAGTTGCAAGTTGCACAAGCCGTGTTTTATTTGTGTAATACTTAGAATCTACTTACCAGTAATGTTTTTGTGCAGACGAACAACTAAAAAAAATTGTCAAAAAAATATAACGTAGGTAATTATATAATATAACAATTAAGCGTCGGCGATCGGATCGAACGCCGTGTGGTTCCCGGCACCAATACAAAAAAGAATAGGACCACTTTATCTCTTTCCCATGGATGTCGTAAAAGGCGACTAAGGGATAGGCTTACAAACTTGGGATTCTTTTTTAAGCGATGAGCTAGCAACCTGTCAATATTTGAATATCAATTCTATCATTAAGCCAAATAGCTGAGCGTGGCCTATCAGTCTTTTCAAGACTGTTGGCTCTGTCTACCCCGCAAGGAATATAGACGTGACCATATGTACGTATAATTCAGAGTCTGGAGAAGTACATGTGATACAATGCATCCCAATAAAAACTGAAACTTCTGTGGAATTTGTGGGGAAAACCTGCATTCTTTTGTAAGTGGCCGCCAAATTTGCGCGGGCGAATCTGCGGATAAAAGTTAGTATTGCAATAAAACCCAGAAAGAAGACAGAAAACACAATCACGAAATCTCATCACACTGTAGAAAGAGACAGGGCTACAACCATTAAATTAATTAGTACGTACGTACAAATTTTTTATGAACTCAAAAAATTTTAGCGTTGCAAAATAGATTTCAGACGCGCCGCGGGTGTCGAATGTCTGTCTGTCGGTGTGTTTGTACAGCTGTAGACATTTTATTAGTAGACATATATATCTATTACATCGGGCTGCCATCTGGTGGAACCCATGGGAATTCGTCTGTCTGCGTTGGGAGCGTACGGGCGAATAATTTGTGCGCGAGTGCCGTGTGGTTCCCGGGACCATGACAAAAAAGAATACGACCTCTCCATCTCTTTCCCATGGACGTCGTAAAAGGCGACTAAGGGATAGGCTTACAAACTTGGGGTTATTATTTTAAGGCGATGGGCTAGTGACCTGTCACTATTTGAATCTCAATTCTATTATTAAGTCAAATAGCTGAACGTGGCCTATCAGACTGTTGGCTCTGTGTGCCCCACGACGGATATAGACGTGACCATATGTATGTGTATGTATTAGACCAAAACGCCTTTACAAAACGCTTCTTAATTATGACGTCACATCTTACCTGAGTTTCTCATTCACGTCATGAACCTATTTGTTGGGCAGCTACCATAATTATCGCGCTTGTGGATATCGTCTTAATAAAAGTTGTTTTACATGTATATTTTTTTAATAACTATGCTATCAGTGAATAAAAAAATATAATACACACATACATATAGTGCCTTGCGGGAAAGACAGAGCCAACAGTCTTGAAAAAACTGATAGGCCTCGTTCAGCTATGAATAATTTTGATTTACGTTTATTATGTATGAATGAATAAATTTTTTTTTAATAAAACTTTCGTATTTTGTATGAATGAATAAAAATTTTAGTAAAAAAAATATGGCGTCAAAATTAAAACTAAAAATTCACGTTATGTAAGTATTCAATTGTTCCATTGTTATTCTATCATGCTTTTACTAATTTATACATATTATTTTCAGACATTGTCATATCCATGTTGGCGTCGTGATTTCTAACCGTATGTTTTCACCGTTACATCATCATTATAACTTGCTGCCCTGTCGTGTCATCCTATGGATAGACAGACTTGCAGTTAATTGTTTTAATATCAAGTATTTACATACATATATTTATTATGTACAGTGACGTGTGGTTCCCGGCACCATTGAAAATAGAATACGACCACTCCATACTCCATATCTATCTCATGGGATGCCGTTAAAGGGGCTGAGGGATAGGCTTATATATACTTAGGATTCTACCTTTAGGCGATAGACTAGCAACCTATCATTATTTGAATCTCAATTATATCATTAATCCAAACAGTCTTTTCAGTTTTAATAGTCTTTTCAAGACCGTTGACTTGCAGTGAATTGTTTCAATATCAAGTATTTACATACATATACAAGGTAAATAGCTGAAGGTGGCCATTCAGTCTTTTCAAGACTGTTGGCTCTGTCCACCCCTCAAGGGATATAGACGTGACCATATGTATGTATGTATTTACATACATATGATCACGTCTGTGTCGAACGGGGTATACAGAGCCAACAGTCTCGAAGAGACTTAAAGGTCGCGTTCAGCTGTATGGTTTTATGATGGAACTGAGATTCAAATAGTGACAGGTTGCTAGCCAATCGCCTACAAGAAGAATCCCTAGTTCATAAGTCTCTCCCTACATGAATGTGCGCATATTCCCTTAGTCGCCTTTTACTACATCCATGGGATAGAGATAAAATGCGGTCGTATTATAAAATGCAGGGACCTCACACGGCAATTAATTTTCAATTGTTTTATTATCACTTTTTTAGGTATACTTATTTCAAAAGCTTAACCCATAATCGACAAGCGTTATTGGCTAAGGTTATGAATTATCAGAGGCAATAAAAAAACATACTTGTCAAATCAAGTGTGCCCTAAATAGAGCTTATATATCTTATCAATATGTACCCAAGCCAATTCCTTTCTATATTTTTTTCCGTCGTGGGCCTACTGGAAGAAATTTCTTTAAATATATGTATGTAGCGCCCTGTACAACATTTCTCCTTAGTCTAAGTTCTGGTTGTATTTTTTATTATTTAATGATGTACAAAATATATACATTAATAAAGGTAAAGTCAAGTATACTAAACATACTGTATAAATTAACCTTAACTGTTGAGCTTGCATGGAGATTTTAAAATATAGATGAAAAAAGAAGTATTATAGTAAAGGATAGTGTCGCAAATGGAACAACAACACCTTACTCGTATTAGGTAAATTGAGAACCGACGCTTTTAAATTTGTAAATGATTTCATTCATTAAAAAATGATACAAATCAATACAGCGGTGACGTTGTTAAGCTGCGCCTGCGCCGATGCAGATCACTGAATGTCAATGCGCATGCGCACGTGTAACACATGTGGCGGGTCGACACCCTCCGCAGACCTGACTTCCTTCTTTATAGATTTACTACAGAGCGTTCAGGGCTCCGTCTGAATGTAACAAAAATTCCCGATAAGTTGCATTCTCGCGGGAATTACAGAAAAATCCTCTCTTAGTACAACCCTAGACTACATAATTATACCTAACCATAGACTATATAGGGCACTGTTCAAAATTTCTTCTTAAACAATTTATATATTATTTATGATACATAAAGAATAAATACATATATATATTCTTTATGTATGGTGACGTGTGGTTCCCGGCACCATAGAAAATAGAATAGGACTACTCCATATCTTTCCCATGGGATGTCGTAAAGGCGACTAAGGGATAAGCTTATATACTTGGGATTCTTCCTTTAGGCGATAGGCCAGCAACCTATCACCATTTCAATCTCAATTCTTTTATTAATCCAAACAGCTGAACGTGGCCTATAACTCTTTTGATAACTGTTGGCTCTGTCTACCCCGCAAGGGAAATAGACGTGATTATATGTTTGTATAATGTATGTATATATTTTTGAAAATCAAAACCTATTAACATACTGTCCCTTGACCTACAGTCATGAGATTTGGCACAAAGTGAGGACATATACCTACCTACTTGCGCTCGGCTTGTTATCTCTGAATTTCTACATTTCCTATTACACACAGATTGTCAATAGCAATAATCGTCGTAAGATTTATTTGCAGTAACACAGAAAGTTTATTCAATTAGCTATCTGCCGTGATAACCAGCGGACCTGTGACCTTTGACCTTATTCACTAGAATGTTAACTGTCCAACTTCATATGCCTACACCGGAATACTCAGAAGGACATTAGTTCCCTTTATTTCGGAGAGATGACAACTCTTATGGGATGTAACTAAGGTTAAGGAAAGGTTTTTTGTACAGAGCACCTATTAATAGATAAATAAAAATTGTGCAATACCAGGTTTAAACAAGTCTAGTTAGATTTAAAATTATAATGTGATACTAAGTAGGTACCTTTATGTATAGGGTAGTATGGCTTGTACTTCGTTTTGACGAATACATACATAATTGTAACACTTACTTACACGTACTGTCTAAGGTGTAGACAGAGCCAATAATCACAGAAAATCTCTATATGGCTAATTTCAGTCATGATTGCTGTATAAAATGAATATCTAAAGCCTTAGATAAAACCAAAAAAATATGTACACCTGGCAAATTACACGGATTGAGTTAGCCTCGAAGCAAGTTCGAAACTTGTGTTACGAGATACTAACTCAACGATACTATATTTTATGATAAATACTTATATACATAGATAAACATCCAAGACCAATCAGAGAAAGTTCGTGTCTCGTCATGCCCTGACCGGGATTCGAACCTGGGACCTCCGGTGTCACAGACAAGCGTCTACCACTGCGCCACAAAGGCCGTCAAAAAGGAGATATAGTGATCTTACACGTGCGACCAAATAACATAAACACAACATCGAAAAACCATCAGATTTATTTAAATAACGAGTCTAAAGTACATCAATTCTTAACCTTATCAGCGGGCGGCAGGTGCAGCCTCGTGGACAGCTCCTCGGGGACGTCCAGGTATGTTCTCTCCAGACCCACGGTCAGGATCAGCGCCCGGAGGCGGTCGGTCTCCACGGCGTCGCCCTCGCTAGACCACACTGTCATTGAGGAGTTGAGGGAGGAAGTCTCCCGAAGGAGGTCTAGCAGGACTGGCTGGCTGTTGGATGCGAGGCCGGCGCGGACCTGGAATATTGATAACATGATGTTATCCCGAATAAGGTATAGAAAAAGACTGGTGACTGATTAATTTCGAGAGAGAGACTCTACCTAATAGCGTCAGAAGTCATAGTACTAACACTATTTACTAAGTACTTACACTAGCACTATTCGACCTAGTGCTCTCCGAGGTCAATGACCTCACATATGACACTACCCATAGCAACATTGACACCAAATTAGTGGAACTTTATAGGCATTTGGAATGAGAGTTGATGACCTCATTTATCCAAAACACACCACATCGGAGGATTCTTTGATGGCCTCACTGCCGCAATCGCCGACGACTAATCCCAGCGGACTCTTACTGGACGTCGGGGCTCCCTGTGAAGAAAAAGGGAGGCAAGGGGGGGCAGGAGCCTGATCAGGTCATACTGTCACTTCGACCCGCAACAATAGGTATCAAATACCCTCGCGACTCAAGAAATACCTGTATACCCGTGATATGAAACTAGATCGATATTATATCGATGTATAGGTATATCTTTGGGGTAAAACTGTTATCACATTGATGTGCCGTGTGGTTCCCGGCACCAATACAAAAAAGAATAGGAGCACTCCATCTCTATCCCTTGGATGCCGTGAAAGGCGACTTAGGGATAGGCTTACAAACTTGGGATTCTTTTTTAGGCGATGGGCTAGCAACCTATTTTTTATTAAGCCAAATAGCTGAACGTGGCCATTCAGTCTTTTCAAGACTGTTGGCTCTGTCTACCCCGCATGGGATATAGACGTGATCATATGTACGTATGTATGCACATTGATGCATTTACTTACAGGAAAAGTGACAGTCTGGTTGACATGGTTCTCGTGTATCATTCTCAGCATTGTCCCTATGTGCTCTCTGCTGTATTCTCCCTCCGTGATGTTCCCCCCAAACCTCGTAGTCCAGCCTATGGACAGCACGGTCCTGGGATGAGTGGCTCCAAGCTTGAGAAACCTCTCGGCGTCTACCGGCTTGGTGGTTGCTTCCACAGGCCCGGGTAAGATGTCGGCGTTCAGCCATATTGGGAAGTTGACCTGGAGAATGAAACAATTGGATACATACATACATATGGTTACGTCTATATCACTTGCGGGGTAGACAGAGCCAACAGTAATTAAAAGACAAACCACGTTTAATCACCAAACCACGAATTGAGATTCAAATAGTGACAGGTTGCTAGTCCATCGCCTAAAAAAAGAATCCCTAGTTGATAAGCCGATCCCTTAGTCGCCTTTTACGACTTCCACGGGAAATAGATGGAGTGGTCCTATCCTTTTTTTGTATTGGTGCCGAAAAATATAACGTTTCGAAAAAAGTCTGTAATGCTCTTTCGCTTGGCGATAAATTATCACCTTTGAAATACTTAATTAAACATACATACATATAATCACGTCTATATCCCTTGCGGGGTAGACAGAGCCAACAGTCCTGAGCGGACTGATAGGCCACGTTCAGCTATTTGGCTTTAAGATAGAATTGAGATTCGAATAGTGACAAGTTGCTAGCCTATCGCCTAAAAAAAGAATCTCAAGTTTGTAAGCCTATCCCTTAGTCGCCTTTTACGACATCCATGGGAAAGAGATGGAGTGGTCCTATTCTTTTTTGTATTGGTGCCGGGAACCACACGGCATTAAACTCAATAAAAATATCATTTTTACCGATCCCGAACACATTAATGCAAATTGCAAATAATGGACGTGTCAGACTGAATGTATTCATTCAAAGATAAGTGCACTTTTGTATTGACAATGTTTTTTACGTTATTGTTATTCGTGCCCGGTACCTCTCGCTTAAAAGTCTGGCAATTTAACCACTGATCCACCTACGCTCTCGAAGAAAGTACTCGTACTATGCATAATTAAAAATCAGTCTATCGTGCCGTGTGGTTCCCGGCGCCAATACAAAAAAAGAATAGGACCACTCCATCTCTTTCCCATGGATGTCGTAAAAGGCGACTAGAAATAGGCTTACAAACTTGGGATTCTTTTTTTAGGCGATGTGCTAGCAACCTATCACTACTTGAATCTCAATTCTATCATTAAACCAAATAGCTGAACGTGGCCATTCAGTCTTTACAAGACTGGTGGCTCTGTCGACCCCGCATGGATAGACGTGACCATATGTATGTATGTTTGTAGTATAAATCTGTATGAGCCATAATGCAATTACGAATGTATCGAGAATGACCAACAATAAGCTGTTTATTTTACTGAAAGCTTAATTCAAACGAAGATTATTCATTAAATTCATTGGCTGACTCAATTAAAGTGATCGTTACACTAAATACCATATGCAAACCACCTATCAATCGATTTTAAACCCTAAATTCGTTATCAATATGGTTAAAATTGTTATTAAAAGGCCTCGTGGAACTCTTCCTGGTTCATTATGTGAGATTGAACTTTCTTTATACAAATGAAGTATTCCTTATTATTATTATTTATTATTAACGGCCTCTGTGGTGCAGTGGTAGTACGCTTGTCTGTGACACCGGAGGTACCGGGTTCGAATCCCGACCGGGGCATGATGAGAACTTTTTCTGATTGGCCTGGCCCTTGGATGTTTATCTATATAAGTATTTATTATAAAATAAAGTATAGTTGAGTAACGTACCTAACACAAGTCTCGAACTTACTTCGAGACTAACTCAGTCTGTGTAATTTGTCCCGTATATATTTATTTTATATTTAATATACATTTAGCAGCCTGTTTGTGGCGCAGTGGTCGGATTCTCGCCTCTGTACCAAAATGTCCCGGGTTCTATACCCGGTCAGGTCAGGGTGGTAAACGAACTTTTTCTGATTGGCCTGGGTCTTAGATGTTTAGCTATATAAGTATTTATTATAGAATATAGCATCGTTGATTTAGTATCTCGTTACACAAGTCTCGAACTTAATTTGACGCTAGCTCAATCTTTGTGATATCACTACATACCTAGTATAAAACGAAGTCGCTATTTTAGTCTGTTTGTCTGTATGCTTAAATCTTAAAAATTACGCAACGGATTTTGATGCGGTTTTTTGTAACAGGTAGAGTGATTCAAGAGGAAGGTTTTACGTATAATAACATTTATAATTTTGCACCCGTGCAAAGCCGGGGCGGGTCGCTAGTCGTACATAAACGATTGGAGTACATTCGCCTATAAGAAGAATCCCAAGTTTATAAGCCTATCCCTTAGTCTTTTTCGACATCCAGTGACACGAAACGAGATGGAGGGATCCTATTCTTTTTTTTTAATGGTGCCGGGAACCGCACGGCTCCAGCCCGCCGGAACAGCATGGTAATTTCAACCGAAGAATAAAATTATCAAGATATCCTGATACTAAAGAACCATCACCTCAGGTTTAGTGTACTGCCCGATAAGCTCCTGAGACTTCTCAAACGCTTCTATCGACTTGAAGTCCAGTTTGACCCCCTTAGGCTTTGACTTCCCCCTGTTGGCTTCCTGGACTGTTGACAGGAACTCTGCCAGAGACAGGTCTGATGAGGTGGCCGGGGGGTGCGCCATGATCGGGATCGGTGGACCTTCAGACCCTGACACATGGCCCAGGACTATGTCCGCTTCCAACATGGAGACGTTGCCTGAAAGAATATAGAAACGAAGAGTTGATACCTACAATCGGAAAATGTTTAGATGCCTAAAGTGTGGGTAAATATCGTGAGGAAATCTCAGCCGTGTGGGGATTCCGGCACAAATAATAAAGAATAGGACCACTCCATCTCTTTCCCGTGGATGTCGTAAAAGGCGACTAAGGGATGCCTATCCCTTATTACAAACTTGGGATTCTCTTTTTGGGCGATGGGCTAGCAACCTGTCGCTATTTGAATCTCAATTCTATCATTAAGGCAAATAGCTAAACGCGGCCGATCAGTCTTTTCAAGACTGTTGGCTCTGTATTGTGTGCTGATACTAGAAAGGAGTTTATAATCTATATATAATGTCACTGAATGTTTTGTCATTAAATCAATCCTTGAATAAAAAGATGTACATTGCACTGCATGTTTATAATATATAGGGAAGAAGTTAATACTACTAACAAACTTCACTCTGTCTACCCCACAAGGGATATAGACGTGACCATATGTATGTATAATTCTATACGTCAAGTTCCAGTACAAAGATGTAGTTCAGTCGGGGTTCGCTATACGTTTTTACTGCCTCACCTAATCAAGATTCATGGTAAAAAACAAACTCTTTACTCTTGAACTGTCTTTTCGAACTGTAGTCGTGGTATTGTGCAAGGCAAGAGACCAATTTTCAGAATTAATATGCACTAGTTGTCGCCTCTTACGCCGATCCTAAATCCGTCAGTGCAATAATTGATATTAATGGCTATTTCTAGGAATGCACATGTTCGCGAACTCGTAATAATTAAGATTGAAGTTTATCGCGCAAATTTATTTTGTAGAAGCTATTATCCGCGGTTAAGCCAGCTATACATACATACATATAATCACGTCTATATCCCTTGCGGGGTAGACAGAGCCAACAGTCTTGAAAAGACTGATAGGCCACGTTCAGCTGTTTGGCTTTATGATGGAATTGAGATTCAAATAGTGACAGGTTGCTAGCCCATCTCCTAAAAGAAGAATCCCAAGTTTTTAAGCCTATCCCTTGGCCGCCTTTTACGACATCCATGGGAACGAGATGGAGTAGTCCTATTCTTTTTTTTTATTGGTGCCGGGAACCACATGGCATCTAGCCAGACAGCTATATACTGAATAACACTAAGTTTAATGCCAAATTATAATTAAAAAAGAAAAAAAATCAGATAAATTAAGTATAACTTTTGAAATATGGCAATACAGATTTTGTAAGGCTTATAGCAGTGGACAGGTTACAAAAAGGAATTTAGAGAAGATAGAAACGTGTGGACTCGCCTTTTACGACATCCGTGGAAAAGAGATGGAGTGATACTATTCTAAAGTTTAGATCAACAGTTAATGAAATCTTAAAACGGGAAATCGTTTTACGGGAATTAAATCTTAAAAAATCCTTGGCTTACAATAATAGGTCGCTGAGTTTTAAATGTGTATGCTTACTAGCTAAAGCTGCCTGTAGATATGTCTTGTTGTTCACGGCATGCGCCCATGTTACTGTGGTTAGATTTTTCATAAGTATATCTTCCTCGCTTCTAACAGCGAACGCTGAAACAAAAAAAAACGAAACAGTAAAATTAAATGGTTAACATTCAATTAATATCGTAATTTTATTGACGTAAATTTAAGTACCCCTACAGATTTTTAACTATAAATTGTACATGTAGTAGAAATCAACTTTACATGGCAACACCTCTATTGTCAAAAAAAATGTCAGTGAATGAACGTCAAACTTAGCTGTCAAAAATGCGTCGGTCACGTCAGGAGTATTGTTTACTATTCAGCTTTATAATAACTAGAAATCTAAGAATTACAGCTAAACAAGGCAATTGAAGATCGAACTATCCATTTATGTCATAACTCATTGGATTTTTACTTAGTAACATTAAATAATAATAACTTACATTTCACGAAGAGAATCTTTGTTTACCACCTGTACTAAAAATAACTTTGACATTGTCAGAACGTTTACGACGAACGCTAGATATTTATGTAAGTTGTTTGTGTGGTTAGCTAATGATAAAAGTTAAAAATTCTGCTTAGTTCCTACCTAACGTAAAGATTTATTTCAACCGTGAACTAAAATGAGTAAACTTTAATTGGATTTGGTTCTTTGATGTTTAATGGTTTTATAGAATTGCATCTTTCAAGGTCAAATCAATTGCGCCTTCTACACTTTAATAGCAATAACGCGCAGATGCACAAAGTTACTTTTAACTACGTAGGAACGAGATAAAATTATATACATTACATGTGGTCACGTCTTTATCCTTCACGGGGTAGAAAGAGCCTTGAAAAAACTGATAGCTCACGTTCCGCTGTTCGGCTAAGTGATAGAATTGAGATTCAAATAGTGACAGGTTGCTAGCCCATCGCCTAAAAGCAGAATTCCTAGTTATCCCTTAATCGCTTTTTACGACATCTGTGGGAGAAAGATGGAGGACCATAATCTTTTTTCTATTGGTGCCGGGAACCACACGGCACTACTATTTATTTATAAGGCTTCTTATCCTTTAATTACATGTGTAATTTGTCCCTAAAAAAAAAATTACCGCCTAAAATATTAACAGAAATATAACATACCTACTAGCTCTCACCCACGGCTCTGCCCTGATATAAAGTAGCATTTGTGTTATTCTGGGTCTTCAGCTACCTACATTCCAAATTCCATCGTAATCGGGTCAGCAGTATACGTATCCATACATAATTACATACTTTTACATTTATAATTAAACTTAAATATACTCACAATTTATTTTTGGACCTAAGGCTTCGTATGCTATGTCCATTTCTAAGGCCTAACCTTATTTTATACTAAGATAACGCTCCTAAATTAATTTATAGGTATTTGAAAATAAAATGAGTGAAATAAATAGTTGGAACTGAGTATTATTACTGCGGCATAATAGATTACAGCTATCTATATAATTAACTAAAATATTTCCTTAATACCTACATTTAAACTAAAGAAACACTCTTTAAATGCTTGTATTTTATTTTTATCAGTCTTAAAAAGATTGAAGGGCCACGTTTTACTGTATAGCTTAGGTAATCTCAATTTCATATTGTGATTCAAATACTGACAGGTTTGCTAGCAGCTCATAAGATCAATATTATGATTATTTGCCCTTCCCTTTATTGTATTTTACGACACCCATCAGATATTCCATGAAATGGTCCTATTCTTAAGTGTTAGGGATCACACGGCACATGTTTTAATTAAACTTAAATAATTAAGCATTAAAAATATTAAAAAATCACGAATAGTGTTGTAGCAAATAAATTGACTTTTTTTACAAATTTTTATAAACTTTTACATGGTAACATTTTAAATTATCACAAAATCAAAAAAAGAATTGAGAATAATATAAGACCATAGATGTGTGTTTTTTTTTGTTAATATTGGCCAATTATTCGTTTCGCCACCATGGGTGATCGAATTTTTTAAATCTTGATTTTAATTTGACAGTTGCACAGAAAACTGCGTGTGTTGGAAGAAGACGACACATTAATTTTTATAATTTTCAATTACAAACATATCGTTTGTCGTATACATTCCTATTTCTTTGTTTGAAAAACATTTATTTACGGCCTCTGTGGCTCAGCGGTAGTACGCTTGTCTGTGACACCGGAGGTCCCGGGTTCGAATCCCGGTCAGGGCATGATGAGAAAAGAACTTTTTCTGATTGTCCTGGGTCTTGGATGTTTATCTATATAAGTATTTATTATAAAATATAGTATCGTTGAGTTAGTATCTCGTAACACAAGTGTCGAACTTACTTCGAGGCTAACTCAATCAGTGTAATTTGTCCCGTATATATTTATTTATTTATATTTATTTATTGGGTAATTTAAATCACATGAAATTAATCAAATTCAGAATTTTCTATCAAATCCATCCTCTGATACTGGCACAAAACAAAATATATTTTTTAATTTGTCTATCCACTGGTAAGGGCAATTTTTTTTTTAAATTTGTTAACATACCTGCAACTGCGATTAACAGAATCCACCGCATATCCGAATACAATTAGGCACGTCTTCCAGTGACGCCGGCCACAGCTCTCTGGCAATAAAGGCAGTGTCCACCTGCAATTGGTAAATTGGCCAATTGCCCTCTCAGGTTTTATTGCAGCAATGAGGATTGTTAGAATCAAGGATAGCGTTTGCAAGTCTGTGTTGCTGGGAGTGCGGGAAACGGGGATATTGGAAAATAACGGCCATTTTTTTTCGCCGCATTTTTTATGTAGTCCATTTTTTAAGGCACTAAAGTAAAGGTTGTCTTCAATCTTGACAAAGCATTTGTGTCGAAAATACATTCATATTAATAATACACACACATAAAATCACGTTTATATCCCTTGCGGGGTAGAGAACCCACTTTCTTGAATAGACTGATAGGCCACGTTCAGCTGTTTGGCTTATAGATAGAATTGATATTGAAATGTTCCTTGTATATGCATAAATCTAAAGCTTACTAACTACCCAGTGACTGACTTATTGACGTGCAACGACTGAGCTTAAGGAGCTAAAAATCAATCCAAATATTCAAGGACTTGATCCAACCGGAGAGAGACGTTTTGGTGGTAAAATAAATTTTTCAAGACTGCTGGCTCTGCCCACCTCGCAAGGAACATAGACGTGATTACATATATGTACAAAAATCTGAAGAATTCAAGCAATAATTATGAACACACTCATAAAATCGTATGTACTCGCGGGCTAGTAATATATAAAATTCTCTGATACAACATATTACTACAACATAAACTTACAATAACAATAAAATCTTCGGATAACGTATGTTTGACGTTATCAACCCAATATTTATATTTTATCCACATGTCTAAGATTATTGGATGCTACAGGTACCTAAGCATTGGATTATTATTGTCATGGAGATAAATCGATTTTTAGGGTTCCGTACCTAAATGATAAAAACGGGACCCTATTAATAAGTCTCCGCTGTCTGTCTGTCCGTCTGTTACTCACCAGGCTGCATCTCATGAACAGTAGGAGCGAGGAAGTTGAAATTTTCACAAATTATGTATTTTCATTGCTGCTATTGTTATAGCAAATTGTTGTTACAAATACTATTAAAAGAACAATAAATTAATAACAGGTAGACGCTTAAATTTTTTACAGAATATATACATGTAATTTTACATTACCTTTCAAAATAAATAATTAAATAATAGGTAATTATTACCATATAACGAAACGTAATTTTTGATCGATTTTTATTAAACAGGTAGAAACGGCAATATAAAAATGAACAATTTAAGTCTTAGTAACAAACGTGACGATGGTATGGAACCCTTCGTGCGCAAGACCGACTCACACTTGGCCGATTTTGTTTTATCAGCTGTAGGTCGTTGGCAAATTCAGTTACATTTGGGGAAAAGTTATTGAAAATTAAGTGTACAATTCCCATGGATGTCAAAAAAGGCGACTCAGGGATAGGCTTATAAACTTGGGATTCTTCTTTTAGGCGATGTGCTAGCAACCTGTCACTATTTGAATCTCAATTTAATCTTACAGTGGCATTTCAGTCTTTGCGAGACTTTTAGCTCTGTCCTCTCCGTAAGGGATAAAGACGTGACTTTATAAATATAGGTATGAATGCATTAAAGAATTTCAAATGTTTTGCATAAATCCATAAATTCCAGATTATCGAGGTAATAAAAGCGTTCACTATTGTAATGAGTGACTTTCGTTCATAAAGGTAGCATATCAGATCTTCTGATCATTCGGGCTCATACCTCAGTGCGATTTCCTTATCAAAGGCGAGACATTAACATATACTATACTGTACTGAAAGGAAACACCCAAGATTGTCACGTTCCCGGCTAAAATGCAGATGGCACAGGATGCCGCGGGAATTGCGCGCGCGCCGACGTCCGGCGGTCCCGTCTCCCCGGCTGTTAGTTGGTTTTTTATAGGAACTATATGTATGTATGTGTCTAGATTTAGCTAGAACTAGGATGCACTGAAAACGCACTAGGAGTAGCTTTGGTTTAGGGAAATACATTGTGGGTAGGAACATGTTTTCTAGCTATTGCTATGCTGTTCTATACGCTTTGCTTTGAAAGAACTAACTTTGGGCACAAAATACACATTCATAGATAGATACATATAATCTATCGTCTAAAAGAGGAATCCCAAGTCTTAGTCGTCGTTTACGATTTTCAAGGGAAAGCGAGGGAGTGATCCTTTTCTTTTTCTTTTCTTTAACACTTTCTACTTTAGGGGTTAAATTTCACAAAATCCTTTTTTATTTCAGCACTACGTGGTAACATAAAGCTACAACGTTATAGGCCTTACCGTATTGTGGAATGGAAAAGAAACAAATCAATATTTTAAGTATATTATTAGTTATTTATTGTCAATACAAAATTAAAAATATATTACACAATACAGGAATGTAATCTTATGAAAATATAATTAAATACAGGAGCTTAATAAGCGGATGAGCGTCATTTTGATTGTACCTAAATGTGATCCGGTAAAAATAAATCTGACTCGTAAGTCGGTAGCGAGCTTAGATATGTAGCTCACTGTACACAAATTTTCATACTGACCGTATAATCTCATTCCCCATTCATTACCATAAGTGCATAACGTCTTTGGTCTTATTAAACTTAATAATACGTAATAACTAATTACTAAATTACCTACCTATAATTATTTTTACATTTTATACCAGGTGACTTTTTAAACGGCCAAATTTTCTGAGCAAAACATTCAAAGGTTTTAATGTTAATTATTTTTCTTTTTTCTAATTTCAAATATAGAAATTAAGCGGTCAGCTGATTCCAATACACTGGAATTCTCTTTTCAAAAACGAATTAAAATTTCTATCGGACATTTTTGGTATGAAAATTTGACTGGTATTTAAAAAGCCATCAGGTGTATTAAATGGTGACCACTTTGTGGACGTAGAGTATTTAGTGATAATGCACAATGATGTACCATGTTTGATCCGATTAAAAAAAATCTAAAAGTTAAAATTATTTTATACAAATTTCTTAATTATTAATGCCATTGTTTTATATCATTTTTATCGGCTTCCTGGTGTTGGTCACGGTGCGTCCTCACCTCTCTGGAGAGGAACCCGAGGTCCGCCTGTCAGTGGGAAATTAGATTTTTAAATAAAGCGAACATTAACGTTTTAGGTAATCTAACTCATATTCGGTATATAGTTTTGCAAAAGTAATTGAAATATATATTGAATATGGTATTGGTACAAACAACCTTTAAAATTATAAGACTTATTTTTATTACTCACTTATTAATTTTTTTTTTAAATACCATAAACATTAATTTATCACATGAAATATAAGACCACATTTAATTTACATATTAAAAAAATATTTTATTACTTCAAATTTACGAATACTCTATTTATATTATGATATACAATCATTTCTATGTATTATTTTTGAAAAACATTTGTTCTGCTTCATTACGTTTATTTAAATAGATATGGTTGTTTTATATTTCCTATTTGTTAAATTTCTTAACTAAGTATATAAAATTTGGATCATAACATTGGCCCCGAGCAAATATTTTTTAAATAAATAAGATGTATAAAAAAATATGACACGTATTTAAATTAACTTATTGCTAATTATATACAATTACTATGTTAAATGTTTTAAATACGAAGTTTGGCAGGAATTTTCACGCGAATGAAAATAATATTATCGTTAATTGAAATAAAATTGTACATATTTATTTTATAACGGGTTAATAATATAAAAATAGTAACTTGAAATTTTTGAAAGAAAAAAAAAAAGAAAAAAATTTAGAATATATTAAATTTCCTGCCATTTTTCGACAAAATTTCCGTCATATGGTTGTTCATTATTTTCAATGTCTAATTATGATAAGTTGGTAACTGTTTACATTAACAAACCTATTTACAAATGAGATTTTTTTTAACAGCCAGATACGAACGACCATCCAATACATACATACTCATTCAACTATTTAGTCATGGAATTTTTTATAGATGTAATACCTTGTTTACTAGACTATTTTTAAGAATATGATAATTGCAACACTGGAATTACACATAGAGACATTGTTTTGTTCCATCAACTTTCGATTCATTCAAACATTCGTTTTGTACAAAAATAATGTATTATTTCGTTTAATAAAAACAGTATTATAATGTACAGTTACGTACATAACGGACACTAGCACCCTCTTTTATACTTTCAGATGCTCCAACGCTTTTTTGTTATAATTATACCATAGACGTAGAAAAAAAGGCAGACGTGGTATGACTTGAAAAAAAGTGAGGCATCGTAATGGCGGCATTGTACGTATGTGTGAGTGAAAGAAACCGAGTTAATCTATGACGCATCTATGACATAATATCGGCCGACTGTTACACTATAGGTGAGAGTGTGTACGTGAGGCTCATACATACATACACATACATATCATCACGTCTATATCCCTTACGGGATAAACAGAGCCAACAGCCTTAAAAAGACTGAAAGGCCACGTTCAGCCATTTGGCTTAATGAAAGAATTGAGATTCAAATAGTGACAGGTTGCTAACCTGTCGCCTAAAAAGAATCCCAAGTTTGAAAACCTATCCCTCAGTCGCCTTTTACGACATCCATCGAAAAGAGATGGAGTGGTCCTATTCTTTTTTTTATTGGTGCCGGGAACCACACGGCACGTGAGGCTCATCTAAATAAAATTTATAAATTATAAATATATAAGGGTCGAATTACACACATTGAGTTAGACTCGAAGTAAGTTCGAGACTTGTGTTACGAGATACTAACTCAACGATACTATATTTTATATTAAATATTTATATAGACATATAGTATTAGTGCTTCATTTTGCCGTACAATAAAACTCCGTCCGCCTTTTTTCCTACGTCAATTTATCTATAATTACCCCCTTTTAACGCTTTAAACGAAGAAGCGACGTCCATGCAAACTATAATTATTATTGTCAAAATAAAAATAAACTATCTGCATACAATGTTCAGTTCTAACTCAAATCAAATAGGATTCAATTTTATTTCGGCATCATCTTTTAATTTCTCACACACATTCTTAGGTTTGATATAATCAGGTTTTTTTCTTCTGCAGCAGTTGCAGGTGGCTACGGCCGCCGCTATGGCGAACGCCAGCGCCGTGCCCACGCAGAAGGTGGCCCCCCAGTCCAGGATGTTGCGCACCATGGCCAGCTCGTCAGCTGTCTTCTCGTCGATCAGCACACGCTGTTGGATCCAGAACACGGGGAACAGCATCTTTGGCACGTTTAAGTACAGTCTGAAAAAAAAAATTACGTACATACATATGGTCACGACTTTATCCCTTCCGGTGTAGACAGAGCTAACAGTCTTGAAAAGACTGTATGGCCACTTTCACTTTTTTGGCTTGATGATAGAATTGAGATTCAAATAGTGACAGGTTCATAGCCTAATCCTAAAAGAAGAATCTCAAATTCAAGCCTATCCCTTAGTCACCTGTTGCGACATCCATGAGAAAGAGAAGGAGTGGTCCTATTCTTTTTTTAATGTTGCCAGGAACCACAAGACTAGTATTTGTTTCAAAACTATAGATAGGTATATCGGGTGAAAAATGAAAGAAGTAACATACCCATTGTCAGGCTCCAAATATATGTTTATTTGAAACCTGGCCGCCACGTCTACGGGAACGCCGAGTCTCTGAAATTGAATATTTTTTGTGCTTGCAGTAAGTGTAGCTATACTATGAACCGTAAACCACTGTCCTTCAACGGATAAGTGAATGAATAGATGAATTAATGAATTATTGAATGCACCTTAACCTTAAGCCAACATATTTATTGGCCTAGGTTTTGGATGTTTGTATCGTATTTGATATGTAAGAAGTTAATATTTTAGTTTTAGTTAAGTTAATAAGTGAACGAGAGCATAAGAGTGAGACGATGGTATGTTACATCAGACTAGAAGAGAGACTTATTCTACGATAACTCTTCTAAATTTATGAAACTAAATAATAAAAAGATAGTGTCCTGGGAGCCTCGGATTCAAGTCCCCACAAGATTGGTGTCAGAAGTGGGATCTTGTATTTATTGTATACTATAATATCGTTGAGTTGGTATCTCGTAACACAAGTCTCGAACTTACTTCGAGGCTAACTCGAACTGTGTTGTTTGTCCCGTATATATTTATATGTAAATTCAGCATTGACGTTTTAAAAACAGCAGTAAACTATTCAACGTCAACCAAAACAAATGATATTTTTATTTTATTTTATTTTGACGGCCTCTGTGGCTCAGCGGTAGTACGCTTGTCTGTGACACCGGAGGTCCCGGGTTCGAATCCCGGCCAGGGAATGATGAGAAAAGAACTTTTTCTGATTGTCCTGGGTCTTGGATGTTTATCTATATAAGTATTTATTATAAAATATAGTATCGTTGAGTTAGTAACACAAGTTTCGAACTTACTTCGAGGCTAACTCAATCAGTGTAATTTGTCCCGTATATATTTATATTTATATTTTTATATCTGTCTTAGGAAGGAAGGATATGGTTACTTACAGGTTCGACAGCAAAGTAGAAGGTATGTTTCTCAGGGTCAGGCTCCAATCCCGTGACCAGCTCTTTGAGACGAGGGTCAGCGTGCAGGAAGTGTGGAAGCGTCACAAATGATGGGGAGTTAAACCTGAAAGAATATCAGAGTATTTTCCTGAAGATTCAAATTCAGATTATGGAAACCTTGTTCAGTTATACGCTCCAATTGTAGCATGGCACGAGCGACGCCATTTTTATCGCTGTTTCGCTCTTTATTATGACGTGAAACGGGACGGCGATAGTTTCTGCTCTCGAAGGACATCGAGATGTTTTCGAACGGATGGCAAAGTTCTGCACGTGAGAGAAAAAGAGGAGGATAAGGAGGCCCAGTAACCTGATATCTGATAGCTTATAAAATAAACAATGTCTCACCTGCATGCAGACACGTTCATGACGCCTCCCCACTCGCAAGGTCCGTTACAGAAGCAAGAGTTATCTGATGACGCTGTCGCTGAAATGAAATGTAAAAACATTGTTGGATAAAACGTGCCGTGTGGTTCCCGGCACCAATTAAAAAAAGAATAGTATCACTCCATCCCTGTTAAAAATTTCTTCTTAAAGAATTTAAATATTCCTTATGATACATAAAGAAAAAATATATGTATATATTCTTTATGTATAGTGACGTGTGGTTCCCGGCACCATAGAAAATAGAATAGGACCACTCCATGTCTTTCCTATGGATGTCGTAAAAGGCGACTAAGGGATAGGCTTATAAACTTGGGATTCTTCTTTTTGGCAATGGGCTAGCAACCTGTCTTTTGACTATTTGAATCATCCTCTCTGACTCCCGTCAGACCTTCGCAGCCTTTGCAGGGTGACCTGACCCATACTGGAGAATCTAACAACCAGTCTTACCACGTTATCTTTCTTTCATTATCTTTATGATGAACTCACAATTATCGAAGCTGCTTGCCGACATTCCGAACTTGTGGTAGTTGAGCCCCAACACCTGGCCGCTGTGGAGGTAGGGCAGTACCACCGTTCGACACAGGTCCGGGAGGAACATCGTCAGCTCCGAATGTTCCGACAGGTTCCTGGGGAGGAACTCGCCGACGCTGCCTGATAGCTGGGGGGACATTAAAGAAAAAATGGATTAAGAAAATTGTAACTGAGGAAAATCATGTATTTTTCGTAAAAATAAACTGCAAATATTTCACTTGCCCCGAAGTAAATTTATTTCATTATATACTAGCTGTGCCCGCGACTAAGTCCGCGTGGAATAGTTATTTTGGGCATCATTGAAGCCCTCAAGGTTGGATAATTTTCCCCGTTTTTTTTCACATTTTCCATAATTTCTTCGCTCTTATAGTTGCAGCGTGATATTATATAGCCTAAAGCCTAACTCGATAAATGGTCTATTCAAAACAAAAAGAATTTTTCAATTCGAACCAGTAGTTCCTGAGATCAGTGCGTTCAAATAAACAAACAAACTCTTCAGCTTTATAATATTAGTATAGACTAGCTGTTCACAGTGAAAGTTAACTGAAAATCTTTCATGTTGCAACTCCTTTCCACTGCAATAAAGTAGCAATATGTTCTTTATTTTTTATTTCATTTATATATTTAGTTGCATCAAGAACAAAAATAAGAATAGAACTTAAACTAAAGAGACATTTAGATCTACGGCATTACTTATTTTTTAGAGAAATTTATTCCAGTAGGCCCACGATATGATAATGGTTACATTAGAAAGGTATTGTCTTGTGTATTCTTAGGTTTGACTATATCTCTGTATCAAATTTCATCAAAATTGGTTCTTAGATTTAGGCGGGAAAGCGTAACAGACAGGCAGAAATACTATCGCATTTGTAATATCAATAGAAAAGGGTATGTTAAGATGGTTCGGTCATATGGAGAAGATGAATGAAAGCAGATATACAAGGAGAGTGTGGAGGGAAAGGTCGGAGTGGGAAGGCCTAGACGAACGTATCTTGATCAAATTAAGGACGTCCTGGCAAAGGGTTAGGTAAGGTTAAGTACCTGAAACCGCCGAGCTTGCATGAAGAGAGTTATGAATGTGGATGAAGCGAAGGAAGTATGCAAAGATCGTGGCAAGTGGAAAGAGGTAGTCTCTACCTACCCATCCGGGAAAGAGGCTTGATATTATGTATATATGTTGTAATAAATAAATAAATATACACGGGACAAATTACACAGATTGAGTTAGACTCGAAGTAAGTTCGAGACTTGTGTTACGAGATACTAACTCAACGATACTATATTTAATAATAAATACTTATATAGATACACATCCAAGATCCAGGCCAATCAGACAAAGTTTGTTTCTCATCATGCCCTGACCGGGATTCGAATCCGGGACCTCCGGTGTCACAGACAAGCGTACTACCGCTGCGCCACTGAGGCCAGCCGCTAATATCATTAGTGACTAGCGGACCCGACAGACTTTGTTCTGTCAAAAAGATATGTAATATGACAGTTTTTTGTACCTATCTATTAGACCTACATTGCTTAGACAACAGTGAACTTTATACATTAGCAATAAAGCTCAAATTGACTGTACGTATTAGTTAGAAAACGTTTGTATGGGATAAAGAAAAGGACTGTTTTTAAGGTTTTTCAGGCAATTATTTGGTATTTTTTCGCCGTAAAAACCATCCTTGAGCTTCGACGAATATAAAAAAAAAAGAATTGGCCAAATTGGTCCAGGCGTTCTTGAGTTATGCGCTTACCAACACATTTAGCACATTCATTTTTATATATAAGATTATTTATACAGTCCACTTACCCGCGAACATTGTCCTTCATAATAAACCAGATGGTCTTCATGGTTCCACCTCACGATTTGTCCAGGGAGAGTACCGCTGACTTCGCCCGTGGTCACCTCCATATAACCCTCAGTCTCCAATGAGTTGTTTCTCTATAACATTAGCAGAAACTGTTGATATCGTAGAATAAGTTAACGATGGTGGAGTTCATGGATGAGTGATTAAGGTTTCCGAATGATTGGGAAAAGGTTGAGGGTTCAATTCCTATTTGGGTGAACTGTCGATGTTTTTATAAAAATACTTTGAATTTTAAATAAGTTAACGATGGTGGAGTTCGCCAAAAGCGTTTTAAAAAAGATTAGGACCACTTCATATCTTTCCCAAACAAACAAAGAAGTTACTTACAGAAACAAACAATTTGAAGAACATAATTAATTATGACCAGAGATCGGAATAGGTAGATTGAATTGGGGTCAATGAACTGAAACGTATATATTAATATGGACATGCCTCCGGGATTGCGGGATTTGTAAGATTTTTTTCGGAGTTTTTACAAGTGTGATGAAGAATATATTAGTGGTAGCTGTTTTCCCGAGTTCGTTCACGTAAATTGTAGTCCTATATTACCCACGGACAATGTAGTTTACTGTAAGTGTAGGTCAGTTCTAAAATGGAATCCCGGAAAAGAGGCTTATTCATGTTATCGTCGGGGATAGTGCAAATCCGCGACTCTACCATACGTAAAAGGTGCGTATCTGCAATAGATCCAGTTTTACAGGGAAAGGTTAAAACTTGATATCTTTATTACTTCAATTAATTTTAAGCTCATTTTTACACAAAAAGTAATGAGTAATTTGTTCTATCTCTCGGTTAAAATGAACTCGTTTCAAGTCGGTGGCAGTCTATCAAGATTTTGCGTGAATTTCCCGCGAAAACTTAAAATGGCTACATTTGTCATATACGCGGAATTATCCAATGCTAGTAACGCGGATTTGAACTATCGCCTACGTTATGGTTTCTATGGTAATTCATGATGCAAGTACATTAAATCAATCCACCTATTCTCTGATTATGAAATACCTGATAGAACCATCCAAACTTATCAAGTTTAGGTGCTCC
This sequence comes from Amyelois transitella, assembly GCF_032362555.1. Classification (NCBI taxonomy): domain Eukaryota; kingdom Metazoa; phylum Arthropoda; class Insecta; order Lepidoptera; family Pyralidae; genus Amyelois; species Amyelois transitella. Next base: position 10,159,441 of record NC_083517.1, read on the forward strand.
TGAATCGTCGGGCATGACTTGGGCCAGTGTCAGCAGCCAGTCGCTGTAACCTTCGAACAGCAGCTCCCTGGCGGTCCTGGTGACAGGTACACGGTGGCCCGTGAACGTGTTCTTCAAGAAGAGACTGAACATATACTGCTCGAAGTGGCTCTGGTTGGGACGCTCGCGGTGAACGGCTGACTGGATGAACATATTATGAAAAAGTTTTAAACGACTTTAAAAAAAAAACCACTTAAACAGCTATAAATATTCATAAAATTAATATAATACATACATACCGTGCCGTGCCGTAATAGTGCCGTGTGGTTCCCGGCACCATTACAAAAAAGAATAGGACCACTCCATCTCTTTCCCATGGATGTCGTAAAAGGCGAATAAGGGATAGGTTTATAAACTTAGGATTCCTCTTTTAGGCGATGGGCTAGCAACCTGTCACTATTTGAATCTCAGTTCTATCATTAAGCCAAACAGCTGAATGTGGCCTATCAGTCTTTTTAAGACTGTTGGCTCTGTCTTCCTCGTAAGGGATAAAGACGTGATCATATGTATGTATGTAATATTTTTTCAGCAATTTTAGTTAAAAAGAAATTTAAGGGTGGACGACCCTTGTCAGTAAGGGGTATGAAAAATAGAGGTTGGCCGATTCTCAGACCTACTGAATGTGCTCACATAATTTTATGAGAATCAGTCAAGCCGTTTCGGAGGAGTACGGGAACGAACATTGTGACACGAGAATTTTATATATAAGAATTTTAACCGACTTCAAAGCTTCGTTTAATTCATATAATTAATATAATCACGTCTATATCCCTTGCGGGGTAGACAGAGCCTGCAGTCCTGATAGACACGTTCAGCTATTAGGTTCAACGATAGTATTGCGATTCAAATACTGACAGGTTGCTAGCCCATCGCCCAAAAGAAGAAACCTAAGTTTATAACACAAAATTTTTACCAAGACCTCTGAATGCTAGCTAAAAGATCTACCTATAAATCATAAATCATCTAAATATAAGCCCTTTACTTAAGTATACAAACTTATAAACCGGTAAAAAGAATGGACAAAAACTTTAATTTTATATCTGATATGGACGTAGGTTAATATCTGCTAAGTAATTGAATTATCTTGCGTGATCAAGTTATGAAGTAATTTTCTATCATTCATCCAATAAATTAAAGTGTAATGGACACGCGAGGTTAAGGAAAGGGGTTGCTCTCAACCCCTTTTTTCTATGCAATTTTTAGGGTAAAGTATTTCTGACACTTGACCAAAATTTTAACATGATATAATGATAGGTAATTTAACTTTTAATAAACTCCATGTCCCTCCTATAGATGTAACATAGTTTATGGTATTCTGGGGGGTAAATAGACACATTATAGAATAGAATAGAATAGATTTATTCTCAAAATTGGATACAAGGTATCACTTATTGACATCACTTAAATCTAATTATAAGTACTACCGCTTCCAAAGCGCATGCAGAAGAAGCGGCGGAACAAACTACACTGCAGCATTTTCACTGGACGTCAATTAACAAATATACAAATATATAGAAGAAAATAGGACCACTCCGTTTCACTCCCATGGATGTCGAAAAAGCTACTAAAGGATTGGCTTGTTAACTTTAGATTCTTCTTTTAGGCAACATGTCACTATTTGGATTACAATTCTATCATTAAACCAAACAGCTAAACGTGGACTATCAGTCTCAATATTATTGGCTCTGTCTACCCCGCAAGGAAAACGTGACTGTATGTACGTAAGGTCCAGTCCAAAAGGACAAGTCTTCTGGCTAAATAATCTACTACGAAACATCACACAATTTCCATCAGCTGACTCCAAAGTACAAAATATGGTTATTCATATAATACTAGAGGCCGCCCGCGACTTCATCCTCATAGAAACCCTATCAATCCCGCGGGAACTCCGGGATTAAAAGTAGCCTATATGTTATTCTGAGTCTTCAGCTACCTACATACCAAATTTCATCGTATACGGTTCAGTAGTTTTTGCGTGAAAGAGTAACAAACATCCATACTGTCATCCTGACATACTCACGAACTTTCGCATCACTACATAGTATAAAACAAAGTCGCTATTTTAGTCTGTTTGTCTGTATGCTTAAATCTTTAAAATTACGCAACGGATTTTGATGCGGTTTTTTGTAACAGGTAGAGTGATTCAAGAGGAAGGTTTTTATGTATAATAACATAACATTTATAATATGCACCCGTGCGAAGCCGGGGCGGGTCGCTAGTTTATAATATTAGTAGGATATGAGGATAGTTATCATTATACTTACAGCGGTGATCACATCCACTGTAGTGATGATATCATCAAGGTTTCCCTCGCTGGTCTCGTCGAACACCCAGCTCCTGAAGGTCCGGTAGCCCAGGGTGTGCTCCTCCTGGTTCCAGGTCACGTTGACGTGCTCACGATGCTCCCTGAAGCGATAAGGCCCTGTAAATATACATACATACATACATAAAATCACGCCTCTTTCCCGGAGGGGTAGGCAGAGACTACCTCTTTCCACTTGCCACGATCTCTGCATACTTCCTTCGCTTCATGATATTCATAACTCTCTTCATGCAAGCTCGGTGGTTTCGGGTACTTTTGACTTGACCCTTTACCCTGTAAATATATTGTTTACTAAATATTATTTGCTGGGTAATTTCCTTGGTTGGCAAAAAAAAGTGCAGGTTGCTTGCCCATCGACTTAGTGAAGAATCCCAAGCTTATCATCCTATATCTTTAGTCGCCTTATACGACATCCAGGAAGGAGACACAGTGGTCCAATTGTAAAGTGCCGGTAACCACACGGCTCTAGTTACATTGATTAATTTCGATTTTACGAGTTTGACACGAGCAAAGTCGGAATCCAGTAATAAAAAAACACAAAATAAAATCACTAACCCGTTTGCACCAAATGAGGTTTATCTATAGGGAATGTCTCGGAATTCGTCCAATTGAATAGGTAGATCTCGAAGTACAGGGGGACAGAGGGAGCCAGCCAAATCTGATAAGACCGTGAACCAGGTATCAGCGCCAATTGCTGAAAAAAAAATTGAAACAGATTAAAAAAATAATGGAACAGATTAAATAAAATTCACATCACTTGATCGACATTGTTTTACATGGTGCATGTAATACGCTTACATACATACATATGATCACGTCTTTATCCCTTGCGGGGTAAACAGGGTTAACAGTCTTGAAAAGACTGAAAGGCCACGTTCAGCTGTTAGGCTTAATGATGGAATTGAGATTCAACTAGTGACAGGTTGCTAGCCCATCGCGTATAAGAAGAATACCAAGTTAATAAGCCTATCTATACATTTTCATTTCATTTTCAATATTTTTATCGGTGTAAAATTACTCGTGAAATAATTCTTTTATTGCGACTTCAACTAGCTACAATCATGACACGTCATTATTGTTCTATTGCCAATGATTTGTTGAAGTGGTTATCTAACTCAGCTTAAGATCAACTCCGTGAATGATTCCAATTGTCATTGTCTAAACATTGCGCTCGCAAGAGGCCTTGTGGTTCCTGGATCTTAAAATTTCAATAGACTCTTCCAGTGTGTATGTATGTTTGTATGTACTCTTCCAGTAGACCCATAAGAGGGTGAATGAATATTAGAGTAGGTACATATATGTAATCACGTCTATTCATTGTGGGGTAAACAGGGTTAACAGTCTTTGAAAATACTGAAAGGCCACGTTCAGCTGTTAGGCTTAATGATGGAATTGAGATTCAAATAGTGACAGGTTGCTAGCTTTTTTTTAATAACGAAAAACCACATTCAGCTGAGTCTGCCTTCAATATTAACTACTGCGCAGAAAACCGCATACGATGCAAGACGGCGACAATTATTTCCTCAAGTTATATGTGACATTTAAATATATTGTCTTATATTATTCTGTTTTACATATGTAATCAGGTCTATGTCTGATAGGCTACATTCAACTGTATGACTTAATGGAATTTAGATTCAAATAGAGAAAGCCGCCAGCCAGAGTCGGCTTACAAGAAAAAATTCAAGTTTATTAGCTAGCTAGCTTAGTCGCCTTTTACAACTGTGGCGATATCTATACGCCACAAGTCACAAAAATAAAAAAAAGAATCACGCGACGCTACAGTCATAAACAGCGGAAAACCTAAATCGCGTAAGCAAAGATTTCACGGATGTGAGGCATATATACAACCTCCGACACCACATCGTCGGAGCCGCGGTTCCCCAGGCATCACACCTAGCCTGGCGGAAGATCTTCCCTTTGGTGGCGGTCGAGCCGAATTATCGCTCCCGCTACAATGACATCCAAAGGAATGGTTCATTCTATTTCTATTGGTGCCGGTAACCACAAAGCACTCATCTTAATTATTACGTTCATGACTCAATTGATATGCGCTTTACAAATTCATATTGCGTCAACCAGCTGGTCGTTTGAACCCGGGGCATCTTCGATTAAAGATGATTATCCACATCAAATAGTGCCAAGGTGATGTACTTAACAATTGCCAATCAATTTAGACCAGTTATTGGCATGTTTGATGAGAGCCGACGGCAACATTGTGCACAGAGTGTAGGTACTAGCGACCCGCCCCGGCTTTGCACGGGTAGACTTTGTTCTCCGGGTTTGTAGACTTTGTTCTCTTGAATCACTTTCTTCTTCCTCCTGACTTAATTCCGGTCCCGGTAGCATCCACAATTTTCCCCGTTTTTTTTTCGCATATTCCATTATTTCTTTGCTCCTTGTAGTTGCAGCGTGATGTTATATAGCCTTTCTCGATAAATGGTCTATTCAACGCAAAAAGAATTTTTCAACTCAAACCAGTAGTTCCTGAGATGAGCGCATTCAAACAAACAAACAAACAGAAAACTCTTCAGCTTAAGAATATTAGTATAGATTAGTTGTCGATCAAATCCACTTTTTGGATAAAATATTACATCACAAACAACATGATGTTTGTGTTCCCGCCAAGAAGTCCAATGAAGTTGACGAAAGTTAAACTAATAGGTGTATTTTCTGTTATAATTGGTGTTTTAATGTGATTGTTTAGAAAACGAATATTACGAATCGTACCTATTTTTTGTACTTAGTTGTGCTATTAGGGACATAACTGAGATAGCACAACTAGTTGTGCATATCAGTTGGTCCACGTGAAAACGTAAACGAAATAAGTATAAATTAAAAATATTATATACGTACTCTGAGCCTGCCAGATCTTACCTTGTTTGGTGACGGTTCAGGTCAAAACATCGCTGTAGTTAAATTTATGACCAATATTTATCACTTTATTCACTGTAAACAATACTTCTATTGTCCTTATTGTCTCTCATCAAACGTCGTCGAATTAAAGCTTGTTTATGTGATTAATTATTTTTTTAATAAAAGTCCTATATACAATACTTTGTGCATCATACCTGCTACATGAAATATTGTTGTCAACTGTCATCGAACCTACCAATAATTGCTCTATATTGATTGGTAATTGTTTAGTCTGTCACCTTGGCATTATATAATGTGGATAATCATCTTTAATCGAAGATGCCTCGGATTCAAACAGCAAGATGAGTTAGTAAAGTGCATATCAATTGCTGAATGTGGATTAGGATTATTAAGGTTAGGAATTGTTATTGAAATTTATTGAATAAACAGCTCAGACCACAGATAAAACTACATCTACCTAGTATATGTCATGCCAAGTACTCGAAGAAAGCATTGTTTTTTTCGAAGACTGAGTTTGAAATAAAAAATATATAAGACGTATTTTAGGACTATTCGGCGGGAAACGGAACGTCATTGATTTTTTTATTAGCACCTCGATCAGCTGATCGCGTTCCGCCATTTTCTTTGTTTACTTTCAGAATGCTAAAGGTAGGTAAATAGGTACTGACATTTAATGTATTTTAATCAGAATCCCATGTCATGCCTTCCCCTCTTGGAAAGTCGCGTGATTTTATTTATATGTATCACTCAGACCAAGGAGATACTCTATCTGTAGGATCCTAGCAAAAAGTATAATCAAATGATACAAAACGCTTCTTGTTGCAACCGATCATCAAAAAATGCACGTTTGGTTCTTTCAGTGCACATTTTAATGTACCTACTAACATATACCTATAGGTATCTAAAGGCCTAACAATTGATTGTTGACACAAAAAACGTAACATCCTAATTTAATTCAGTTTTGACAGTCATTGAATGTAATAAAAAAGCAATCCAATATATGACGTCGTTTATGATGTAGTGATGAACGTACATATCTTTATCAAATAAGAGATGTTCCGGCAAAAGGTCAGATTCAAATAGTGAAAGGTTTCTAGCCCATCGCCTAAAATAAGACTCCCACAAATCTATGCCTATCCCTTAGTCGCCTTTTACGACATCCATGAGAACTGCAGTGAACTTTGTTCCACCGCTTCTTCTACACATGCGCTTTGGAAGCGGTAGTAAGTTATAATTAGATTTAAGTAATGTGACGTCAATAAGTGATACCTTGTATCCCTTGTACATTGAAAATAAATCTATTCTTTCCTAAAAAAAAGAAATGGAGTAGTCCTTTACTTTTCTATTGTTGCCGGGAACCACACGGCATATTTAAAACTTATATAATCCACGATTCATTTGAATATTTGATAAGAGGTGTCATTCTGCCGCGCAATTTAAGAACGCAGTAAAGAACACGAGAACAGTTTCGAGAAAAACGCGGTCAAAGTTTTAAACTTATTTTAGGCTACCTAAAATATGTTATGCAAAAATTTTTAAAAATAACTATACTGACTTAAAGAGCATAACTCGAAGATTATCTTGATAGTGGCGTTTGGTGTTTAAATTATTATATAGTGTATAAAATTTAATTAAAACTGTTTATGTTATGGCTTAATTAATTTTTTCATAAGACATTATTTTCATGAATGCAGTAAAATTGATCCTTACGGCATTTATGCTAAAATTCTTTTATTTACAGCACATAGGTTACGTGAATTAATGTTATTTTACATTTTGCAACACAATATATGCGCCGTAACTTTATAATATATGTACTGCATTTATGATAATAAAAAACATGAAAGGAAATGACTTATCACAGATTATATAGCGCAGTAATATTGCATTTACATTGCATTTATCTTAAGTCAGTAACGCTTTCATTTTGAACTATACCAAAATAAAAAATAAAATGAATTAAAGATCTTCTTGGTCATTAAAAAGATATCTCCGTTTGCGTAACATAATAAAATTATAACTAATAATTAAGTATAAAATGGCACCCATTTCGAGGTTCGTAAGGTAACAATCAGTTCAAAAACTTATAAAATAAATAAAAAACCTTCTTGGTCATCAAAAAAATATCTCCACTTGCTTAACAGAATAAAATTATAACTAATAATTAAGTATAAAATGGCACCCATTTTGAGATTCGTAAGGTAACAATCAGTTCAAAAACTTATAAAATAAATTAAAAACCTTCCTGGAACATGTCCATTTGCTTAATAAATAAAATTAATAATTCGATAAGTACGAAATAATAACCTCTGAGGTTCAAAAGTTTGAATAATAATGTAAATGTTTCATTATAAGTTTTATTTAACAATTACTAATCATATTGAAAAAAATAAGAAGTAAAAGTATAAGTAAAAAATAAAAAGTGCCGTGTGGTTCCCGGCACTATTACAAAAAAGAATAGGACCACTCCATCTCTTTCCCATGGATGTCGTAAAAGGCGACTAAGGGATAGGCTTATAAACTTAGGATTCCTCTTTTAGGCGATGGGCTAGCAACCTGTCACTATTTGAATCTCGGTTCTATCATTAAGCCAAATAGCTGAACGTGGCCATTCAGTCTTTTCAAGACTGTTGGCTCTGTCTACCCCGCAAGGGATATAGACGTGATCATATGTATGTATGTATGTATTGAAAAAAATAAATCTATATTTAATTTAATCTATTAAATCTCATATAAGTAATTTTTTTTATGTACTTGAGAGAGATGATTTAACATTTTGAGCATTTTGTTTTCGATGCATTAATTCAAATTCAATTCAAATTCAAAATTTTTATTCATTACTATAGGATACTATATATCGCTTAATAATTGTCAAAACGTATGGTTTAACAACATTGGTTGACGTCAAATAAATTACTTAAAAACTAAGTTTACTGCCGCTTCCAAGGCGTCAGTGCAGAAGAAGCGGTAACAAACTGCACTGCAGCATTTTCTTCAACAACGTCAACTTCACAATATTAATTAAACTTAGAATAGAATGTGGACGAGAGAATACATTGTTCAGATTTATATATTTATGAGATTTAATATTGAAAAAAGAAAATATATATATAATATATATATATATATTATGGATTGCCAATTTTAAAAAGATTTATGTACAGAGTGTACTGAATTTTCATTTAAGTTCAAATCAAACTACAATTAATTACGAGGTTCCTGTGCCAAGCTCAAGCCAGATGTTTTTATCATTAAGGTAATCATCAGTCCTATAATAAGCCTTCTCACAAAGTACTTTCTTTACATACTCTTTGAATTTTCGGTTGGGCATATCAAGAACAGACTCCGGCAACCTATTATAAAATCGTATACAGTTCCCCATAAATTATTTACTGACTTTGCTAAGCCTATGAAACGGCATGACTAATTTATGTTTATTACGTAAATTTCTATCACTTGTGGCACTAACTTTTTGAAAAAAAAAGAGGTATTTTTCCTAACATACATTATAAGATCAAAAATGTACTGGGACGCAACTGTCTGTAGGTTTTTTTCTTAAAGAGTTGTCTTAACGAGTCTCTTGGTCCTAAACCGTAACTTGCGCGAACGGCCCTTTTCACTTAATAGTAGACGTATATTGCTGAAGCATTAATGCAGTAAGTGATCTTAAGACATTAAACTAAATATCGTTCTAGTGATAAACAAATACATGAACGTACAATAAATGCCGTAATTGTCAGTTGCCGCGTTCATGACTTGTTAAACCTAAAAACAATTCCGACGAGCTTTTCGATAAACGCAGTATAATTGTAGTTGCTGCATGAATATTATGTGAGAGTCATTTGCTTTTACCATGGCAACATATAAAAAATGACGTTATTGGTAAATACTGCACTATTGTTGTGTTGCTAATACCATTATGAAATGTTTCTACATAATACTAAATAAGTAAGTGTTTTTACTGCAGTTATATTATGAAAGTGAAATTAAAATCTGCTCATTACTGCATTTATGTTATAACGTATTTCCGTTTCTAAACGAGATAGAAGAAAACGGGTCTTTGATTCTTGTAGATCGCAATGTCAGCATCTCCTACATATAGGACAACCATAAACGCAGTAAGTGGTACTTACTGCGTTCTTAAATTGCGCGGCAGCATTGTACAGATATACGGAGTAACCTGATTGATAAGAGAGGCGATAATGGCATCTTGCTATAGAAATATAATGATGTTCTTTTGAGATTTCTTTTACAATTTACACTCAATCTGTGTGACTGGCCCGTGTAGTATATTTAACTATATTTATATTTAAGATGAAAATAATGTCGTTTTTATTTATGAATAATACAGGTTTTTTATAATTTTATCTCGGACGATCGGACGTTTAAATAGAACGTATAATGCAACGCGAAAGTTTAAAATCAGATGTCGTGTTAATACAGATTTTATTAAGTAAAATAAACAAATGGATTTTTTTTATATGCTTAAGCATTCTGATGGCTATATTTTTCCAAGATTCGGTTTTCATGATTTAAATAAAGTTTAATTAAACTTAAAATAATTTTAGGTTTTCATGGTTTTCATGATTTAAACACAAGTTGCGCCGATGGGCACCTGCTATTTGATACAGGTGAAACAAATAGATTAAAAAAAGCATACATAGGTACGTGTTGCAGTTTTCAAAATCACTAATCACTAATATATATACAGATGTCAGTCTGTATCCCTTGTGGGATAGACAGAGCCAACAGTCTTGAAAATACTGAATGGCCACGTTCAGCTATTTGGCTTAACGATAGAATTGAAATTCAACTAGTGACAGGTTGCTAGCCCATCGCCTAAAAAGAATCCCAAGTTTGTAAGCCTATCCCTTAGTGGCCTTTTACGACATCCATGGGAAAGAGATGGAGTGGTACTAATCTTTTTTGTATTATATATATATTGTAAAATGTCGAAATTATTATTAATATAGTGGTAGTAGTGTAGTTCAAAAACACATGTGCAGCCTTTCGCCATTTTGATTCAACTCATGTTTTAGCTATTGTAATTTCGATAAATTACAAATTCATAGTCACCTAGGTAGATATGTATATAGATATATACGTAAAAACATACGTACACCAACAAGAATTTTTATTATTGATATTGCATAGTTTATTGAAAATTCGCAGTAAATTATATCTTATCGTTTTATCAGATTAGGTAAACTACAATATTATATTAGTGCTGGAAACATGTTTTTTTGTATGTTTTGTATGTTGGTAGGCGGTAGTTTCTTTGTGCTTCCTATTATTCCTCCCGGGGTATGCCCTTGACCAAGGTGGTCAAGGGCATGGAGCCTGGATTTAATTCAGACTTTTACACGAACCGATTCCCGTGTGGTCTCCACAAGCTTTACAGTTTGAAGGAACACGGTTACACATCCAGTCGAGCACGAAATAAATGGACGGTAAAAACCCAAGGGAAAAGTGAAATAATTTAACTAAATGGATTTAGAGAACGACTAAGCAAGCAAGAGTAGTAGAAATTAATAAATTGTATACATCGCAGTTTCGTTTTCTTTTTGATACATACATATAATCGTCTCGTGTACACGTCTATATCCCTTGCGGGGTAGTCAGAGCCAACAGACTTGAAAAGACTGAATGGCCACGTTCAGCTGTATGTCTTACTGATATTGAGATTCAAAGAGCGACAGGTTGCTAGCCCATCGCCTATATTAGGAATCCCATATTTATAGACCTATCCCTTAGTCGCCTTTTACGAAAATCATGGGAAAGATATGGAATAGTTCTATTTTAAAGCGCCGGAAATTACACGACACATTGACCACTGTCTACTCAGGCACAAATAGAGACGTGCGTAATTCTGATAAATTCTTCCTTCCTGGCGTTAATAAATAATTACTTCTTTACCTCTTTTAGCCCTGACCTGGGTGCGCCTTTGACCCTGACCCTAGATTGGGTTAGTCAGGTTTTTACACCAAAAGATGTAGCGGGAGCGATAGTTCGGCTCGACCGACACCAAAGGGAAGATCTTCCGCCAGGCTAGGCGTGATGCCTGGGGAACCGCGCGACAGACGATGATGAGTCGGAAATTGTATTTATGGCAATCTCCAATCCGTGAAATTGTTAGCGCGATTTAGACTCTTCGCTGCGATTGGCTGAGCACGTCAGTTTCTTCATTTTAATTGAAAGTTGGTGTGTGACAAGCGATTTATGTATAACTCTGACGATATTCACACCAAAATGTCCAATCCGATTTATTCACTGGACTTTATAAGGCTTCGTGGCTCAGTGGACGAAGTTTTAACGATTTTCGTGCGTGATGGATTATAGCGATGAAAATGTACATACATACATACATATGGTCACGTCTATATCCCTTGCGGGGTAGACGGAGCCAACAGTCCTGAAAATACTGGATTACCACGTTCAGCTAATTTGGCTTAATGATAGAATTGAGACTCAAATAGTGACACGTTGCTAGCGCATCGACTAAAAAAGAATCCCAAGTTTGTAAGCCTATCCCTTAGTCGCCTTTTACGACATCCATGGGAAAGAGATGGAGTGGCCCTATTCTTTTTTGTATTGGTGCCGGGAACCACGCGGCAGCTTAGCAGCCCACAAAAGTCCACTGGTAGACTAAGGGCTCTCCAGAAATAGGTAAACTTTACAGTCAGCACGCTGGGTAGGCAGTATTAATTTATCGTTCACATTTCTATTCTAAGTTTGGTAAATTGTGAAGTTCACGTTATTGAAGAAGTAAAAAGACTTGCCGACTGCAGTATGGAGTCGAAGATGACGCTCCATAGCAGGGCCGATGCGAGAGTCCCCACTGCCATCATGGCGCTGCCGATGGCGACGAACCAGCGCCATTTCGGTGAGCTGCTCTGCATCATCAGGCCTGGTCACGCTGTAACAAGATGGATGGCAATTTTGATATATATGTTCAAAGAAGTTTGAATTCTATCATTAAGCCAAATAGCTGAACGTGGTCATTCAGTCTTTTCAAGACTATTGGCTCTGTCTACCCCGCAAGGGATATAGACGTGACCATTTGTATGTATGTATGTAAGTTTGAAATGTTATACAAACTCTTTCTTGTTATGTTCTTGTTTATCTGTGGCGCGGCGTCCCATGCGCGCGCATCTTAAATACATGGCATTCGTGTCCAAGCTATCCTGTGGTTTTATTGCATGATTATTTATAAATATATCAAATTCGTGAATTTTTAAAATGCATACATAATTGTCACGTCTATATCCCTTGCGAGGTAGACAGAGCCAACAGTCTTGAAAAGACTGATGATGAACGTGGCCCGTTCAGCTTTTTAGCTTGATGATAGAATTGTGATTCGCATAGTGACAGGTTGCTAGCCCATCGCCTAAAAGAAGAATCCCAAGTTTATAAGCCTACCCCTTAGTCGCCTTTTACGACATCCATGGGAACGAGATGGAGTGGTACTATTCTTTTTTTTTTTATTTAGTGCCGGGAACCACACGGCTATTAAATTTAAATACATAACCAAAATTGTGCCGTGTGGTTAAGAGCACTTTAGAATTGGACCACTTGTGGTGGAATTGGATATTTTTCCCCTTATAAACTTGAGATTCCTTTTGTTGCCCATGGACTAGCAACCACTAATTGACTATTTGAATCTCAATTCCATCATGAAGCCCTATTTATTTCTTTTGGCTCCGCCTACCCCGCAAGGGATATAGATGTGACTATATTATGTATAAGAAAATGATAACAATGCAACTAAGAACTAAAAAAATTAAACCGTGTGGTTCCCGGCACCAATATAAAAAATAATAGGGCCACTCCATCTCATTTCCCGAGGATATCGTAAGAGGCGACAAAGAGAAAGGCTTTTAAACTTGGGATTCTTATTATAGCCGATGGGCTAGCAACCTGTCACTATTTGAATCTCAATTCTATCATAAAGCCAAACAGCTGAACGTGGCCTGTCAGTCTCTTTAGGACTGTTGTCTCTGTCTACCCCGCAAGGGATATAGACGTGACCATATGTATGTATGTATGTAAGAACTAAAACAAAAAATTAAACAATGCCAAATTCATTTAATAATTGACTTTGCCTCCGAATCAGTCAGGTGGCGTTATCAGCGATATCAATATGTTTGGAGGTTATCAGACCATCGCCTGATAAGCTGGTTTCTGTGGGCCACTGTGTGTGAGACACATTGTCGTGACTTATTCCTGGTTGGGTAGGCAGAACCTTGAGTTAACACAGAGACAATATTCAAATAACACCAATGGTTCTGACATCATCATCATCATCTCTTTTTGTTTATCTTAATCATGTTCTTTCTCGTGCATTTTCTCTCTGACAGCACTAACTTTCTTGACTCCCTCCAAAATGTTAGACCTTTTTAGTATACCTAATTCTTAATTACTCACCCCTTATTCTAGGGGATAGTGAAGGAAAACATATTATGTGCGAGCTTCTTTTGTTTCAACGCCGATCTTAAATGTCAATCAAGGGTAAGTAGATATAATTAGATTTAAGTGATGTGATGTCAATAAGTGATACCTTGTATCCATTTTTGAAAGTAAATCTTTTCTATTCTATAGGTAAACTTACAATTCTTATTTTTTATATAGAAATTTATGTGGAGCTTGGTCGCAACTTGTTTTGATAGAAATTAAAACTGCACTTTCATAAATAACTCACTGAACTTATATTTTTAGTATTTTGTTTATACATTAGGTATTAAATTAACATTAATAAAATGAAAATATATATGTGTAATAAATTAGATATGTACCTACCCACATTCAACATTGAAAATGCGCGCTTCGTGATATTTAAATAGTTTCTTAATATTCTATTTTAGTGACTTTTTTTTCTCAGTGGCCAGCAGTACTACTTACAAATTATAGTAGACTTCCTCTGTGGGCGATGGGCTTATAGGGATTCCTTTCATTCGACTAATGTTTTTTGTCCTATTTTTGTTTGGCATAACGAGTTACGCATACCTACTATTATTTGTCATATAGTTTTTTGGCATAATTGGTTTTGGCATAGGTACTATTTAAATAGGCATAAATATAGTTTAGACTAATTCAGTGCATATTCAGTGTAATGCGCTATAAGGCGAGTACTTTTTAGGTAAGGCTTGGTTATGCTTATAGTAGGTATGCTTAAAGGAATATGCCTAAAAAAGTAACCATTATTAGGCTAAACAAAGGTATGCCATGTAAAATTATGACACAAAATTTTATGCTTATAGATAGAGAACCGGGCTTATACACCTGTCAATAAAAGAATCTCACTACCATCATTGAGCTATTCAACTGGACGTGGCATTATCGAGGCTGCTATCTTTTGCCCTGGAAAAAGTTAAGTTAAAACGTGATATTAATTTATCAAAAGTAATCCTCTGCTTTCTATTGCTGATTAGCTGATAGATGTGATATGACTCATAGATTGACGTGCATAGCCAATGGGCGCGGAATTGAGCTGATTATTATAATTTCAACTGTTTAAGGATAATATTCTAGTTCCACGCATATCCATAAAAAAAAACAATTGGGTAACTCATCAAAGCTTATGTATGGTTTTCCAAAGATGACGTTACAGATATAATCTCGAATAATTTGAAAATTCTGATAAAACAAACAAACGAAGCAGATTTCAGTTGGGATATTCTTTTGTAAGAAGAAAGTTTATTGTAATATTAATATAACTTTTATACATATCACCTTTGTTTATTTTCTATTAAATTGACACCTAATTCCTAAACTGCAAAATAAATAAAATAAATATTTTAGTTTGGACCGGACCCATCACGTAGGTAAGTATGTTTGGTACATAAGATTATTTGCATGCCTTTATGAGCGGTCAGAAGTTGTCCGAAAAGGCTCATCTGACGTTACATAGAGGCGCTTAAATCCCAAAATAATGGGAGTGAAGGTTGGGTTAGGCAGAAGAAGCACAAAAGCAGAATAAACACGATGGAAATAAGAGAATTACGGAGCAAAATCTGTGTTAAATCCAGTGACAGTTCAAGGGATAATGTAATAAGGAAATGCTGTGATTTTCCTCACTTATTTTAAGTGAACTGTCGCTTTATTTTACAAAAAAAGAAAGATGATTTGCTGTTTTATATAATGTCTTACATAACGGGTCTCCAACTCTTATTTTAATAGCAATAAGGTGTTATTTATTATTGTTCAATTGGAATTTTCGATAAAATGCCGATAAATTCAGAATCCCGTGTCAGAGGTGGCGAAAGATTCGACAAGCGGCTTGGGTACAGATTATTTTGTTTTTTATTATGTAATTAAGTTTAATGTCACTATATGAATCTCAATTATATCTTTTCAAGACTGTTGGCTACTACCCCGCAAGGGATATAGACGTGACCATATGTATATCATAAGCCTATCCCTTAGTCGCCTTTTACGACATCCATGAGAAAGAGATGGAATGGTCCTATTCTTTTTTGTATTGGTGCCGGGAACCACACGGCACTATAAATCCTACTAATATTATAAATGCGAAAGTTTGTGAGTATGACATTGTCAGTATGGATGTTTGTTACTCTCACGCAAAAACTACTGAACCGATTACGATGAAATATAATAATACTGAAATTTGGTACGTAGATAGCTGAAGACCTAGAATAACATATAGGCTACTTTTTATCCCGGAGTTCCCGCGGGATTGAATCCACGCGGACGAAGTCGCGGGCGGCGTCTAGTCAATAATATAATTATACTACAAGAGTACGTTCGTGGCTCTCCCACAAAATGGGATTATCCCATCAAATAAATGTCTTTACGAGTATGTATCCCGAGACCAAAAAAGACACATACCTACATGTCTAATATCAAATCTCTTGACCTAGCTGTTTAGGGGCTGTGCGTTGATAGGAAGTTATGTCAGTCAGTCAATTAGTGTCCTCTTTTATGTTTTAATTTCAGGCACGCTATGTGCCCGAATCTAAGCTGTATAAAACTGAATGCATACAAAATAGAGAAAAGTTTACACGCGAAAGCAGCACAGATTTCCTTTCTGATTTATAATCGTTAACTAACTTTTATTATGTTGCTCGTCAAATTAAGAAATCGAATTTTACTTTGTTTTAATTATTTTTTTCTAAATGAAAATAGTAAACAAATTGATATGTAAGAACATAAAAAAAAAGCCGCCATTAAAAAATTTAATGTTGTCGTATCATCATTATTGGTAGGTATTTTTTGTATGAAAACTTGACCGATAACTTGAAACATTTGTAACTAGTCAGATTTAAACACTTACCTACGTTCATTCCATCTTTTGTTTTTTTTTGTTTGTAATATCTTTATTGCCCATAAATTAATACAGTCATAATTGTACAAAGAAAAGAAATTAATCACTTGCAATGGCGGACTTATCCCATGAAGGGATCTTTTCCAGTGGACTTAGTAGAGGCGGCGCTAACATCAATGAAAAAATAAAAGTATCTGTGGATTACACAAGCGAAGATGAGAAAGTACCTATTTTAGTTACAAATTATTCAATAATTTTATCTAGTGCCCATAACAACTATGTAAGTACTTAGTTCATTATTTTTAATAAATAATCAGCTAACCTATAACCCTATATTAATGATAAATAATACTTAACAGTATTACAACAAATTGATCAAAAGAAAACTCATAAACACAATTATCTGAAACATATTAAGTGCTTTTTTATAGTAATTCTAAAGAGATATTTCTGTCTTAAACTACATAAAATATGTAATAATTGATATTTTTATTGCTACTTATTACTTCCTGTTTTTTTTAAATAGAAAGAAAATTTATTTGTCTGTAAGT
Source organism: Amyelois transitella (assembly GCF_032362555.1). Lineage (NCBI taxonomy): Eukaryota > Metazoa > Arthropoda > Insecta > Lepidoptera > Pyralidae > Amyelois > Amyelois transitella. The sequence continues at coordinate 10,176,512 of NC_083517.1, forward strand.
AAGTAAGTAACAGCTTTATTTTTCACTAAAGGAGTACATTACAAAAACAGTAGTACAGTACAAAGGCGGGCTTATCCCTAAGTGGGATCTCTTCCAGCCAACCTGACAATAAGAGGATCGCATACAAAATTGAGGCAAGGGTGAACAACAGTTCATTAACGAGGTATGTCTGTCTGTCTGTTAGCAGCAAGAAGATGGTTATAGTCGAACTTAGTCCTGTTTTAAATAAGAAACCCAATTTTGTAAGTCGTTTGACATTTGCTTTGTTGATTTTTTTTTATTTGCAATTAGAACACATTTTTTTTTGTTATGTACCAGCATGGAAGTAAACTAAGAAACAGATTATTAATATTATTAAATTCACATATTATCGATACCAAAATTATATTTTTTTTACTAGACTATCTTATTAGACTACCTTAAATCAGATATTAATGTGGCTGACATTATAATCAGATCTAAGATACTCTAACGTAGGTAACCTTTTCCCAGAACACACTTGATTTTTGTAACTAAAAAATAAATAAATAAATGCCGTGTTTAAATTTGCCGTAATATAAAAAAGAAAAGGACCACTCCATTTCTTTCCCATGGATGTCGTAAAAGGGAAATAAGGCTAGCAACATTTCACTATTTAAATCTCAATTCTATCATTAATCCTAACAGCTGAACGTGACCTATCAGTCTTTCAAGACTCTGTCTACCCCCGCAAGAGTTCTTTTCTCATCATGCCCTGGCCGGGATTCGAACCCGGGAACTCCAGTGTCACAGAAAAGCGTACCACCGCTGCGCCAAAGAGGCCGTTATGTAAAACTAAATAAAATAAGGTCCTAGTAAGATTGCGAATATCCTTCGGCCTTGATCCGTTATGTACTGAAACCTTACCCTTGCCCTCGGAGGGATACCGATCTTTGCGGTTATTATAGAAATATAGTTGTTGCCCGCGGATTCGCCCTCATTAAAAGTTAGTTGGTCCATATGGGAAACATTAGGAAAACTAACACAAGTTTATCCATAAGTTTTAATAAGAGTAGGAGTGGATATACATATGTCAATTTTGACCTCAAAATTACAAATTGTTTCTCAAATTATTAGCAAGAATGTATAAAAAAAAACTATATTAATACCTAGGTCTACTTTCGTGAGTTCACAAAGGTACATATTTTTTTAACAAAATAAGAAGTTTCTTAATTGAAAATGCGGGGTAGACAGAGCCAACAGTCTTGATAAATCTGAATGGCCACGTTCAGCTATTTGGCTTAATGATAGAATTGAGATTCAAATAGTGACATGTTGCTAGCCCATCGCCTTAAAGAAGAATCCCAAGTTAAAAGCTTATCCCTTAGTCGCCTTTTACGACACCCAAGGGAAAGAGATGGAGTGATCCTTTTCCTTTTTCTATTGATGCCGGGAACGGCAATATAATTTGATTTTTATATTTTTTTTAAACTACGCACTATATTGACACCTTAAGTCACAGATTATATAAAACTATTAGTCTAGATCTAATGAAATTATATGACTCCATACAATGTAGTCGTAGTAACCTTGGCATACAGACTACACGTGTTTGTGAATCATCAATGACTTTAATGAGCACGAATATCAGTGGACAACAACTTGAATCGAAAGTGCCGTTGTTTTTATCATCATCATCATCATCCTAATAGACATATTGTCCTCTGCGGGGTGAACAGAGCCAATTGTCATAGTACTAGAAGGTCTCACTTAACTGAACTGCTTAATGATGGAATTGGAATTCAAATATTGTGAAAAGTTGATAGACCATCGCCTAAATGAATGAATGGAAATATTTTTTATACTGGATGTCGTAAATGGCGATTAAGGTAAAGGGTCCTTGTAGGCGATGGGCAAGCAACCTGTCAATATTTCAATCACAATTCCGTTTTAAACGGAGCAGCTGAAGCTGTCTTTTTGAGACCGTTTGCTCTGTCTACCCCGCGTGGGATATAGACGATAATTCTCTTTTCCTTGACGGTTTTAGAACGCTTTACTTCACTTTCAAAGTTAGCTTTTAAAGGCTCAGTATGTAGTACATATACTTAATATTTTCGTTTATAAATAGGTATAACGTAGTAGTATACACGTGGTGGTGACGTCACAACTCGTGCATAATTGCATATGCATACGCCGGCTCCATAACTTTGTAGCTATTGATTCATAGAATTGATAAGTTTATTTATCCAAACTAATAATAAAGAGTGGTGGTTCCCGGCACCAATAAAATTAAGAATAGGACCACTCCGTCTCATAACCATGGATGTTGTAAAAGGCGACTAAGTGATAGGCTTATAAACTTGGTATTCATCTTTTAGGCGATGGGCCAGCAACCTGTCACTATTTGAATCTCAATTCTATCATTAAACCAAACAGCTGAATGTGGCCTTTTCAAGATTGCTGGCTCCGTCTACCCCGCAAGGGATATAGACGTGATTATATGTATGTAATAATAAAGAGAAAAGATTTGTTCTTTTGTATGTTTGTAACGAATTAACTCAAAAACTACTGCACGAAATGGATGTATATGGATATGGTCAACTGAGAAACAGTTTTTCTTCAAAACATATATTTTTTTAATTAATGTATGTATCTACTTGAGATAATTCAAGTTGGAATGTACCACAGGTCCTATCAGTATATTTGAGATGGTTGAATTAATTACTCGTATCAAAATACTCATATTTCAATTCTATCATTAAGGCTAACAGCTGAACGTGGACTGTCCGTCTTTCAAGACTGCTGGCTCTGTCTACTTCGTAAGGGATAAAGATGTGATAATATGAATAAGAATGATGAATATTCGTATCAGAATACACCAAGATACCGGTGCTTTTGAAAATCTCAAGAGAAAGTTTAATGTTTTGGGAAATTTAGATAGAAAAGGCTTAGAAAAGCCAAAAAAAAACAAAAAAAGGTTGTGTTGTTATGTTATTAAATGTACAATAACCTTTATATTATGGTAATAACGTTTGATGAGATCCCAAAGCCCTGGGTTATCTATTAGGTTTACCTGCGAAGGTGGCGGAGGTCAGAAGGGAGGAGGTTCGTGTAATTACCTAACTCACCCAATCCAGGGGTATGTATGCTTTCGACCATGGGTCAAATACCCCGGACTCCTCTCCAGAGTGGCGAGGATGCAATCGGAACTTAAGCCAGGAGGAAGAAAGAATAATCGTTCGAATTGTTGTCTCACACATTCATTAGACGGGCTCTGTGGCGCAGCGGTAGTGCGGTTGTCTGTGACACCGGAGGTCCCGGGTTCGAATCCCGGTCAGGGCATGATGAGAAAAGAACTTTTTCTGATTGGCCTGGGTCTTGGATGTTTATCTATCTATATAAGTATTTATTATAAAATATAGTATCGTTGAGTTAGTATCTCGTAACACAAGTCTCGAACTTACTTCGAGGCTAACTCAATCTGTGTAATTTGTCCCGTAGGTACCTATGTAATTATTAATTTATTCAACAAACACAGTTTAACTTTCAATTATTACCATTTTAAGTAGATTAAGTAAGATGCGATTCATCAACGTACTTGAACGAATTAACAATATTCACAAATAGATTGTTCGCGAGGTCAAGCCATCTAAATGAACAGACGTTTTAAGACAGTTTTAATTAGATGTTAATTTTGTGTAATAGCTGTCTGCAACACAGCGATAAGTTCGGGTTTTACTCGACTACGCTGAAGCAAAAAGAAGAGTTATGTTATTGACCTGTAACTGACTGTGCTTAGTGAAACATACATTTTTATATTTTCATTTGTATATTCTTTAAGCTGTAACGTCGTGCCATTGCGGAGCCTCCCCAGAGGCCCTCTTCACAGCCCGGGAGCCCTATAATAAATGCGCGCATGCGCCCCGACGTCGTCGCGGCAGACGACGCCGCCGCCGATAGGAACTCCCAGTGAAGACGTGAAGACCCAGGCCGCCACGGCCGCCCCATCGACCTGCCTACAGTCGTAGGCAGCGATGATGCCATTGAAGAAGGCCCAAAGCCCTGACCAATCTACTCCGACTCCCCTCAGGGAGTATGGGAAGACCCGACGACTACTACAACACTCACCATGTTGAGAAGCTCGCTATTCTCTGGCAGCTACTTGCTGGATCTCGTGTCCATAGATAAACCAACGCCATCTTAAATATTGTGACCCATCACCGCAAATCTTTCGACAATAAAATGTAGAAAAACTTATCATGGAAATTTATTGCCTACAAAACACATTAGCATTTATAGTCTACATACATATAGTCACGTCTATATCCCTTGCGGGGTAGACAGAGCCAACAGTCTTGAAAAGTCTGATAGGCCACGTTCAGCTATTATTAAGATTATTTTTAGTATGTTTTCCAAATTGCTAACGGAACTCAAAAAACATTTTTTTATTGAATTTTAAAAATAAATGTATCGTAAGTAACAGTTCAAATTTTAGTTGTGACGAAATCATTCGTGGAAAGTTCAAGTCGAAAAGTATTTGTTATGCTTCTGTAACTTACACCCTTCACCGCATTTGAAGGGTTACCGTAAATTTCGGCTAGAGGAAAAATTTAATTTAAAAATAAACAGAAATAAACGTTTGAAATTACTTTTCGAAAAAAAAAACGAAGCCATTTTTTTTGTTATAAATTTTTCACTTAATTTCGAGATTTTCAAAAAATCTCGAATCACTTGCAATATGACTTGTGACTCGACTAGTTAATTTAAACACAGCATAAATTTTCCACTTTGTACCAAGTAACTTTCTGCATCAGTTCATTAGCCTTTCCCTTAGTCTTTTACGACATCACAAAGATATAAAGTGGTCCTTAAGCGCCGGGAACTACACGGCACGTTGAATAAACTTGCTTTATTTTTTGCTAAATTCCCGCGTGATTGAAATCCCTGGGTCAAATAATTATAGGGTTTTCCTTTTGGGGTCACCGTGTGACCACTCCTGACCAGTGCAGACGCACCGGTCTAAACTGATCTTAAGTAAGTAATGACCCTATCCGGTCCGGAATATGATGACCCCGGCCTGCCGAGATTATAGATATAGAATGCGTCTAGAAAGTACTTGATACATACATAACATACATACATATGGTCACGTCTATATCCCTTGCTGGGTAGACAGAGCCACCAGTCTTGAAAGGACTGAATGGCCACGTTCAGCTGTTTGGCTTAATAATAGAATTGAGATTCAAATAGTGACAGGTTGGAAGACCATCGCCTAAAAAAGAATCCCAAGTTTGTAAGCCTATCCCTTAGTCGCCTTTTACGACATCCATGGGAGAGAGATGGAGTGGTCCTATTCTTTTTTGTATTGGTGCCGGGAACCACACGGTAAAGAACTTGATCTTTGATTTGACAGCCTCTGTGGCGCAGCGGTAGTACGCTTGTCTGTGACACCAGAGGTCCCGGGTTCGAATCCCGGCCAGGGCATGATGAGTAAAGAACTTTTTCTGATTGGCCTGGGTCTTGGATGTTTATCTATATAAGTATTTATTATAAAATATAGTATCGTTGAGTTAGTATGTCATAACACAAGTCTCGAACTTACTTCGAGGCTAACCCAATCTGTGTAATTTGTCCCGTATATATTGATTTATTTATTTAAAACGTAACTGAAGGGTTAGTGTGAGATTTACACGATCGCACGCGCCGAACAAGTGAACGCGAATTTGTATGTGATTTGATCAGATGGCACACGTTTCGGGACCTCCTCGCCCAATCCAGGATCCATTCCCGCGTCTTTCCTTATGTCTGTATGTGTGTATGCTTAGATCTGTAAAACTATATTGTAGAACCGATCTGTAAAACTGTGCCGTGTGTTTCCCGGTAAAAGACGAGTAAGGGATTGGCTAACTTGGGATTCTTCTTTTAGACGACGGCTTAGCAACCTGTCACTATTTTTCAATTCGAACTAGTAGTTCCAGACATTAGCGCGTTCAAACAAAAAAACTCTTCTGCATTATAATATTAGTATATATAAATACTACCCATGCGAACCGGGGGCGAATCGCTAGTTTATTTATATTCAGTTGGTTTATAAGGAAAAGAAATACTTAAAAAAAATATTCTTTGAAGCGAATTCTTATTATCTGAAGTTAATAGACACTAAGATGACAGTTGTTGTGGTTATTTGGCATTATGAAAGCAATTTTATTATGCCGTGTGGTTCCCGGCACCGATAGAAAAAAGAATAAGACCACTCCATCTCGTTCCTATCGATGTCAGGGCGACTAAGGGATAGACTTATAAACTTGGGATTCTTCTTTTAGGTGAAGGGCTAGCAACCTGTCACTATTTGAATCTCAATTCTATCATTAAGCCAAACAGCTGAACGTGGCCTATCTGTCTTTTCAAGACTATTGACTGTGTTTATATATGGATATAAACGTAATTGTACGTATGTATATATCCTAAATATAAGTATTTTTGAATGGAAGTATGGATTATGTGGAAAGCATATACTTTGTTAGCTGGAGTAGGATGTAATGAAGAACACAATATGTCATTTGGATCGCACCCGTCGTATGATACTACATAAACATATGAGTAAAACGTTACAGGGTTATCATAAGCTTATCAGATTTCTTATCTCTAGACAATAACAGCCGGCGTTTCGTTACGAATGTCAGGATTATTACATGTGAACACTGAAACAATGAAGGGACAAGTTCCTTACATACATACACGTCTTTATCCTTTACGGTGTAGACAGAGCCAAACAGTCTTGAAAAGACTGGAAAGCCACGTTCGGCTGTTTGGCCTAATGATGGAATTGAGATCTAAGTAGTGACAGGTAAATAAGTATTTATTACAAAATATAGTATCGTTGAGTTAGTATCTCGTAACACAAGTCTCGAACTTACATCGGGGCTAACTCAATTTGTGTAATTGTCCCGTGTATATTTATTTATTTACAAGTAAAAGACTGAATTTATAGGTTTCCTAAAGATATTTTTCTTTCGCCGTAAATACCTACATCGGTTGACAATTAAACTAATGTAGGTACGCAAGATACAAAACCGCGGTAGAATTGAAGGACACATATTTTTTTTCCTTTCTTTTTGCAATAATTTGTCATAGAGATATATTTGCGACGTGAAAGTTGATTAGATTTATCGTAACATAAGATATATGTATGTATATATAAGATATGAATATATGTATTTGCGAAACGTCTAAGTATTATCAAAAGATAAACGTTGAATATTTAAGAGAATTATGCTTAGACACATTTTTAATGCCCAAAATGTTTTTAATTCTTACATTTGACCACTATTAAACTACGTTACGACGAAGGCAGGAACAAACATTATTATTACTAATTACAATGCTTATCTTATGTTTAAGCGTCACGTTAGTTTATTGTCAATATCATTAACCTAGACAAAAGACTACGCGCCGTGTGGTTCCCGGCACCAATGGGACAAAGAATAAGACCACTCCATCTCTTTCCCATAGATGTTGTAAAAGGCGACTAAGGGATAGGCTAATAAACTTGGGTTTCTTCCTTTAGGCGACAGGCTAGCAACCTTTCACTATTTGAATCTCAATTCTATCATTAAACCAAGCAGCTGAACGTGGTCTATTAGTCTTTTTAAGACTGTCGGCTCTGTCTACCCCGCAAGGGAAAAAGACGTAATTATATGTATGTATGTAAGAGACCAAACGGATTATTTTACTGAGCAGCCGCACTTTTCTGCAGTTAAGTAAAAAACTAATTTTTATTTTTTGCATTTTTTGTTAAACACATTCACATTTATCTATACTAATATTATAAAGCTGAAGAGTCTGTTTGTTTGTTCGAACGCGCTAATCTCAGGAACTAATTGAGAAATTATTTTTGTGTTGAATAGACGATTTATCGAGGAAGGCTATATAACATCATGTTGCAACTATTAGGAGCGAAGAAATAATAAGGGAAATTGTTAAAAAAAGGGGAAAATTATTCATGCTTGAGGGCTTCAATGATGCCCAAAATAACTATTTCACGTGGACGAAGTCGCGGGCACAGCTAGTACATACAAATCCATACATGTAATAAAATAGTAACTGACTGATTTCTTAAGTCTCCTTAACAATAGGGACATCATTCTTAAGTTATAGTTTAATTTCATGTAAATTTGGAAATCTCAACTTACTTAACTTAGCTATTAGCTACTTAACTTGAAAATACATATAGTATACATATATGTAGTGATAGTTATACTGAAATGGTAGTGTTATCAGCAAAAAGTGAACGTCATGACTAGCACTTTATAAGGAAAAATTACTTTATGACTGTGACTTAGGACATTAGGACCTAATCTTACTCGTAGGACTTAAAGGGCATGGTTTTATGAGGGACGAAACAATTTTTTAATAAGACATCTGAGCAATATTCTTAGTTTTTATATTTCATTTCTTTTTTTATTGGCATAATACAGCTGCTCTTCTACATACGCACGTAATTCGTCTGAGAAATGATTAAAAAAATACTTTTTGACCGAATTGTTCGGTCAGATTTACCTACAGGGTTTTCGCAAATCCCACGGGAACTATAGTATCTACCGGGATAAAAGACAATGCCTTACACACTCTTAATTCCATAAGTTAATTCAAAATTTCAAGAAGATTGTTTCAGTTGATAAAAACAAATTAACTTACTTTTGCAGTAGTTCTTAGGTATGTTTAAAAACGGCTGATTTATACTTAAAGCTTCATCCAAATAAGTTCAGTACATTTTACGTTAAAAAAATAACAAACGCAAGTAGTTAAATGTTTTGCATTTTTTCTATAAGTGATATTTATCCAGTTTTCATTACTTTGTAAAAAAAAACGCGATGTTTTCATTGTGTACATATCTAATCAAGATCCCCTATTATTTCCCTTATCACAACTTATTCACAAACAACTTAAGCCCGTTTAAACGCACTTAATTTTACATGAAATACTAACTTTTACCCGCGACTTACCGCGAGTTTTATTTTTTTCACAATAAAAAGCCATGTTCTGCCTCAGCATCAACTCTATCACTGTACAAAATATCATCAAAATCTTTTCAGTGGTTTACGCGTGAAAATGTAAAAGACAGTCAGAGTTACTTTCGCGTTATAGATAAAGATACCTAATCAAAACTTACCTAAAACAACACACGATCAACAATGAACAATCACTCAAATACACCGCATTATTTCACAGTACAAACTTTATTCACTCACACACGTGTATATTATATATATACAATTCCGAACGGCCGTGCGTTCTGTAACGATAATGATACAAGACTGATTCGGTATGCTTGTCTTTTGATAAAACTCTGCTGTCGGAATAGGGTTGGCACTTGGATTTTATAGACTTCTCAGATACAATACATATGTAAATAGAATAAAATGAATAAATATATATGTATATATATCTACGGGACAAATTACACAGATTGAGTTAGCCTCGAATTAAGTTCGAGACTTGTGTTAGGTACGAGATACTAACTCAACGATAATATATTTTATAATAAATAGGTACTTATATAGGTAAACATCCCAGACCCAGGCCAATCAGAAAAAGTTCTTTTCTCATCATGCCGTGGCCGGGATTCGAACTCGGGACCTCCTCCTCCACAGAGGCCGTCAATATACTACTCTGTCAAGAAAGTAGCAGGAAAAGATCAATAATACACAAACTGTTTGTTATTCATCCAAATTTATTTTATCACCTTCAAAATATGCTCCTTTAGAAACGATACACTTACGCCAACGAATAATCCAATCATCAAAAAATTTTTTAAACGCTGTTTCCGGAATTGAGGTCAGTTCTCGCCGCGAATTCTCTTTTATGTCTTCTACCGATTGAAAACGGGTGCCACGAAGTGGTAATTTGAGTTTAGGAAAAAGAAAAAAGTCGGCTGGAGCCATATCTGGTGAATATGGTGGTTGCTCGATGGTATTTGTTGAGTGTTTGGTTAAAAATTCGTTCACAATGATGGCCTTGTGCGAACGTGCATTATCATGGTGCAAAATCCAAGAATTTTCTTTCCACAAATCTGGCCTTTTTCGTCGGATTTGCTCTCTTAAACGCCGCATAACACTCAAATAATATTCCTTATTTACCGTTTGACCTTCCGGCAAGAATTCCGAGTGCACAACACCGCGATAGTCAAAGAAAACAGTCAACATGACTTTGACTTTTGAACGACTTTGGCGTGGTTTTTTCGGTTTCGGTTCAGTTGGAAGGCGCCACTCCGAAGCTTGTTGACTAGTTTGCATGTCAAACTCGTAAACCCACGTCTCGTCACCAGTAACAATGCGTTTCATGAATGTTGGGTCGGAATTGACTCGTTCTAGCATGTCCTCAGCGACTCTCATGCGATTGAGTTTTTGAAAAAAATTCAGGTCTTTTGGGACTAGCCGAGCGGCAACATGTTTCATACCCAAATTATTAGTTAAAATGGTACGGATCGACTCGTGAGATACAGAAAGTTCGGTGGCTATCTCTCTCAAAGTTGAATGAGGATTTTCAGTCACTATTTCCTTCACTTTTGCGATGTTAACTTCAGTTGCAGACGTTGATGGCCTACCAGAGCGAGGCAAATCTTCCATCACATCTCGACCGCTTTTGAACGCTTTGTACCACTCATAAGCACGAGTTTTTGATAAAGTCGATTCACCGTAAGCCTTCTGTAACATTTTCAGTGACTCCGAACACGATATTCCATTGGCAATGCAAAATTTAAGACAAACTCTTTGTTCGATGTTTTTATCCATTATGAAATTAGCAATACACACTAGATATGATATAACTAAAAATAGCACTGTATTTAATGTAAACAACAGATGCAACTCAAACTCCGCGCCAAAATGGAAAACAGTTGTGCCAATCTAACAACAACAAAAAAAACAAAAATTTTAATTTGGAACCATATATAAATAATCCATTCCCGATACTTTTTTGACTGAATGTATACATAGGTACATATAATCATGTCAGTTCGCCTTGTGGGTAGACAGAGTCAACGTCTTGAAATATTGGAAGGCCATGGCTCTGTTAAACACGCAGAGAGATGTTGGCAATAAACTCCCCCTGGGTGTGGTGTAACACCAAGGGGAAAATTATAAAAAAAAACATATTGGAAGGTCACGTTCAGCGCAGCTGTATTTCAAATAGTTAACACTACTAGTTAATAAGCCCATTAATAAGATTGGAACATTTAAAATATATATTTTTTTTTTTTAAGTTGTAAAGACATTGACAGATGTAGATCTGTTTTTAAGGTTCTGCTTGTCTTTTTGAAGTACGGTAGGTATCCTAAGGAGGCTATATTTTGACAAACCATTTGTTTAATAATGGTATAAAATTAGGTGCTAATTTTGTGCCCTCATGACATTGCATTGTCATCCAATCAAATGTCTTTAAAATAATTTCAATCAAGCAATGAAATGTACCAATGTCAAATTGACTTCTTTAAAATTAAATGTTTATTGTACCAAATGTGATAATTACAAAGTATTATCTATACAGATCTATAAAAAAACAGTGAAAATAGTTTGTCTCTATATTTAGTATTTTTGACTGGATAGAGGGACACTTAGAATGAATAATAGAAAGCAAAAAAATTTTTTTTTTTCATTTTCGTCTGTCTGTGTTATGTATGATCACGCTTATCTCCGAAAGTATTGAAACGATTTACTTAAAACTTTCACCAATTGCTTTGTTTTAACTTAGCAAAACATTAAAGATTGTTTCATTAAAATCGGTTCATTACAAAAAAAGTTATCGTCATTTGAATGAACTCAAAGCATGAGTTTGCCTGCAAATAAGTTACGAAATTTAAAATCAAAGTCATTACATTGTACGACAGCACTATACCTATAACATATAAAGAAGTGAAAATCATTTTGATAATATCCTGATTTTGCCGCACATTACATGCGTAATTCTCACATAAAAAGATTTTTGGTTTGTTAGTCTACTTTTATTTCGACACCACTGCAGCGGCCAACGGTCCAGTGGTTGGCGCGTGAGACTGTGAAGTTGGCGGGCCAAGTTCGAACCTCAACAAAAACAATACAGCTATATATTTTTTTATATATGTATATATATATATATAAAATGTTTATATGTTAGTAAAATGTATGTAAAATCTAAAATGGTTCTGCCAGGGAGCATCACATTGAAAATTCAATTAGATTAGTACCTATGTGATTTAGAAGACCCCCCAGCAAATGTAATACTTAGTTAGGAGTGAACTAAGGACTCGTTTGTGAAAACAGACATTTAGCTACATACCAATATGGGTAACACTGGAACTATTAGTAAAAATAAAGAAAACAACAAACAGACGGCGATAAACAAACATTTTTATGACGTATTTAATTAGAAATAAGTAATTATTGACGTCATTACTAATTACCAACGAAAGGGTTTGACTGCGAGGAAAATGTGTGGGAAGGAGTGAGGAAATGCATAGATAAGAATAAGTACGGAGTACTTACATAAAAGTACCAAGTACGGACTGAGATACTACAGGTAGGTACTAAGTTCATGTCAGAAATATGCATGTTAAACCGATCTTAAAACGAACAATGAGAACGTTTAAAAGGATATTTATGTCATTTCAATCGAAAAAATACGTATGACCTTAGTTTGTTGTTATTTAGACTCATTTATTAATTATTTATTATATTCCATACCAACTAATATTCTTAATAGTTTTGAATATACAAACTATGTATGTATGTGAATGTCTGTAAACTTCGTTTGTAGGTATAATATGTAGATACCTAGGTAAGTACTTCGTTGTCCGCTACTAACTTATTGCAACTGTATTTTGATGTTCTGATTCTTTTTATATACATACATATAGTCACATCTTTATCCCTTGCGGGGTAGATTGAGCCAACAGTCAGTCCGAAAGACTGAAAGGCCTCGTTCAGCTATTTGGCTTGATGGTATAATTGAGATTCAAATATTGACAGGTTGCTAGCCCATCGCCTAAAATAAGAATCTCAAGTTTATAAGCCTATCTCTAATTTTTTTTTATTGAGGCCAAGAACCACACGCTATCAATAAAAAAAATTATAAAAGATTATTTTTTGTTTGAAAAATTATTTTTAGTTGGTCTCATCGTCAGGTCAAGATATTGTTATAATAATTTCGTGAAACAAAACATTGTGTCATTTAAAAAAAAAATGTTTATTTACAATAGATGTCATCTATACATATTTTTGGAAATTCTGATTTATGATATACGAATAATAAACACATATTACCTAAACAATAGGTAATCTTAATATAACAATAGCTACTTCTTAATTTGAAGTTGACACGAACACAATGTATAATTAACATAAAAATAATGTATTTAATGTCAATACAATAAGAAAAAAAATGATGATGCGGGGTCAATAACTTTTAATGCAGAATAAAATCCATTAGAATCTATCAAAATGCTATTAAAATACTTACATGTCAGGAGTAAAGTTTTTCATACAAATTAAATAAAGTAGATACTAGAGGCCGCCCGCAACTTCGTCCGCGTGGAAACCCTATCAATCCCGCGGGAACTTCGGGATAAAAAGTAGCCTATTTGTTATTCTGGGTCTTCAGCTACCTACATGCCAAATTCCATCGTAATCAGTTCAGTAGTTTTTGAGCGGAAGAGTAACAAACATCCATACTGACATCCTGACTTAGTAGGATTTGTTACGTTTTTATGCGAAACGGGCTAAGAGCTTCAGAAGGATTTCTCTGATCGATATAACTTTTTTCTATGTCGATCGATTGACTATTAAAATTAACTCAAATTAAAACTAAAGCTAAAACTGTATGTAGTTTTAAGAGATCTATATTTGTAAATTGACGTCCGATGAAAATGCTGCAGTGTAGTTTGTTCCGCCGTTTCTTCTACACATGCGCTTTGGAAGCGGTAGTAGTTATAATTAGATTTAAGTCATGTGACGTCAAAAAGTGATACCTTGTATCCAATTTTGAAAATAAATCTATTCTATTCTATATACATACCTGCAGAGGTACAGACGCGAGAAGTGATTTTGTTTTAAATTATGTAGTGATAATGATTAATGTAGCAGGACCAAAGCTAGGGCGGTTCGCTAGCGGTCTCCCTCCTGGCTTTAGTCCCGGTTGCATCCTCACCTCTCCAGAGAGCACGGGGTATACCTTCGACCATGGATCCTGGGTGTTCGCTAGTGTTTTATACCTTCTTAATAGGTCTTGAGCCAACAAAGTCTGTGAAAGTATTTATAAAGTTATAATAATATAATAATAATATTAATAGAGTCAGGAATGAAACTGATGACAAAATATGGGATGCTCAAGCGGGATTTCGAAAGGGAATGGGATGTACTGATCAGGTCTTTTCCTTGCGGTGCATAGCCGAAAAGTTTTTGGCCAAGAGTCAAAAAGTCTATTGCACATTCGTAGATCTGGAAAAGGCCTATGACAGAGTTGAGAGGAATGAATTGTGGTCAGCACTTTCTATGCATGGGGTGAGCAGTCTCTTAATACGAGCACTGAAATCCTTATATGAGGATTCGAGTGCTTGTGTCAGGATAAACGGAGCGCACACTGAGTGGTTTAAGATTGAGAAAGGCGTTAGGCAAGGATGTGTTGCGTCACCGTGGCTGTTCAACCTATTTATGGATAGCTGTTTGACAGATTTGAAAGAGTCTAAAAGTGGATTAAGGATGAATGAGTTACTCGTCAAATGTCTGCTCTATGCCGACGATCAGGTTATACTGGCGTCATCAGCGGAGGAGTTACAGGAGATGGTAAACTGTATGCATGAAGCTTTAAAAGAGAAAGGAATGAAAGTGAACGTAAGTAAAACTAAAACACTGGTTTTTGAAATGGAGAAAGAAATGACAGCATGTAATATTTTGATTGGAGGAGAAAAAGTGGAGCAAGTGAAAGAGTTTGTATATCTAGGATCAAAGTTTACATCAGATGGCAAGTATGATAGTGATATTGAAAGGAGAGTGAACGCGGGGAACATGGTGAATGGAGCTTTGCATGCCTTTATGAGCAGTCAGAAACTATCCAAAAAGGCTCGACTGGCTGTGCACAGGGGCGTGTTGGTCCCGACATTAATGTATGGGAGTGAAAGTTGGGTATGGCAAAAGAAGCATGAAAGCAGAATAAATGCAGTGGAAATGAGAGCGTTAAGGAGTATGATGGGTGTGAAATTGAGTGACAGGATAAGGAACAGCGTGATAAGGGAATGTTGTGATGTGAAAGAAGATGTAGTTACAGGAATAGAAAAGGGTATGTTAAGATGGTTCGGTCATGTGGAGAGGATGAATGAAAGCAGGTTGACTAAGCAGATATACAAGGAGAGTGTGGAGGGAAAGGTCGGAGTGGGAAGACCTAGACGAACGTATCTTGATCAAATTAAGGACGTTGAATAGACCGTTTATCGAGCCCAAAATAACTATTCCACGCGGACGAAGTCGCGGGCACAGCTAGTAAAGTTATATAAAGATAGACTGCACCTCAAATTGAGGTTAATATCACCTCATAAACATCACTGGGTCACCAATCTGATCATAATTATCATACCTGCTCTATTCCACTTGGAAATTACATTACTTTCTCATCCATATTGCCTTTTTTAGTTCGATATTTTAAAAAGTTAGTTCGTCGGTCAGCCCTTTTATATTTGGAAAGATATCAAAAATTAACAGACATAAAAGCCATCAACAAGTATGCTTCATAATTATGTGTAAAAAGCTAAGTAATTTAAAAATATTTTTTCGTGTTTAAATTACTTTTTGGGAAATTTTAAATAGACCAAAATGTGGTGATTTATAGAATCAGAATAAAACTCTTCCTTAACTGAGTGACTGACTGATTGACTGATATCAGCGCATAGACTAAATCACTTAGTCTAGAAACTTTGTTACCTACGAGAAATATGCGTCCTTTCTGCGCATCATGCACTTTCCGATAATGTCTTTCCTTTCAATTTCGTCTCATATACATTTCTCATAGATTGAATGTTCTTATTTTCGTAAGGTTTGCAAATTTACTCCTTGGATTTGATAGCTCGTTAAGTATACTTAGTAAATTGCTGTTTATTTTTTAATTCTGAAGTATGCTGATTCCCATTTAAAACGTGTTCCACAGTAGCGGACCCACGACTAACGGTTAAACCTTTAATATTGGAATAGTTATTTTGGGTATCATTGAAGCCCTCAAGGATGAATAATTTACCCCATTTTTTTTTCACATTTTCCATTATTTGTTTGTTCCTTATAGTTGCAGCGTGATGTTATATAGCCTAAAGCCTTCCTCGATAAATGGTCTATTCAATACAAAAAGAATTTTTCAATACGAACCAGTAGTTTCTGAAAGAAGCGCGTTCAAACAAACAAACAAATTCTTCAGATTTATAATATTAATAGTAGATAGGAATAGATGCTAACAGCCCTGTGACAGAAACAAACAAATTTATCTTTTGTTTTGATAATTCGGTAATACACGATCATATGATTTCTAGACAAAAATCCATTAGCTAACATTATTTTTTTATTTGGATGATGTAATAATAACAATTTTAAATTTTTATAAACACAATTTTAATTTACGTTTGTAATAACGGTTTTTTATTTTTTAAACTAGTCGTTTGTCGCTAACTCAGATTTCGCGAACACTATTTTTAACAACATTGCGAATATCTCAAAAACCGCTAAACTTATTTTGTTGCACCACGAATTAAAAAAATGTATTGACATTCCCTACATAAATTTTAAATTTCATCAAAATCAGACCATCGGTTCGAAAGTTATTGAGTTACAAACATACATGTTCTTTATTAACGTCTTCATGCCTAATTGGGTAGACAGGGCACATCATTACAAGACTCGATGACTAATGGTTAGCTAAAGATTTAGAAATAACTAGATATTGCGTGGGGCCTCGCTCCCGTGAGAATTCTAGAAAAAAGTATGCTTTGCCTATTCCTTCTATATATGTAAAAATTAAATGTGCTTGTTTAATTTAAGATATTATTGAGTGCCTATTTTGTTATAGTGTGGTCCTTATCTACTGAGAGCACCGCCACTGATCTTCAATAATAAATTGTTTTATATAATAATTAAATTTTACTTTTATTAAATTAAATATTTTTCCAATAACTAAACTAAGTACGTATACACGTGAGGATCAGTCGTGAGATCGTCGCTCTCATACAAAATCGCTGACACATAACATTCACACTTACATTGTGTCCCTACCACCGTATGTATATCTGTGCCAAATTTCGTAAAAATCAGGCCAGTAGTTTTTGAGTTATTTCTACATAAAGACTACTATTTGAGTATAGATAAGGAATATTGTGACTTACTAATCTTTATCGGTCGGCGACATGTATACCTACAAGTCCGCTTCAATATCATAAGGTTTGGACAGACTTATATTATCATAGTTGTTCTTATTTCATTCACAAATGTTGCAAATTGGTGTGAACTTTAGCGTTGAAGTTGAATTGATTGATTGATATTGATACGTGTGTAACGTATCTATGTATATCAATCAATCAATTCAACTTTAAAATTCTTAAAAAGAACTACTCCATCTGTTTCCTATGGATGTCGTAAAAGGCGACAAAGGGATAGCCTTAAAAACTTGGGATTCTTCTTTTTGGCGACGGGCTAGCAACCTGTATGAATATACCTATATGAATCTCAATTATTATAATTAAGCCAAACAGCTGAACGTGGCCTATCAGTCTCTCAAGACTGTTGACTCTATCTACCCCGCAAGGGATATAGACGTGATTATATGTATATTCAATAGGCTATTTGACTGTATTAAAAATATACATTTCTTTTATGTCATCAGTCTTAATATTATTTTTTTGGAGCGATTTGTAATAACGGGAGATAAAAATATTGCATTATTTAAACAAAATCCGTCTCAGAAAATTAGGTTTTTATATGCAGCTGTCACGTGACTAAAAACGAACGTGATTGGCTATTTCTATTATGACGTCAATTATCCATAAACAGACTGTCGATCGTATCGTTCCTTAGTGTTCGCTATTGTTTTTCGAAATTTTTATAAGTGTTTGATCGCTCAGGATTACTCAGATAACATGGGTATTTAATAATGGAAACCAATTCCGCGAAAGCTGACAGTCGAAACCTACCAAAAGTGGACGCAATAATGGTTGGAAGAAGAAATCTGGATTGTCTTCTTCAAAGACAATCCAGATTTCTATGCTGCCGAACTGAGGAATGTGAAAACATCAATGTAAGTATATCTTGGTAACCACTGATCTTAGATCATGATCTGAAACCACTTCTTGCGAATATTCAAATCCATCGGCATAGAAAAAAACAGTTTCGTAGGAGATTTTATTGTTGTATTAGTGCATTGAGGCACTGCACAACATTTATAGGAACTCATTTTAATAATTTTCACACATATGACGTGGCACAAGTTAAATAAAACAAGAGAAAATCAAAACTTTTCGAAACACCAACAAGCTTTGTATGATATTTACACGAAATTTACGTCACTGCATGCCATGTCCGCCATATTACTAAAAGTCGCGTTTTGGCGGCATATTTGAATATTCCATTTTCTTTTTCGATTTTTTAATAAAATAGCTGTAATAAAGGCAGAAAAGTATTTTTGTAGGGCTCCTTATAAACAAATAAATACCCTCAGATAGTTTTTAGAACTTTGTCAAATAGCCTATTAAATGTAATTATACAAAACAGATTACAGAACGAACATAATAGGAAGAGTTTCAAATCAATCGGAGCAGGTATAAAAATAAAATATAAACAATAAAATACTTTTAATAACATTTTAGTGATACCCTCTTTGGTAACTAGTACATAAAAAATCAGTCTAGCATTCAATATTATATCGTTTTCACGTTATTAAGCTTCATATTTTCTGAATCGGTAATCATCCATCTAAGGTCAGTTCACATTGTAACTTCTTAAGGTGCGTACACATTATCTGACAAATCTGACATTGTTATACAACTTTCCAACAAATAACAATAATGTACACGTTAGAATTGTTATTCTTACGTGACACTTAATGAAACACATTATTGAAACATAGTTGAATAACATTGTTAACAACGCCTGAAGACGTAACAAACAAACAAACAGACTTACGTTAGCATTATTTTATATATGTTGGGATATATAAAGTAACATTTTGTATTATTATCTGAAATAAGGTGCTGGGTCGCGTCCGAGCTTCAAACAAGAAAACCTATCCTTGGACTATTGATAAACTACCTGATATTGCTTATTCCCTTAGTCGCCTTTTACGAAATCCACGGGCAAGAGAAAATGTCCCATTTCGAAGTGCCAACTACATGGTACAAATGTAATTTAATCTCAACTAATATTATAAATACGAAAGTGAGTTTGTTTGTTTGTTACCTCTTCCATTTTATCCACTGAATTTAATCTTCTTGAAATATCACATACATTATAATTTAAGAGTCTGGAGATGGACATACGGCACCTTTCATCCCGGTAAAAACTGTTTCGCTTTTATTATGACCTGAAACGGGCTCAGGACCGACAAAGATGGAACACAAAAACGTATGACTTTGACAGCTGTCATTGTAAGCTATCAAATAATGAATTATAATAGCCGACTTGGAAGTTTCTGGATATTTAGTTATTTTGACTAGTCTGGTCTTGTCGGAACATCACTAGTGAGAACATACATTAACTCATCCAAATAGAAATCAATACTTATAATTTTTTTTAACAAAATTTAAAAGAACAAACATATCGATAAAGTTTATCTTAAACATAGATGCATACAAAAATACCTATAAAATTTATTAAAATATGGCATATAATATATTGGCATCAGACGTCCACAAAGATTTCCCGAAATTCCCACGGGAAATATGCCTCAAGTAAAAGTGTAATATTGCTTAAAATATGATAGTTTTAATATTTTATACATTGAATATAAAATTATAAAACGTATGAAAATTAACAATCAATACTTACGCTATGTTTTATAAAAAATATATTATTTACAATATATTTTATTATTATTTAGCATTCAATAATAAAAAAATTCTAAAACTTTTATACATTAATTCTCATATTATAATAACCAGAAAATGCGAAAAATTATTATATCTACACAAAAGTAATTCCCATTAATTTTTAGAGCACAATATGACAGAAACGAAACAGAAAGCAAAGATTATAAGTAAGTTTTATGTTTTTTTTTTTGGTATAATCATCATCACGCATAAAGCTGTACATATTTAATGTTACGAGTATGCAAAACAATGACTATGCCATTAAACATTATAAGAATATCACAGGAAAATTTTGAAAATATTGCTTACTATTACCTAATAGAAATTTACTAAATACCATTTCATTTTTTAAGGAAGACTCATAAATCTTTGTCTTGAATAATCTGGTATGGGAATGTAAAATTGCTGAAATTACCAAATTGTTTTCTTGCATCTGATAAAATATGTTATGTATTTAAAAAGACATGAATTAACTAATTAATGCCAAATTGGGATGATCTCAGAAAAGTTAAAGGTAGTTTTCCTCCTTTTTAAACCTGCTTCAGAAAGCAGCGTTTAATCGAAATTATCTGAAATCGTATTACAGACCAAATTTGATCTTATAAAGGTCAAATTTAATGCCTTATAAGTTCAGAAAGAAAAATTACCAGCCCCGTAGCAACGCACGCGCAGCGCCATCTTTTATCGCCCGAAACACTATTGCTGTTTCGCTTTTTATTATGACGTGAAACGAGACAGCGATAGTTTTTTGCGCGATAAACGCCGCGTAGCGCTTGCCTTGTTACAGGGGCAGAAATTAATATAACTAGATAAACATTTGACCGGCAAACATTTATGACAAATATCATAAATTTTAGAAAATAAGGTCGAATTTCAATTGTTATACTAAATGCATACATGTTCATAATACAAGTGCGTGGAAATAAATAATTATTAATATATTAGTAAATATTATCAAATAACGATAATCCATTATGAAGTCTTATAAATTATAATTTTAATTATTATAACAAAAGTTTATTTTTCGTACCAAATTTACTGTCCCATCAATATGTATTTGCACATATAAAAATACAATAAAATTTCATTTTACATAAATAATATAATTATAAATCTCAAATACTGGATCGATTTTAAGATTTATATAATACGATTTTATGATATGATATCACACACTTTTAATATCACACACATATAATTATTGTATGTGTCAAAAAGTGCCACACCAATACACACACACACACACATTTGTGTGTGTCAGTGGGCGTCACACACACTTAAATACAGTGTGGTTGGTTACCAACAAGCTATATTTGGAAGATTGGAAAAACAATGGTTTGTGAAAAAATATTTAACTCCATATGGGTGAACTATGCCAACCCCTCCCCCCTTAAATTGTGGATGAAAGGATCTACACGTTTCTCGAATATAGGTATTTACACACTGTATATATGTGTGGGTGTGTGTGTCACATTGTGTCCCACACACGTATTTTTTTGTGTGTCAGTGTGCGTCGCTCTCCGCTGAGGAGTCCGCCATGATGGGGGAGGTCTCCGGAGATTGGAATATTCGTTTGACGAGTATAGTTATACCTGTTACTAGAAGAGCTGTGCCGATAACCTGAAACGGATTGCGTTTTGTTAATATACAAGGTAATCAAGAAATTGCTGCAGTGCAGTTTGTTATCGCTGCAAGCGGCAGTAAACTTAGTTTTAAGTAATTTATTTGGCGTCAACCAATGTTGTAAAACCGAAAGATATGACAATTATTAAGTGAGATTAAGTGTCTCATAATAATGAATAATTTTTTTTTATTATAATTTGAATTATTGATTAACTAAAATCATTTTAACAGGCGAATCAGTACTGTAACTGTACAAGTAACTGGACAACTTTTAGTATAGCGATTTACGTTAGGTACTGTGCATGCACCTTTAGTAAGAAACAACTAGTATTTTTTTGCGATTTCGATATTGGTCGCATAGTAAAAATTGTTCAGTTTGTTGAAATGATTTACGTGTTAAAAGGATTTTGGTTAATTAAAAGTAACGCTGTATAAAATAAATTAATAAATATATATGGGACAGATTACACAGATTGAGTGAGCCTCAAAGTAGGTAAGTTCGAGATTAGTGTAACGAGATACTAACTCAACGATACTATATTTTATAATGAATACTTATATAGTTAAACATCCAAGACCCAGACCAATCAGAGAAAGTTAACTCAATCAATAAACTTTAATCTATACTTATAAAGCTAAAGAGTTTGTTTGCTTATTTGTTTGAACGCGCTTATTCCAGGAACTACTAGGTTTGAATTGAAAACACTCTTTTTGCGTTGAATAAACCATTTATCCAGGAAATCTCTAGGCTATATAACATCACGCTGCAACTATAATGAGCAAAGAAATAATGGGAAATGTCAAAAAAAAGCGGGAAAAAATTATTAATCCTTGAGGGCTTCAATGATACCCAAAATAACTATTCCAATATTAAAGGTTTTAGCCGTTAGTCGTGGCTCCGCTACTGTGAGAACACGTTTTAAATGAGAATCAGCATACTTCAGAATCAAAAAAATAAACAGCAATTTACTAAGTATACTTAACGAGCTATCAAATCCAAGGAGTAAACTAAACTATTCCACGCGGGCACAGCCAGTACCGCATCAAATACTCACAGTGAGCGCTATCAGCCCGTAAGGCACCCAGTATCTGAGCCTCAGAGCCTGTTTGGCGAGCGCCACGTACTCGGGCGTTATAGTGACCTCCTGCCGGAACCAGAACATGGGCACCATCGTGTCGCGGTCGGGGAGGCCGTTGTTGATCCTGGGTACCAAAGTTGCAATTGGAAAATAACAAAAAAAAAATTCAAAACAAGGGTACAAGGTATCACTTAATGACGTCAACACTATTTATAATGTGGTTCCAGGCACGAATTAGAAAAAAATAAAAGAACCACTCCATTGATTCGTTCGTTCCCATGGATGTCGTAAAAGGCGACTAAGGGATAGGCTTATAAACTTGGGATTCTCCTTTTAGGCGATGGGCAAGCGACCAGTCACTATTTGCATCTCAATTCTATCATCAAGCCAAAAAGCTGAGCGTGGCCTATCAGTCTTATCAAGACTGTTGGCTCTGTCTACTCCGTGAGGGATATAGACGTGACTATTTGTATGTATGTACAATTTATAATTAAGTCTCTACCGCTTCCAAAGCGCAAATGTTACAACGGAACGCCTCAGAGCGCGGTAACGCCACATGACGTCATGTTTTTTCGTGCGTGCAGCCGGCTCAATCGAATTATAAGACGTCGTCACGTCAAAAATATTAAAAATAAAAACAATAATTAAAACACAGATAGTAAATGTATAACATACGTGATCCCTCCTATATGTCGCACGAGAATGTTGATTTGAAGTTGGGCGAACACTTGTAACGGCATCCCAGTGAACATCTCCAACGCTAGTCTGAAGTTCATCTCGCTGGAATTATAAATTTTCGCCGTTAAATAACTAAATCCGGCTTGAAGGACCAAAATAATTATAATTGTTTACTTTGATGAACCGAATCCGGCTCGGAGGACCATATACCTAAAGTGCTATCTTTTACTGGCTTTTTGCTTCAATAGTTGGATGAAATTGAAATGAAACTGAAATGACCATGGACAACTACTGTTATGCATACATACATATAATCACGTCTTTATGAATCTCAATTCTAACGCCAAACAGATGAAAGTGGCCTATCAGTCTTTTCAACGCTGTTGGCTCTGTCTACCCCGCATGGGATATAGACGTGATTATATATTTATGTATGTTGACACAAAATGGTGCTACATGACCTACCTACACCATTTACACGTGTGTATTTTACACGAATATATATTTATGAACTAGCTGTACCCGCGACTCCATCCGCGTGGAATAGTTATTTTGGGCATCATTATAGCCCTCAAGGGTGAATAATTTTACCCGTTTTTTCACATTTTCCATTATTACTTCGCTTCTTATAGTTGCAGCGTAATGAAATATAGCCTTAAGCCATCCTCGATAAATGGTCTATTCAACACAAAAAAAAATTCAATTCGAACCAGTAGCACCTGAGATTAGCGCGTTCAAACAAAACAAACAAACTCTTCAGCTTTATAATATTAGTATAGATGAAGTTTGCAAAAACTTACGGTTTAGGATCGAGCCCCTCAATCTTCTCGCCGTAGTAAGGGTCGGCGTTGAGAAAATGTGGGAGCGTCACGAAGGCCGGGGCTCCGAACCGACACTCCGACACGTTGAGGTAACCCGGGGGCAGGCAGTTGTTGTCACGCACATTGTCGCAGTAGCACTCCTGCGCATATTTATTACTAGAGGCCGCCCGCGACTTCGTCCGCATGGAAGTCAATCCCGCGGGAACTCCGGAAAGTAGCCTATATGTTATTCTTGGTCTTCAGCGACCTACATGCCAAATTTCATCGTAATCGGTTCAGTAGTTTTTGCGAGTAAGAGTAACAAACATCCATACTCACAAACTTTCGCGTTTATAATATTAGTAGGATTTAAGTCAGTTATTTTTTTTTAATTATCTGGTTAATAACCTTCAATCACTAGTTGACAAACAACTAAATTTTTTAAACTTTAAGAAGACATTAAAACTATTTTGAAGAAAGAAAAATGCTATTATACGATAAATGATTTTTTAAATGACAATTTATAATATACCTAATGTGATAATTTATAATTTCCTTTTTATTTGTTTTTTTTTAATGCATGATCAAACATAAATGTAAACGATATTTTGTGAGTGATAATCAACTATTGTACATTCTCTGTGGGATAAAACATAGTGATACTATAAACAAGAAGAAGAAGAAAATGCTGCAGTGCAGTTTATTACCGCTTCTTCTGCACTGACGCCTTGGAAGCGGCACTAAACTTTGTTTTAAGTAATTTATTTGACGTCAACCAATGTTGTAAAACCAAACATTCTGACAATTATTAAGCGATATGAAGTATCCTATAAAAATGAATAAAAATTTTGAATTTGAATTTTGAATTTGACATGTAACAGATCTGTACTACTTACCTATGTTTTACAATAAAGTTTCGAATTTGAATTTGGATTTGAAACAAACTTACCATGTGCGGATAGTTATGTCCGTTATCGAAAACGGAGTCGTTGGCAGCGTACATCACACCGTCCACGCCACTAATTGTCACGCTCGCGTTTTTGCTAAGCACCATGTATCTGAAAGTGAGATAATTTTTTTTAAGAATGACATAAATAATTATTTAAAATTCAGATTTTTTCGGTTTCGCTGTGAAGGCAGGCATCAAGCAGCCCCAGCGCAAAAGTATCGCTGTTTCGCTTTTTATTACGAGATGTAACGGGACAGCGATAGCTTTTCGCGCGATAAATACGATATCGCGCGTGCCGTCCTAGGGGGGCAGAAATGAGAAAGACTAATGATCCCAGGAGCTAGGTGAAGAATCTGGGACTTTTATAATTAATATATAGTCGGCAAAAAACAACCGGTCAAGTGCGTGTGGAGTGCCTTCGAGAATTTGTGCGTGCGGGTTCGAATCCCGGCCAGGGCATGATGGGAAACGAACTTTGATTAGCCTGGGTCTTGGATGTTTATCTATATAAGTATTAATTATAAAATACAGTATCGTTGACTTTGCATTTCGTAACGTAAAAGTTTCGAACTTACTTCGAGACTAACTCAATATTTATAATCTGTCCCGTATATATTTATATATTTATTCAGCTGACACCTTTTGTACGATTAAGAAGTCAGTTGCCACATATTGAAGGTTCAAGAAGACAGTTGACTGATGTTGGCAGCCAGACTGCATTACGAATCCCTAAGAATGAAATACATTGTTAGAACTAAGAATTTAACTACCACCTTTTTGAAACTTTACATGTGCTTTTCTCGAATTGTATTACCCTAGGCCTATGGTATAACAAGAACTGGGACTCCGTTGGTCCTTCGAGCCGGATACAAACTATGCAAACACACAAGCAATTTTCCCCATTATTAGCTACTTGTTAAACCAACTCACGTGCAAATATCATTCGCGAATATAACAAGCTCCTCCTGGCCGTATTCGGGCGCCCAGAGCTCGCCAGAGGAGTCCCGCGCCTCACATTGGTCCAGACACAGACACCACATTCGTCGCGGAACACCGTGCGGTTGGAATATTGCCAGTTCTCTAATTGATTTACCCTAGGAAAGAGCCTATGATACAACAAGAATTGGGACTCCGTTGGTCCTTCGAGCCGGATACAAACTATGCAAACACACAAGCAATTTTCCCCATTATTAGAGAGCTACTTTTTAAACCAACTCATGTGCAAATATCATTCGCGAATATAACAAGCTCCTCCTGGCCGTACTCGGGCGCCCAGAGCTCGCCAGAGGAGCCCCGCACCTCACCACACTCGTCGCGGAACACCGTGCGGTTGGAATATAGCCAGTTCTCTAATTGATTTACCTTAGAAAGGAGTCTAAGGTATAACAAAAATTGGGACTCCGTTGGTCCTTCGAGCCGGATACAAACTATGTAAACACACAAACAATTTTCCCCATTATTAGCTACTTTTTTAATCTACTCACGTGCAAATATCATTGGCGAATAGAACGAGCTCCTCCTGGCCGTACTCGGGCGCCCAGAGCTCGCCAGAGGAGCCCCGCACCTCGCCACACTCGTCGCGAAACACCGTGCGGTTGGAATATTGCCAGTTCTCTAATTGATTTACCCTAGGAAAGAGCCTATGGTATAACAAGAACTGGGACTCCGTTGGTCTTTCGAGCCGGATAAAAACTATGCAAACACACAAGCAATTTTCCCCATTATTAGCTACTTTTTTAATCTACTCACGTGCAAATATCATTGGCGAATAGAACGAGCTCCTCCTGGCCGTACTCGGGCGCCCAGAGCTCGCCAGAGGAGCCCCGCACCTCACCACACTCGTCGCGGAACACCGTGCGGTTGGAATATAGCCAGTTCTCTAATTGATTTACCTTAGGAAGGAGTCTTATGGTTTAACAAGAATTGGGACTCCGTTGGTCCTTCGAGCCGGACACAAACAATGAAAACACACAAGCAATTTTCCCCATTATTAGCTACTTTTTTAATCTACTCACGTGCAAATATCATTGGCGAATAGAACGAGCTCCTCCTGGCCGTACTCGGGCGCCCAGAGCTCGCCAGAGGAGCCCCGCACCTCGCCACACTCATCGCGGAACACCGTGCGGTTGGAGTACTGCCAGTTCTCTATGTTGCCCAGGTTGGAGAAGTCAGCTGCGCCGGTGTTCATGTTGAACGCGCCGTCGAACGTGATTGAACCGTTGCGCTGCGAAAGAGGAGTGCCATATTTGTATTTTTTTTTTATTTATAGCTGTGCCCGCGACTTCGTCTGCGTGGAATAGTTATTTTGGACATCATTGAAGCCCTCAAGGATGAATAACCCTTTTTTTACATTCTCCATTATTTCTTAGCTTCTAAAAGTTGTAGCGTGATGTTATATAGCCTAAAACCTTTCTCGACAAATGGTCTGTTCAACATAAAAAGAATTTTTCAATTCGGACCAGTGGTTCCTGAGATTTTCACGTTCAAACAAACAAACAAACTCTTCAGCTTTATAATATTAAGTATAGATGTACCTTTTTTGATATGTTTAATGTGTACCATTTTAATTCCCACGTGAGAGAAGCCCCGAATAACCATTAGTTATAGATTACAGTACTAACAAAAATTAACGTGAATTTAAATTTCATGTCAACTTAACTTATTTTTGTTATGTTGTATGATGAAAAACGTGTATTTTTTTCACTTTCATTTCAGACAGGCGATGTAAAATGTAAATTTCGATACTCTCAAACTCATAAAAATAACTCCGAGGGCATAGAACATCACACTTCTCAATAATAATTTAAGTATTCACCATTGTTATGCCTCATTGTTCTTAATGTAAGACTTTGTGTGCCTGTTTAGGGTTCCGCATCTATAAGGTAAAACGGAACCCTATCACTAAGACTCTGCTGTCTGTCTATCTGTCTGTCCGTCTGTCTTAGCTAGCTATATTTTTTTAAATTATTTATTTTCGTTATCGCTACAAAAAATACAAAATATTAAGGGGGTCCCGAAACAATCTACTTTTTTTTTGTATTTTTTTTTTGTGCACAATATTAATAACGGTAACAGGCAAACGCTTACAATTTTATTTGTATGTTATTGATACTGAAGCCATATCTATTAAACATGGTTTTTAACCGAGTCGCCTACAGCCAAGGTAAGTAATAATTAAATTAGCGTAGTCTATAGTATACATTACAATAATACACAATAATACTGCGCAATGTGGATGAAGCGAAGGAAGTATGCAGAGATCGTGGCAAGTGGAAAGATGTAGTCTCTGCCTACCCCTCCGGGAAAGAGGCGTGATTTTATGTATGTATGTATGTAATACCGCGCAATAAATTCAATTAAGTATTTTAGGTGCATATGGCTTAAAATCCGATCAGCGACAGACACCGATTAGGTAATTGATAAAAAACTAATAAACATACACAATTAATCCGAGGATTATGATAAATTTTATCGAACAGGTGTGATGCACCGAAATGCATACACATGCACGACGTATAAATAACATACATACATATGATCACGTCTATATCCTTAGCGGGGTAGACAGAGCCACCAGTCTTGAAAAAACTGATAGGCCACGCTTGGTCCTAGTGATAGAATTGGGATTCAAATAGTGACAGGTTGCTAGCCTATCGCTTAAAAGAAGAATCCCAAGTTTATAAGCCTATCCCTTAGTCGCCTTTTTCGTATAAATAATCCTACTAATATTATAAATACGAAATTTTGTATGTCGGGATGTAAGTATGGATGTTTGTTAGTCTTTCACGCAAAAACTACTGAACCGATTACGATGAAATATAGTAAATGGTATGTAGGTAGCTGAAGACCCAGAATAACATAAAAACTACTTTTTATCCCTTAGTTCACGTCTCTTTCCAGGTGGAGTAGGCATAGACGGCGACCGACGGCCTCTGTGGCGCAGCGGTGGTCTGTGACACCGGAGGTCCGGATTCGAATACCGGCCAGGGCAAGATGAGAAACGAACTTTCTCTGATTGGCCTGGGTCTTGGATATTTATTTATTAAAAAATATACTATCGTTGAGTTAGTATCACGTGACACAAGTCTTGAACTTACTTCGAGGCTAACTCAGTAGGTATGTGATATCTGTCCCGTATTAAAAAAAAGACTATAAGTTAGCAATTATTGGAATTGACCAATGACTTAGTAAAATATTTCTTTTTCCATACAAATTTACCAATCTTTTCATGGACTCTCAATTAACGGTTTAGCTAAGGTACATTTTCTTGACAAGAATTTTCACTTCGATCATATCAAGATCAGTAGTAGTTATAATTATAGTGATGTGACGTCAATTAGTGATACCTTGTATCCAATTTTGAAAAGAAATCTATTCTATTCTATCCTCGACTTAGTCAAGGTCTAGGTAATGGTATATTAAGGTGATATCATGATAACTACAGCACCAATTTTAATGATCACATAAACAAATTTATTTTCCCCCCAACTCAATTAATATTTGAATTCCAATAAAGTCCCATAAAATTCTACAAGAGCATAACCCCGGTCAACTTCCTCCTGACTTAAGTCCCGGTTGCATCTTCACCACTCTGGAGGAGAGCCCGGGGTATGCCTTTGACCATGGACCTTGGATTGAGTGGGTCAGGTTTCTACACGAAGCGACTTCCGTCTGAACTCCACAACCTGAACCTTACCCGTATTGGATCGATCATGGTTACACATTTGCCTTGAATGTGCAGGTTTCCTCACCATGTTTTCCCTCACCGCAATATCATCGGTTAGCATTCAAACTAATGTAAGTACATAACTTCGAAAATATTCATTGGTACATGGCCGAGTCGGGATTCGAACCTGTGCTTTTCCGCGCATCTCGCACCTTACCGAATCGACCACCAACGCTCTCAGGCAAAACCCCGGACAACAACTAGTCAAAATGATATAATGAGCGAAAGTGGGTGATCGACCACTAGCCGGCATGAAGGAATTCAGCGTAACGAATGATGCAACTGCACTACGAACATTCTTCGAAATAAATAAAGAATTTTATTTACTCAAATTCAATATTACATACATACATATGGTCACGTCTATATCCCTTGCGGGGTAGACAGAGCTAACAGTCTTGAAAATGGCCACGTTCAGCTATTTGGCCGAATGATAGAATTGAGATTCAAATAGTGACAGGTTGCTAACCCATCGCCTAAAAAAAGAATCGTAAGTTTGTAAGCCTATCCCTTAGTCGCCTTTTGTGACGTCCACGGGAAAGAGATGGAGTGGTCCTATTCTTTTTTGTATTGGTGCGGAGAACCACACGACAACCACACAAATTCAATATTTTTTATTTTTTATTGTGGGACATTTCAACATCACTTTATAATAACTAAGTTAACTGCCGCTTCCAAAGCGTCAGTGTCGAATAAACGGTAACAAACTGCACTGCACATTTACTATCCCTATAATCGCAACTAATATTAGGTATATATGCTGAAGTAAGTTTATTAGTTTGTTTGTTACGTCTTCATTACCGACCCACAGAACATCGGAAACAATCTTTTTAAATTTCACGTTTATATAATTAAGGGTCTGGAGAAGGACATAGAATTCATCCCGGCAAAAACAATAGTTTCCGTGGGATTTGCGAAAATCCTGTATTCTTTTGTGGTGGAGCTAAATTCATTCAACACACCTCAATTGGTAGGCTAATACACCTTATTAGAAGACCAAATCTATACTAATCTATACTAATAATATAAAGATGAAGAGTTTGTTTGTTTGAACGCGCTAATACTCATGGTACCTACATGGCCGGCTGGTTCGAATTGAAATTTTTTTTTGCGTTGAACAGACCATTAATCGAGGTAGACTTTAGGCTATATAACATCGCGCCGCAACAACAAGGAGCAAAGAAATAATGGAAAATGTGAAAAAAGCGGGGAAAATTATTCATCGTTGAGGGCTTCAATGATGCCCGAAATAACTATTCCACGCGGACCAAGCTGCGGGCACAGCTAGTTAAAAATATATGACATCTTCTACGATCATGTCACAGTTAGCGTTCAGATAGTGCGCTCTCCCATGGTTATTTCCTCCGTGACTAATGGTCACAATCTATTAGTTGAGGCCTTCTGAAATTGGTCGTGAAATCGCAACGATTTGCGCGTGATCGGCATTGACTGCCACTGACATTAATTGTTAGTTATGTAACATTTGTGCCGTGTGGTTCCCGGCACCAATACAAAAGACCAATCCATCTCTTTCCCATAGATGTTGCGACTAAGGGATAGGCTTACAAACTTGGGATTCTTTTTTAGGCGATGGGCTAGCAACCTGTCACTATTTGAATCTCAATTCTATCATTAAGCCAAATAGCTGAACGTGGCCATTCAGTCTTTTCGAGACTATTGGCTCTGTCTACCCCGCAAGGGATATAGACGTGACCATATGTATGTATGTAACATTTGTGCCGTGTGGTTCTCGGCACCAATGAAAAAACGAATAGGACCATTCAATCTCTTTCCCATGGATGTCGTAAAAGGAGACGTAAGGTATAAGCTTATATAATTTGGATTCCTCTTTTAGGCGATGGGCTAGCAACCTGCAACTATTTGAATCTCAATTCTATCATTAAGCCAAGCAGCTGAAGCATCTGGCCTTTCAGTCTTTTGACGACTGTTGACTCTGCTAACCCCGCGGGGGATATGAACGTGATTTTATGTATGTATGTATAGTTAAACATCTAAAATCTCATAAATTTTCATAGCTGATTTTATGTTATTTTTAACTATAAGTTATTTATTTACGCATTAGGTACATATAAACTGAAGCTTTGTGTAAACCATTTTGGAACAAAGATGCGATTGCGCAATGATAATGAGTAAAAATAATTATTTTGATAAGATGAAATTATCAAAATAAATTGATCAGTTCAGTGCATTTGTTAATCCATGTTTAAGAAATTATCACTTCTTATTAATGTTAATTTTTTATCGATTTAATAATAGCATGTATTTAATTAATCCTTAATGTGTGACAGTAAAACGTGACTGACAGCTTACTGATTTTTAAACATGACATACATATAATCACGTCTATATCCCTTGCGGGGTAGACAGAGCCAACAGTGTTAAAAAGGCCACGTTAAGCTGGTTTGGCTTAATGACAGAATTGAGATTCAAATATCGACTAAACGCGACCAATTAGTCTTTTAAAACTGTTGGCTCTGTCTACCCGGAAAGGGATAGGTATAAACGTAACTATGTGTATGTATGTATGTATTTAGTATAACATGTTTCTCTATAAGCGAGTACTTTTATTTTTTTATTGAGATACAAATTCACTAGGTTTAGTGAATTTACATCTCAAACTATCGCTGTATCGCTTTTTATTATGACGTGAACGGGACAGCGATAGTTTTTCGCGCCATAAAAACGGGGTGCCGTGTGGTTCCCGGCACCAATACAAAAAAGAATTGGACCACTCCATCTCTTTCCCATGAACGTCGTAAAAGGCGACTAAGGGATAGGCTTACAAACTTAGAATTCTTTTCTAGGCGATGGGCTAGCAACCTGTCACTATTTGAATCTCAATTCTATCATTAAGCCAAATAGCTTAACGTTGCCATTCAGTCTTTTCAAGACTGTTGGCTCGCCGCGAGGAATATAGACGTGACCATATGTATGTATGTATAAAAACGGGGCGTCGCGCGTGTCTTACTACGAAGGCAGTAAGTAAAATATTCAACAAATTACAGCATCATTATGCCACTTAAATGTGTCTACAAAAATGTGTATATTTATTAAAATTTTAACACATTAACCTGCAGAATAATAAAATGGTAAATATACATATGACTCACTCAATACGGTCACTCACTGACCTCAATCCATACGGTACAGTCAGATAACTTGTAGGCACGATGATTAAGCGAGTTGAACTATCGATAAAAACAGATCATCAGTCTATGTTAGTTAACACAACTCAAGGTATTTGTTTGTCACGATATAAATTTGATAAAAAAGTAAACAAATAGGAAGTCTTGATAAATAAAATGTCCTAGAAAATGTGTTAGATATTGTAAGACCATTGTTTTTTATATTAGTGACATGATAAGCATAGTAAAGTAAATCCTACTACTATTATAAAGGCGAAAGTTTGTATGGATGTATGGATGTTTGTTACTCTTTCATTGCGTGAAAGAGGATTGCGTGAAGGAGGAGGTCATTGGATACAAGGTATCACTTATTGACGTCACATCACTTAAATCTTAATTATATCTACAACGGCTCCCACAAAGCACACGTAGAAGAAGCGGCGGAAAAAACTAAACTGCAGCGTTTTCATCGGACGTCAAATTTACAAATTAAGATCTATAAAGTCAGGCGCACCCCAGTGTTATGTCGCGAGAGTTGAGGATGTTACTGGCATTGATAAAAATGCCTATTCCCTGTGTCGCATTTTACGACAACCACGGGAAAGAAATATCTTATATTATAAGTGACGGGAACCACACGGCACTTTGTTGAGACCCTAATTGTTACTACATGATTTGATTTTTTTATGCCGTTTTTTGTGTGAATTTACAAGGTCAGCAATTAAGGATAATATATTTTAATTGATTATACACTATCGCATTAGAAATAATCTGTAACGGAAGATGTAAGAAGGTTTACAATGTATTCTCTCGTCCACATTCTATGTTTGGATATTTATGAAGTTGACGTTGTTGAAGCAAAATGCTGCAGTGCAGTTTGTTACCGCTTCTTTTGCACTGACGCCTTGGAAGCGGCAGTAGACTTTATTTGACGTCAACCAATGTTGTGAAACCAAAAGATTTGACAATTATTAAGCGATGTGAAATATCCTATAATAATGAATAAAAAATTTTCAATTGTCAATCCTACTACTATTATAAAGGCGAAAGTTTGTGTGGATGTATGGATGTTTGTTACTCTTTCACGCAAAAACTACTGAACCGATTACCATGAAATTTGGTATGTAGGTAGCTGAAGACCCAGAATAACACATAGGCTACTTTTTATCCCAGAGTTCCCGCGGGATTGATAGGGTTTCCATGCGGACGAAGTCGCGGGCGGCCTCTAGTAATAGATATATTTGTAAATTATAATTCCATCATTTAGCCATACCGCTGAACGTGGCCTATCAGTATCTTCAAGACAGTTGGCTCTGTTACCCCGCGTGGGATATTAGACGTAACTATATGTATGTACCAATGACTTTTTTCGAAGTTATGCACATTAGTTTGCATACTAACCGATGCCCGTACTCTCTTACGCTCATCAAACATCGTGAGGAAACCAGCACTTTCAGGCAACTGAATGTGTTACCATTATCGATCCAATACGGGTGTGCCGTGTGGTTTATCTCTTTCCCATCGATTCCGTAAAAGTTTATACTTGGGATTCTTTTATTAGGCGATGGCCCAGCAACCTGTCACTATATGGATTTGTACTATTTTTTTGTAACATTGTAAATTTCTATGCAATAAAGATATTACAAACAAACAAACAAACGATGTTACATGCCTTTCTAAGAGATACTCCTGTTAGGTTTTGCGATAAACGACATTGTACGCGTAGAGAGCCGCTGGCAAATGCTAATATAGAATCCTACTTACTATTATAAAGGCGAAAATTTGTATGGATGTATGGCTGTTTGTTACTCTTTCACGCAAAAACTACTGAACCGATTACCATGAAATTTGGTATGTAGGTAGCTGAAGACCCAGAATAACACATAGGCTACTTTTTATCCCAGAGTTCCCGCGGGATTGATAGGGTTTCCATGCGGACGAAGTCGCGGGCGGCCTCTAGTATAGAATATTTCGCGTACAAATCTATACTAATATTATAAAGGTGAAGAGTTGTTTTGTTTGTTTGTTTGAAAGCGCTAATCTCAGGAACTACTAGTTCAAATTGACCCTGATTATTTTTGTGTTGAATAGACCATTTATGGAAGGCTTTAGGCTATATAACATCACGCTGCAACCAAAAGGAGCAAGGAAATAATGGAAAATGTGAAAATAAAACGGGGAATAATATTCATCCTTGAGGGTTTCAATGATGCCCAAACTATTCCACGCGGTCGAAGTCGCGCACACAGTATAGAATATTTCGCGTACAAATGCATTATATATCCTTACAATACAACTCTTCATCATTTTAGTGATAAGCACGGATGTTAGGACAAAGTTCGTATTTTTTATCTCTTAGTGAATCATTGTTATAACCGCTAACATATGAACGTAAATAGCATAGATGACATCATTTAACTTAAAAAATACTATGAAATTGTATGATATACATACATATAAATAGTCACATCTATATCCCTTGCGGGGTAGACAGAGCCAATAGTCTTGAAAACACTGAATGGCCACGTTCAGCTATTTGGCTTAATGATAGGATTGCGATTCAAATAGTGACAGGTTGCTAGCCCATCACCTAAAAAAAGAATCCCAACTTTGTAAGCCCTCAGTCGCCTTTTACGACATCCATTGGAAAGAGATGTAGTGGTCCTATTCTTTTTTGTATTGGTGCCGCGAACCACACTGCACTAAAAACAAAAATACATACATACATAAAATCACGTTTCTTTCCCGGAGGGGTAGGCAGAGACTACCTCTTTCCACTTGCCACGATCTCTGCATATTTCCTTCGCTTCATCCACATTCATAACTCTCTTCATGCAAGCTCGGCGGTTTCGGGTACTTTTGACCTGACCCTTTACCAATAATACATATATATACATACTATAAATTAATTAAAGTAAAACTAACCTCATAGAACCAGCCGAATTTGTCGTAAGGAATCCTGTCAGCTACGAATGGTAGGTCCATCGCGGCGTCCAGGGCCGGATCCTCGATGCCGTCGAACAGCCAGGAGGAGACGTTGGCGGTGAGGAACATGTTCGAGTGGAACAGACGAAGGAATATGTCCGTGCCCAGACGAAACGCCAGGTTGTCGTTACGAGCCATGTAGGCTACGGTCTGTGCGAGAAAATTCAAAGTTAATAGTAATACATACATACATTATGTACATACATGCATACATACATACATACATGCAAACATGCAAACATGCAAACATACAAACATACAAACATACAAACATACAAACATACAAACATACAAACATACAAACATACAAACATACAAACATACAAACATACAAACATACAAACATACAAACATACAAACATACAAACATACAAACATACAAACATACATACAAACATACATAAAATCACGCCTCTTTCCCGGAGGGGTAGGCAGAGACTACCTCTTTCCACTTGCCACGATCCATTTTCCATTAAAAGTAATCTTGTGACATATAGTTTTATTAGCGTGTAAGTACCACAGATTAAAAAATATTTAAAACCAGTTTGGAAAACCAAAAGAAACAAAATGCAACTATCTCTTTCAAATCAGGTCTAATTGAATGAGACATATTTTTTAAATTATTTTCAAAGTATTTTCCTATCTGAAACTCGCTAAAATGGTTTTTTTTTTCAAAGCTATATGTTTATATACAAATTACGATAGTAAAAAAGATTAGTTGTGAAACCAAAAGCATTGACAATTATTAAGCGATATGAAGTATCCTATAATAATGAATAAAAAATTTTAATTTGAATTTGAATCCCGCGGGAACTCTGAGATAAAAAGTAGCCTATATGTTATTCCGGCTCTTCAGCTACCCACATACAAAATTACATCGTAATCGGTTCACTACTTTTTGCGCGAAAGAGTAACAAACATCCATACTGACATCCTGACATACAAACTTTCGCATTTATAATATTACTAGCGACCCGCCCCGGCTTCGGCACGGGTGCAAAATTATAAATGTTATACATAAAAACCTTCCTCTTGAATCACTCTACCTGTTACAAAAAACCGCATCAAAATCCGTTGCGTAATTTTAAAGATTTAAGCATACAGACAAACAGACTAAAATGGCGACTTTGTTTTATACTATGTAGTGATTAGGATGTAGTGATACTGATGTAATGATACGAAGATCCCTTCAAAACTCACCACAACAATAGGGTTAATGGAAGTGACTAGATCTGACAGGCTACCGTTAGACATTTCCTCCTGGAAATGCCACCAGCGCTCATTGAAATACGTTATTGTGCTGTTTTGATCGTTCCATGTCAGGTTCACCTGTGGACAAAACATTCGTTCATTAATTCATACACATAGTCACGTCTATATCCCCTGCGGGTAAGACAGAGCCAACAGTCTTGAAGAGGCAGATAGGCCACGTTCAGCTGTTTCGCTTTATGATAGAATTGAGATTCGAATAGTGACAGGTTGCTAGCCAATCGCCGAAAATAACAATCCCAAGTTTATTAGCCTATCTCTTAGTCGCCTTTTACGACATCCATGGGAAATGAGATGGAGTGGTCCCATTGTTTTTTTATATAAGCGCCGGGAACCACACGGCTAGATAAAACATGAATGAGTGAATAATGTGCCGTGTGGTTTCCGACACTTTAGAATCGAAACACTCCCATATCTTTCTCATCAATGTCTGTTTAAAAATATACATACATACATACATACATAAAATCACGCCTCTTTCCCGGAGGGGTAGGCAGAGACTACCTCTTTCCACTTGCCACGATCTCTGCATACTTCTTTCGCTTCGTCCACATTCATAACTCTCTTCATACAAGCTCGGCGGTTTCGGGTACTTTTGACCTGACCCTTTACCAGGACGTCCTTAATTTGATCAAGATACGTTCGTCTAGGTCTTCCCACTCCGACCTTTCCCTCCACACTCTCCTTGTATATCTGCTTAGTCAACCTGCTTTCATTCATCCTCTCCACATGACCGAACCATCTTAACATACCCTTTTCTATTCCTGTAACTACATCTTCTTTCACATCACAACATTCCCTTATCACGCTGTTCCTTATCCTGTCACTCAATTTCACACCCATCATACTCCTTAACGCTCTCATTTCCACTGCATTTATTCTGCTTTCATGCTTCTTTTGCCATACCCAACTTTCACTCCCATACATTAATGTCGGGACCAACACGCCCCTGTGCACAGCCAGTCGAGCCTTTTTGGATAGTTTCTGACTGCTCATAAAGGCATGCAAAGCTCCATTCACCATGTTCCCCGCGTTCACTCTCCTTTCAATATCACTATCATACTTGCCATCTGATGTAAACTTTGATCCTAGATATACAAACTCTTTCACTTGCTCCACTTTTTCTCCTCCAATCAAAATATTACATGCTGTCATTTCTTTCTCCATTTCAAAAACCAGTGTTTTAGTTTTACTTACGTTCACTTTCATTCCTTTCTCTTTTAAAGCTTCATGCATACAGTTTACCATCTCCTGTAACTCCTCCGCTGATGACGCCAGTATAACCTGATCGTCGGCATAGAGCAGACATTTGACGAGTAACTCATTCATCCTTAATCCACTTTTAGACTCTTTCAAATCTGTCAAACAGCTATCCATAAATAGGTTGAACAGCCACGGTGACGCAACACATCCTTGCCTAACGCCTTTCTCAATCTTAAACCACTCAGTGTGCGCTCCGTTTATCCTGACACAAGCACTCGAATCCTCATATAAGGATTTCAGTGCTCGTATTAAGAGACTGCTCACCCCATGCATAGAAAGTGCTGACCACAATTCATTCCTCTCAACTCTGTCATAGGCCTTTTCCAGATCTACGAATGTGCAATAGACTTTTTGACTCTTGGCCAAAAACTTTTCGGCTATGCACCGCAAGGAAAAGACCTGATCAGTACATCCCATTCCCTTTCGAAATCCCGCTTGAGCATCCCATATTTTGTCATCAGTTTCATTCCTGACTCTATTAATCAATACCTTAGCATACAATTTGCCGACGACGCTAAGCAGGCTTATACCACGATAATTTTTGCAGTCCAGCTGTGACCCTTTTCCTTTGTAAAGTGGCACGATAACAGCCTTACACCAATCTTTTGGTACTCGGCCGCTTCTCCAACACAAATTGAAAAGGCAGTACAACTGACTAGCTACTACGCCTTTTCCTGCTTTAAGCATCTCGACCGACACTCTATCACACCCAGCAGCCTTTCCCGCTTTCATACTCTTAAGTGCTTCCACAATTTCGAACATTTCAATTTCGCCTTCCATCTCATTCTCTTTTTCTTCGCTATAGCAGAAATCTTTCTTATTTCCTTCCTTTTTTTCAAATAAACTTTCAAAATAGTCCTTCCATATCTTTAGTACACATTCTTCTCCTTTCACAACGCTACCATCCTGGCATCTGATCCTAGTCAGCTCTCTGGTTATAGTATTTCCTCGGGCTGACCTTACGGATTTCCAGAATATTTTCAGATTTGACTGAAAGTCTTCTGATAGCCTTTTATCAAAATCCTCTTTATACTCTTCTTTCTTTCTAATCACAGCTTTCTTAACCAAATCTTTCATTTTCTTATATTCCTTACGTGCTTCATTCACATCTTCATCTATAACCTCTTGCATTCTTAAGTTAGCTTTTGCTGCTAACAAATCCAGCCATGCTTTCTTCTTTAATCGCACAAGTTCTTGCACATCTTTACTCATCCACGCATTTTTGTGATTTTTTCCTTTCCTTCTTCTACTTACACCACACACTTCAACAGCTACTTTCACAATTCTTTTTTTAAATTCCTTCCATCCATCTTCAATATCGCTCATTTCCTCTAAATCTTCAAATTCATCCTTCAGTCTATTAATATACTTCTTACCTACATCCATATCTTGCAAATTTTCTACTTTTACTCTTTCCAAAGCGCTGGTTTGCTCCCTTACCCTGTGCCGCCAGCGATTGAAGATACCCCTTATCCGGGATATCACCAGTAAATGGTCCGAGTCAATGCCAGCACCGCGATATGCACGGGTATCCAGCACTTTGTTCTTCAATCTTTCATCTACAATCACAAAGTCTATCATACTTTTTAAAATACCTTCCACTCTTGTGTAGGTGTGGATCTCTTTATGTTGAAACATTGAGTTCGACACAAAAAGATCCCACTCTAGACAAATTTCTAATACACTTCTTCCATTATCATTCACCTTTTCGTCACCAAACGCACCAAGCACCTTTTCATATCCATCACGCTTTACACCCACCCATCCATTAAAATCACCTAACATAATAATCTTCTCATTTGGCTTGGTAACTTTCAATACTTCTCTTACACTATTCCAGAACTCCTCGTTTTCGCTTTTTGCTGATGTTGTACCCCTCGAACCCACATCCCAAGGTGCATAAACACCTAGAACGAAGATCCGAGTGATTCCAACTTTCAGCCTAATCCATAGAAGACGAGGGCTGACACACTCATACTCATTCACGCACTCAGCCATTCGTGCAGAAAGAATTAGACCGACCCCTTGACAGCCTCGGCTGGTACTGGAAATTCCAGACCAATACGCCGTGTAAGGGCCGTGCTGCGTCGCGTCGCATCCTTTCCGCTTCGTTTCATTCACGCACAACACATCCAAACGTCTTTCATCCATCATCTGGCATACTTCCTCAATCTTATCCTTCATTCCTCCTCTTACATTCATCGTCGCAAAGCGGCTTTCAGCAGACCGCATACCGCTCCCGCCGGGAACGAGACGTGATGGGGTGCGGACACCATCGCCGCCATCTAGGTGCTCTTTCAAAAAATTTGCATCCATGCGATTCCCACGAGACGCTAGGGAAAAATTTTGTCCGCCCCAGCAGAGCCCCGCATGCCAGGGTAAGGCTAGCCATTACCTGGGGGTCGCCCAACCCCATGGCGGAAGTGGCACGCTCGAGACTAGGCTCGCCCCTAGCCATGCATCCATCGGCGCGGCAGACCTTAGATTGGCAGGGATTTACATTAAAGAGGAATCCCAAGTCTATCCCTTAGTCGGCTCTTACGACATCCGTGGGAAAGAGATGGAGTGGTCCTATTCTTTTGTAATGGTGCCGGGAACCACACGGCGCGCCTAAAAAGGAATCCCAAGTTTAAAAATATATTGTTTAATTTTTTAACTGTCCGCATACAAAAGAGTAATGACAAAGTACGATCGTCTTTTTTTAATTTTCACTGTTTAAAATTGTACAGCGCACTGGCCGCTTAGAAAAAAGGTGAACATTTAAAAGAAGAAAAATAATGATTCCTTTGTTAATTTTCACAACGATTGAAACAGCTTCAAGATTACAAATGTCTGCGTCTGCGCATCACTCCGTTTCGTGTAATGTAAATTAGTTATGAACTAAATTATGCAAGTTGCTACATAGGTTAAGTAATATAGTAAGTAGACTTTAATTGACTTTTACTAGGAAAACATCATGTGATACGAATGCTTACTTGTAAACTAATGCGCAGTTTATCATCATCTCAGTGCCGTGTGGGTTTGTTTAGAATAGAACCGCTCCATATCTTTCCCATGGACGTCGTTAAAGACGACTAAGGGGTAGGCTTATAAATTTAAGATTCTCGTTGTAGGCGATGTACTAGCGACTATTTTAATCTCAATTCCATCATAAAGCCATACAGTTGAAAGTGGCCTTTAGACGTAGATTAAATCATCTTTACTAATATTATCAAGCTGAAAGCTTATAAAGCTGCTTTGTTTTTTTGAACGCGCTAATCTCAGGAACTACTAGTCCGAATTGAAAAATAAAATTCTTTTCGCGTCGAATAGATCATTTATCGAGGAAGGCCTTAGGCTATATAACATCACGCTGCAACTATAAGGAGCAAAGAAATAATGGCAAAAGTGAAAAAAAAACGGGGAAAATAATTCATCCTTGAAGACTTCAATAATGCCCATAATAACTATTCCACGCGGACGAAGTCGCGGGCACAGCTAGTATCCTAAAAAAAGAGTAGTATTCAGTACCTTGCTGTGGAACTCCCGGAAGACATACGGCCCCATCTCAGCCACTCGAAGTTTGACATTGTTCCCGGCTAGGATCTCGTCTACATTGGTGATGTTGAACAGGTGGCACTCCAGGTACATGGGGATAGGCGTCTCCCGCCATATGTCGAAGGTCATCGACTCATTTGTTAGAGTCATCATCTGAAAGTATACAGATAGATAGAATATCTCTTTATTGCACATTGATTAAGAAGATAGATATACAACGCCGTGGTTCCTGGCACCAATACAAAAAAGAATAGGACTACTTCATCTCTTTCCCATAAATGTCGT
This sequence comes from Amyelois transitella, assembly GCF_032362555.1. Taxonomy (NCBI): domain Eukaryota; kingdom Metazoa; phylum Arthropoda; class Insecta; order Lepidoptera; family Pyralidae; genus Amyelois; species Amyelois transitella. Next base: position 10,218,893 of record NC_083517.1, read on the forward strand.
AAAAGGCGACTAAGGGGTAGGCTTATAAACTTGGGATTCTTCTTTTAGGCGATGGGCTAGCAGCCTGTCACTATTTGAATCTCAATTCTATCTTAAAGTTTGGCTTTAAGATAGATTTGAGATACAGTACAAAATCAACAGTCTCGAAAAGACTGAAATGCCATATTCAGCTGTTATGATCAATGTTGTAATTGAGATTCAAATTGTGACAAGTTGCTAGCCCATTGCCTAAAAGAAGACTCCCGAACTTGTTAGCATACATACATACATATGGTCATGTCTATATCCCTTGCGGGGTAGACAGAGCCAACAGTCTCGAATAGACTGAATGGCCACGTTCAGCTATTTGGCTTAATGATAGAATTGAGATTCAAATAGTGACAGGTTGCTCGCCCATCGCCTATAAAAGAATCCCAAGTTTATAAGCCTATCCCTTATTCGCCTTTACGACATCCATGGGAAAGAGATGGAAGTGGTCCTATTCTTTTTTGTATTGGTACCGGGAACCACACGGCAACTTGTTAGCATTTCCTTTGATTAACTTTTACTATTGGCATGGGAAGAAAAGCAGCTGGAACACATACAGTGTTTTCTTAACAAAAAAAACATCTTACTCACTGACCTTTTGGATATATAAAGCTGAAATTAGGCATGATATTTATGGAGGACTTCCATTACATAAACTAGTTGTTCACCGCAAAGGTTTTTCTTTTTACAAAATTGTGATTATCTCTAAAACTACTTAAATGACTTTGATGCCCTAAGAACTTGAAAATTTTATCGACAGATCCTACATACATATTAAACTCAGACTAACAGGTTTCAAAGTTATCATGTTGTAAACATACAAAAAATATGTATTTTCACCCCAACACGATTTGTAGTTGAATAGGAGTCTATGAATCAGTGAAATATCCAGATTAACAGAAAAAATAGGAATTTTTAATTTGTACAATGTCCGACTAAGATAACGCTAAAAAATACAAACTCACCCTCTGTAGCTGTGCTATGAATAGTGATGGCCAGTACACAACAGCTATAGCACCAAGAACCACTAAGGCTGATCCAAAGCCCACAAACAAACCACTCTTAACTCTGTATGACACCATTTTCACTTACCCTAAAAGATGTTATAAAAATTATGCACAAGTAATTAATTTAAGGTGTTTATTGAAAACATTGTTTCATAGTTTTTATTCCTATTGGTTTATCAATTAATCAGATAAATATTTCTGTACAGTACATTTCATTTGTTTGAGTATAGCCAGAACTAAAATCGACAATCAACAAAGTAAATAAGATAACATTGATACTGAACAGATATTTTATGAATATAAGTAGGTACTCACTAAAATCTAAATAAATTAAAAGAAAGTTACATTGGTGAAGTTATTTCAAATTTGAATTTGGAGTTTAAAAAATGGACCGTCAGATACAATCGCGAATTGAATACCATTCAGCGAAACACTTTTGTTATTTATCGGTACGACCCATATAATTTTTTTAACACCACACAACAAATTCAACAAAACACGCGCAATCACAACAAAACCTGAGGAGAATTGAATTGAATAGAAACAATGATTGAATGACAGATGACAAATGACAAGCGATCATGTGATTATGACGTTTCCTGACAATTCAATAAAAAAAGCGTAGTAAAAATTTAAAATAAAGAACAAAAAATCAACGTTCCATATTTGTTTTCGTTGTGGCATGCATGTAACTATGTAAGTATTATTTTATGCTGGAAATATTTTAGAATGTCGACCCTGCCGGGAACGAGTCATAAAAAAATATATAAACCGTGTCTTTCCGACTCTTTCGACGTCGCAGGCTCTTAGGTACTTTGTCCAATAATTATGATTCACGCGTCTTAACTTTGACAAACTAATCATGCCTCCTTTACATTTCTACTTTTATTTAAATTTCTATAATCAGTTGCATCCATTGCTCTTTTCAAAACTATCAAAGTATTTTTCCGATTGTCACTGTCAATGTCGTATTGTTGTCATAACATCATATCAAGCCTCTGTCAAGCTGGTCAAGCTGCTAGTGGCGGCGGATTGTTTGGTCTTATTTTCCTTCGTTTTGCCTTCGTTCGTCTTTCATTCGAATTGAGAAATTTATGAACTGTGGTCAAATAAATGTATAGAATGTGCTAACAATAAAACACAAAAGTATGATTTAACTTAGGAAATCCGTCTACAAATTTGCATCTGTTTCAATAAATATATACAATATGGGATCACACGAAGTGCAAATTAGTGATAAAACAGTGCCTGAATATAATTCTGAAGCCAATTCCAGCAATAGTGCAACGAATAGTGTGCGAACTCCTCAACCACAGCAGGTCTTTGAAACAAACGTTTTATCTACACCGACACATATTGCCACAAGCATTCTAGCGACACCTACACAAATCGCCGCTCCCTCTAATTCTCGGATTTGTGGAGATGTGGTTCTCACTCCTTCAAACAGTTCCGTTTACACCCCAGTGGGGGTCAATCCTCACAATGCTATGACAGCATTGACTCCCATGATTGGGGGAACAAAACCTACAGAAAACAACATTAAGTTACAGTAAGTAGTACCATTCATACCAAGTTGTTAAATGAGTCTATGATTTTAAGTTTAGCGCTGGCAAGAACTGGATTGTGTTGGCCTCGGTTGGAGAAATTTGGCATAGACTGAAGGAGGCTTATGCCCAGTAGTGGGTTGTGGAGGGCTGTTGATAATGATGATGATGAAGTACTGCAATAGCCCAAAGCTAAGCCTGTGCTTAACAAAAATTCCCCTTAATTTCTTGCTTCTCTCTCTGTGTGGTGTATCTCAGAAATAATTTATATGTTACATCAAGGGAAAAAAATAAGAAGTAAGTACAAAGGCACTACTTATCTCTAGAGAAATTTCTTCCAGTAGGCCCACAACATTTTACATTCCAAATTTAAAACCTGTTGACCAAGGGGTTTCTGCTGAATGTTAATATTAGAAGCTAGTGTCCTCCTATAGGTTAATATAATATTAATAAGAAAGCAATAATATTAAGAAGTAAGATTTGAATTGATAAGTCCATCAAGCGGTGTTCAAACTTTACTTATCTATACTGTATAAACCTTGTGTGGGTCACACTTTTCTTTCAAATATTCATATAACCAAGTCTTTATCTTTGGGATTCCTCTTGAAGGCGATAGGCTAACAACCTGTCACTATTTGAATCTCAATTCCTGCTAAGAGTGCTGACTATGTCTACCCTGCAAGTGATATAAATGTGTCCATATGTATATGTATTTATTTGCCGTTTGGTTCTTGGCACCAATGAAAAAAAGAATAGGACCACTCCATCTTTTTCCTATGGATGTTGTAAAAGGCGACTAAGGGATAGGCTTACACACTTGGGATTCTTCTTTAGGTGATGGGCTAGCAACCTGTCACTATTTGAATCTCAATTCTATCTTTAAGCCAAATAGCTGAACATAGCCATTCAATCTTTTTAAGACTGTTGGCTCTGTCTACCCTGCAAGGAATATAGGCGTGACCATATGTATGTATGTATATGTATTTATGTTATTTTTCTTTAAAAGGAACACAGAATGCAATCCGTTTGTGCATTCATTAAGTAGTTTGAATTATCAATTGCAGGAATTGTGTTTCAACAGTGAACTTGGGCTGTGAGTTGAAGCTGCTGGATATATACTGCCGGACACGATTCTCTGAGTACAACCCGGCCAGGTTCGGAGGAGTTGTGATGAAGATACTGGAGCCCAGAGCGACGGCACTTGTCTTTCGGTAGGTTATTATAATGCAATAACACAAGTTTATAAACAATTTTTGCACTCATTCACATATTGTGCAGTGCCGTGTGGTTCCCGGCACCAATACAAACAAGAATAGAACCTCTCCCATGGATGTCGTAAAAGGCGACTAAAGGATAGGCTTACAAACTTAGGATTCTTTTTAGGCGATGTGCTAGCAACCTGTCACTATTTGAATTTTGATTTTATCATTAAGCCAAATAGCTGAACGTGGCCATTCAGTCTTTTCAAAACTGTTGGCTCTGTCTACCCTGCAAGGAATATAGACGTGACCACATGTGTATGTATGTATTCACATTTTTAATATCGATGACCCAACTGAGGAGTCTGAATTTAAATAAATGTTTTTTAGTTCATAGTTTAGGAATTTAACATACATAAAATCATGTCTGCTGGCTCTGTCACAATGATAGAATTGAGATTGAAATTGTGAAGTTGCTAGCCAATGGCCTAAAAGAAGAATCCTTAGTTTATAATCCTACTCGTATCCCTTATTTGCATTTTTCTACATCCAAGGGGAGGAGATGGAGTGGTCCTATTTTTTTTTTCTATTGGGGCTGAGAACCACACGGCACATTATCACGTTTTCATTTCACAGATCGGGGAAGATAGTCTGCACGGGAACGAGAAACGAGCATGACTCTTATGTTGCAGCGAGAAAGTTTGCGAGAATCATACAAAAGCTGGGATTTCCTGTGAGTTATTTATTTATTGACAATTTAAAAATTTTTATTCATTGTTATAGGATACTTCACATCGCTTAATAATTGTCTGTGGCTTCCAAGACGTCAGTGCAGAAGAAGCGGTAACAAACTGCACTGCAGCATTTTGCTTCAACAACGTCAACTTCACAAATACCTATCTAAACTTAGAATAGAATGTGGACGAGAGAATACATTGTTGACCTTCTTACATCTACCGTTACAGACTACATCTAATGCGATAGTGTATAATCAATTAAAATATATTATCCTTAATTGCTGACCTTGTAAATTCACACAAAAAACGGCATAAAAAAAATCAAATCATGTAGTACAATTAGGGTCCCAACAAAGTGCCGTGTGGTTCCCGTCACTTATAATATAAGATATCTCTTTTCCGTGGTTGTCGTAAAATGCGACACAGGGAATAGGCATTTTTATCAATGCCGGTAACATCCTCAACTCTCGCGACATAACACTGGGGTGCGCCTGACTTAATAGATCTTAATTTGTAAATTTGACATCCGATGAAAACGCTGCAGTCTAGTTTTTTCCGCCGCTTCTTCTACGTGTGCTTTGGGAGCGGTAGTAGATATAATTAAGATTTAAGTGATGTGACGTCAATAAGTGATACCTTGTATCCAATTTCGAAAATAAATCTAGAATTGTATTTTATTGAGAATGCACCAACTATACAATGTTAACAAAATCCAGATATCAAAATTTTTGTAAAAATGAAAATGTGTTTTGTCTAATGTGTGGAATAAAACTACGCCTTCCTCATTTTTATTTTCCTTCTGCAAGTTCCATTACATACAATAGTCACGTCTCCATCCTCCATATACTAGATGTATTTTTTATTCTATCACTCAATCAATTCATTATTTAACAAAAAATAATTGTACTATGTATGTATTTCAATTCGATCACAGGCAAAATTCATGGACTTCAAGATCCAGAACTTCATAGCGACCGCTGACCTCAGGTTCCCCATTCGGCTGGAGGCCCTCCAGCAGGCCCACGGCCAGTTCAGCTCGTACGAGCCGGAGCTGTTCCCGGGGCTGGTGTACAGGATGGTCAGGCCGAGGGTGGTGCTTCTCATATTTGTTAACGGGAAGATTGTTTTTACAGGTGAGAAATTTTTATACATACATAGGTACATAAAATCACGCCTCTTTCCCGGTGGGGTAGGCAGAGACTACCTCGTTCCACTTGCCACGATCTCTGCATACTTCCTTCGCTTCATCCACATTCATAACCCTCTTTATGCAAGCTCGGCGGTTTCGGGTACTATATTTTTATGGTGATAATAAGATTATTTTTTTTAGGTAAATCTTCACAAGTTATGAATGTGTTATTAAAAAAATTATAGATAAATCTTTCATTTCTTTGTTGTGGCAAACGAACAAGTCGTTGTGCGGTGTGGTTCCCGACACTAAAAGTAAAAAAAAGAATAAGTCCTCTCCATCTCCATGAAGATACATATGGTCACGTCTATATCCCAGAGCCAACAGTCTTGAAAAGACTGATAAGCCACGCTCAGCTATTTGGCTTAATGATAGAATTGAGATTAAAATAGTGACAGTTTGCTAGCCCATCGCCTAAAAAAAGAATCCCAAGTTTGTAAGCCTATCCTTTAGTCGCCTTTAACGACATCCATGGGAAAGAGATGGAGTGGTCCATGAAGATTTATAAATATTTTCTTTTTTTGTTTTAGGAGGGAAATCAAGGAACGATTTACACGAGGCGTTGGATATAATATACCCAATATTGAGGAGTTATCGAAAGAGTTAATTTTGGAATTCTACTTTCTATGTTTAAACTATTTTGGTCTATTTAATGCGAATTTTGACTGGTCAAGATTTTAGGAATATCCAAGCTCCATTGAAATATTTCGCTCCAAAAGGCTAAAAGTGATTTTAGGAAGGATTTAGTCAAAGGCACTAACTAGTTAGAATCTTGATTTTTGAATAAATAGGTAATTTGTTTTATCATTATCAATAGTTCGAAGAAAATATGCAGTTTAAAAATCATACTTTTTTTTTATTTGTGATTATTTTGTGAACACATAATGACACTCCATGTTTGACGTTAATTTATATAGAAAATGATGATTTCATGTTTCGCTATAGTGTAGGTATGTTAAGAAAAGGTTATGGGTATCCTAGACTGAATCTACTTGCGACATTGTTGTACAGATTATTTTGTATGTATACATAAATATCTTTTAAATATCTAAATATCTACGGGACAAATTACTCAGATTGAGTTAGCCTCGAAGTAAGTTCGAGACTTGTGTTACGAGATACTAACTCAACGATACTATATTTTATAATAAATACTTATATAGATAAACATCCGAGACCCAGGCCAATCAGAAAAAGTTCTTTTCTCATCATGTCTTGGCCGGAATTCGTATCCCGGGACCTCCGGTGTCATAGGCAAGCGTACTACCGCTGCGCCACAGAGGCCGTATTGCAGGTATATTGAATCAATTTTATCGCCGAACACATTCTGTCGGAGTTTGACTCGACCGTATTCAATCCGGCTAATCGTTGACCCGCCGCAATACAAAACGGCCCTGTTGGGTTGAGGGCTAGTTGTTAATTACATCTTTATCATAATACCGCAATTTATAGAATCCTACTGCGACAAATACAATCGACCCTTAGCGAATCAAAATTCTCGAAAGAAAAACTGCGTAAGATAGCGTTTTTTTAAATTTTACCTTACTCTTGTAATTTTCTTTATAGTATCGAATTTATGTTTCTATAACGTAGGTACTTATCTGAAATGATCGAATTCATACAATACATATTTACATTGGGAATTTATTATTTGTGCCATAAGCACTATCCATTGACTAAGCATACATACTTGTATAATTTTATTTTGTTTCAAACTCTTATGTATATCTGTGTATTATTTTGACATACCCAATCAGGATCATAAAGGCGTACCCTATGCTCTGTACAGAGCCGGATGTAACCGGGTTTAAAGCCAGCCCTCGTTGTATAGCACGCGCGGCAATGTTTTTATCGCGCGAAAAACTATCGCTGTCCCGTTTTATATATACATATAATCACGTCTATATATTATCCCTTGCAGTGTAGAAAGAGCTTGAAAAGATTGATAGGCCACGTTCAGCTGTTTGTTTGTTTGTTTGTAATATCTTTTTTTTTTGTTTGTAAGTCTTTATTGCATAGATATTTACAGAGTAGGTAACAAGAAAATAGTAAGTACATAGGTAGTTATAAAAGAAACAAATCACTTGCAATGGCGGACTTATCCCATGAATCATGAATCCCATCTGTTAATGTTGATCTCTTAATCTTCTTGTTGCTGTTTGGCTTAATGACAGAATTGAGATTCAAATAGTGTTAGGTTGTCAGCCCATCGCCTAAAAGAATCCCAAGTCGCCTTTAACGACATCCATGGGAAAGAAATGGAGTAGTTCTATTCTTTTTTTATTAGTGCCGTCGCGTTTCACATCATAATAAAAAGCGAAACAGTGATAGTTTTTCGAGCGTTAAAAACATAGCGTGTACCACGCTACGGGTAATGGCTGTATGTGGTTATAATTAGGTACTTTGCGCCATTGTCCTAGAAATATAGTAGTTAGACTGATGTTATTTTTTTTTATTCTATGTGTGAGTGAAAGAAAACCAATTTTTTTTTTTGTACAGTATATTTTTTTTATTGAACTTATAAAATGACGTGTTAAAACCTAGTGTAATACCCAAGTGGAATAATTCTAAAATTTTATATGTATGCAATGATACTTAATTTCATTTGTTAAATTAATAAATATACAAGTTGAAACGTGTTTAATTATTTCTTTATAATTTTCGCCCACGTGATATTAACCCTATTTCCTTGTCTAAATGTTACGATTATTACTTAATATTTATAATCTTTCGGTTTTACTTTGTTGACTTCAAATAAATTTATTAATATAAATTTTACTGCTGCTGCTGCTAAGTAACGCCCCTCTCTTTATATCCTTCACATTATTGTGGTGTTAAGGAAAAACATCGCAGATAAGAGATATGAGAGATAATTTAAAGATCAATAGAATAACTACAACCTTTATTAGCGGACTAGTTTCACTATATTATATCTTATGGGTTTATCTTCAGACACGAGATCCAGGAAGTAGCCGCCAGAGGACAGCGACCTAGTAAACTTGGTGAGTGCCGTGTGGTCGGGAACCACTAATAGAAAAAAGAATAGGGCCACTCCATCTCCTTCTCATGGATGTCGTAAAAGGCGACTAAGGGATAGGCTTAAAAACTTGGGATTCTTTTTTAGGCGTTGGCTTAGCAACCTGTCACATTTGAATCTCAATTCTATAATTAAGCCAAATAGCTGAACGTGGCCTTTCAGTCTTTTCAAGACTGTTGGCTCTGTCTAACCCGCAAGGGATATAGACGTGACCATATGTATGTATGTAAACTTGTTGAGCGCTGCAGTAGTCCAAAGCGGAAGGCCCGGGGCTTTATAGGGCTCCTGGACTGTGAAGAGGGGAGCAGGTAAGACCGCAGCGGCACGTCACACTAACAATAAAACAACGTTATCTGCCTACAATATTTCTTTATTGAATAAATTACAAAAAAATGTAAAATTCCATGGCAGTTATACATCATTAAGTTATGCTAAAATAAACCTTATTTTTATCCAATTAGGAAGTGCTAAGCTATGTTGGTGTGATCGCAATAAAATAGACAATACACAACGGCCCACGTTAACCCCTTAAGCTTGTGGTTCTGGACACTTATAATCAGAGATCGGAATAGGTAGATTGATTTTATGTACTTGCATCATGAAATACCATAGAAAGCATAACATGGATAAGCCTCTTTTCCGGGATTCCATTTCAGTACTTGCACTTACAGTAAACTACATTGTCCGCGGGTAACATAGGACTACAATTTACGTGAACGAAGTCGGGCGAAAACAGCTACCACTAATATATTCTTCATCCCAATTGTAAAAATTCCGGAAAAAATCTTAATAATTTACAAATCCCGGAGGCATGTCCATATTAATATATACGTTTCAGTTCATTGACCCCAATTCAATTTACCTATTCCGATCTCTGCTTATAAATTAACGAGTACAACAGATACAAACGCGCATACAAATATCTGCTAAAGTAAGTACAAATATTTGCCTACACTGAGATTAGAAGCCGAGACTTCCGGAATCTGTACAGAATGCCTTTTCAAAACTTCAATAAGCTCAGTTTATGCTTTTGAATGTTTGAAATAAAACTGTGCAAGTGATCCAGTGTATCATTTTTGTAGTACTATTACGGAACCTTAAATTACTCCTTGGTTTAAACCTCAATATTTGAAGCCAGATCGGAGTTAAGGATACGCATATTGACAAATTCTTAATGCTAAATCAGAAACTGTGTTGTCATACGCCTATTTATCAGAAAATTACTGACATTATTCTCTGCTTTCAAAAAATGGCCGTATAACCTAAAAATGCAGTGTCAATTTCTTCTTCGCGTGTTCGAATGCCAATTATCTAACTCAAAGATGTTACATTCTTTAGATTTCACTCCTATGCAAAAAGCGGACATTTTTAATTAAGAAAATTAATCTGTTTGTTTATATATATATATCCGGACGTCGAATTACAAAAACCAATATGCAGCGCAAACTAAAAATGAGGGTAGTTACACCAAGCTTAACATTATCCTGAAAAATTACAAGCTATTAATTTTATGTATTTATGTATCTGTCCATATTTTCGCGCACTTTTCACTATTCACGCACAATAACGACTCCGAGAGGCCAAACATCCAGTACGAATGCGTTCCATAGACTATACATATACATATTTCTAATGTATAGCAATGAGACCGGACTCCAGAAGCTTCTGGATCTTGGCGGCGATGTCGGGGTTCTTAAGGTGGTCCTGCAGCGCGTGCGGGTCCTGCTGCATCTGCTCCAGGATGCAGCGCATGGCGGGGTCGCGCAGGATCTGCTGCACCTCGGGGTCCGCCATGGCGCGCTTGCGGACCTGCGCGTGCGCAACATTATATGTAAGGTAAAGAGGTAAAGAGTCAGTATGGTTAGAATGTCAAACAAGATATACACACACAGTTAACCGTCTGGGTAAAAATACAAACAAACAGTCACGCCTATATCCCTCGCGGGGTAGACAAAGTCGATAGTCTTAAAAAGATTGAAAGCCCACATTCAGCTGTATGGTTTTATGATGGAGATGGATGAGATTCCTTCTGAGCCCTGCAACCTTTGTAGGAGAATCTTACCCAAATTGGATTATAGTTTGAGTGTGCAGGTTTCTTCAAAATGTTGTAACCCAGCTTGCAAAAAACCACTCCATCTTTCCAATGGATGTCGTAAAAGGCTAATGAAGTTGAAATTCCTAACGTACACGTGGGCTAGTAACCTGTCACTATATGAACCTCAATTCTATCTTAAAGCCAAACAGCTGAACGTGGCCTATCAGCCTTCAAGACTGTTGGCTCTGTCTACACCGCACGGGATATAGACGTGATTATATGTACGCATGTATGTGACTTGTGGCGTATAGATGTCGCCACATATGCAATTAGTAATCTTATATATTTAAACGAGCAATTCTTGTATATATATAATCAGGACCTCGGAAACGGCTCCAACGATTTTCATGAAATATACAGCTTAGGGGCTTTTCGGCTCAAGGAATCGATTTATCAAGTTCCTAGGTTCGAGAAAAGCTCGGTTCCCAAGTTATTTAACAACATTTTAAAAACCGCGTTTTAAGAAACTTTATCAGCGCCATCTCTGGTAGACCGTGCAAAGCTCGGTCAACCAGGTACTAGGTTATTATAAGCCCACCTCCTCGGGGTTGGAGTTGAGCTGCGTGGAGCAGGCGCGGTAGCCGTCCAGCGCCTCCGCGTTGGTGGGGTCCAGCTCCAGCGCCTTCTGGTACGCCGTCAGCGCCTTGGACTGCTGCTGCATGCCCTGAAACGGATACATTTCCAATTTATTATAAATGGATGAAGGATGCAACCGGGACTAAAACCAGAAGGAAGAAGACTAAGTAGCACACGGATTTAAACATATACAGGGTGACTTTTGACGTCATATCACCCCGGCCGGCGGAAAAGCGACGCGTAAGATTCAGAGGTCAACGACCAAATTCGTTCAGCTGAGCGATCTCGACAACTCTGTACTTTACTTGATCTTGATACTAGAAAAATAATTTATTTTTCAGACATTTATTTACATGTTTAGTTTTAATTTCTTTTTGTAGTATTGGTCTTTAACAAAGCGTGTGGAGTAGTTTTTGAGGGTTTTTTAAATGTGAAAATGATGACGTTTAATTTAAATAAAAATAGGCTCAAACGGCTCAGAAGCATGGGTATAGTCTATGTTTAAAAGGATGCAGTTGTTTTAAATGTCACCCTGTATACATACATATGGTCACGTCTATATCCCTTGTGGGGTAGACAGAGCCAACAATCTTGAAAAGGCTGATAGGCCACGTTCAGCTATTTGGCTTAATGATAATTGAGATTTGACAGTTTGCCAGCCCATCGCCTAAAAAGAGAATCCCAAGTTTGTAAGCCCATCCCTTAGTCGCCTTTTACGACATCCATGGGAAAAAGATGGAGTAGTCTTATTCCCTTTTGTGTTGGTGCCGGGAACCACACGGCACACTGAGAATAGGCATTATAAATGCTTTCGTACTAAAAGATCAACCAACCAAAACAGTATCTGAATTTCACCTCAAGCATTTTCCACCATTGGCTCCAGCTTTTGACGAGTTAAGCGTCTAACTTTCTTCCAGGTTCTCTCTTTAGTCCAGGTCCCAAAGACCTGGACGAACTAGTACTACATTCATTAATGTTTTTTAATTTAGACAATGTGCATTCGTCCATGACTTAGATTTAAGAGATCTATATTACTACATTGACATCCAATGAAAATGCTGCAGTGTAGTTTGTTCCGTCGCTTCTTCTACAACGCCGTTCGCTTTGGAAGCGGTAGTACTTATAATTACATCGTCAACAAGTGCTACCTTGTATCCAATTTCGAATAATAAATCTATTCTATTCTAAGCACAAATTGATAAAGAAAATTAAATCAAATCAAACATGAACCTACCTGAAGGATTTTCCCCTTCCGAATCCAGCCCTTGATGAACTTCGGGTCCAGCTTGCAGCACTGGTCGCAGTCCTTCAGGCCGAGGTCAAAAGCGGCCAGCTTGGTGTAGCAGGCCGCTCGGTTGGAATACAGTTTTGGATCATCGGGGTTGCGTTTAATCGCTTCCGTGTAGTGTTTTACGGCTGCGCTGTAGTCACCTGCAAGTGTAATTAGTCCATTAATTAGTTAAATTCATTTTACATACATATATACATATAATCAAGTCCATCTCCCTTGCGGGGTAGACAGAGCCAACAGTCTTGAAAAGACTGATAGGCCATGCTCAGCTGTTTGGCTTTAAGATAGAAATGTGATTCAAATAGGTTGCTAGCTTATCGCCTAAAAGAAGAATCCCAAGTTTATAAGCCTAGTCCCTTAGTCGCCTTTTACCACATCCACGCTTTTTTTTTACCATGATCCAGGATTGGGTGAGTCAGGTTTTTACACAAAGCGACTCCCTTCTGACCTCTACAAACTTTGCAAAGCAACAAAACCCGTATTGATGGTTACACATTCAGTTGCTTGAATGTGCAGGTTTCTTCCATTCATCCATCCATCCATTATCAGCCAGCATTGACCACGGTAAATCACGTATCTTGATCAAATTAAGGACGTCCACATCCATCCACATTCATAACTCTCTTCATGCAAGCTCGGCGGTTTCGGGTACTTTTGACCTGACCCTTTACCAGGACATCCTTAATATTTACCTTTCTTAAAGTATTCATTGCCCATCTCCTTCTCTTGCTCCGCCTTCACCGGATCTATGTAAGCTTTCCTCTCCTCTTCAACAATCCTCCTCTCCACCTCGCTGAGGAGCGTCTTGATCTCCGGAGTGCGGTGCTCTGACATAGACTTCTCGTAGTACGTCTTGGCCAACTTCCACTGCTCCATTTTTTTGTATGCATTGCCTGTAAAGAAAAATTGATAAATCAACATCAAAAATGCCATGCAGTTGAACATGGGTTCTGAGAATATTGGCGCTGTCGACCCCGTAAAGGATATTAACCCGATATACATCATCATTAAGCCAAACTCTGTATGTCTGCCAGAGAGTCTTGTCTTCACGCATACCCCGGACTCCTCTCCAGAGGGTTGAGGATGCAACCGGGACTAAAGCCAGGAGGAAGAAGATATATCTATATATATCTATATGTATAAAAATCTCCCATTGCCAAGTGACTGAATAACAGACAACATACAGTCGCAACAACTGGTCGAAGGGAGCTGAAATATTGATTGCCTGTTGAGTATAGGTAGGTATCATTGACGGCCTCTGTGGCGCAGCGGTAATACGCTTCTCTGTGGCTCAGGTCATGATGAGAAACGTACTTATTTTGATTGCCATAGATTTTGGATGTTCTTGTAAAACAAGTTTCGAACTTACTTCAAGGCTAAATTCAATATGTGTAATTTGTCCCGTATATACACATTTATTTATTTATTAACATTATAGTTTAATGTTTATTAATTTTTTAAACATAGATAGACCAATGTCATTTTTTTTTAAATTGGGTTGTACTGGCAAAAAAAAAAAACAAAAACTCACCAATCCTAGTGAAAGCCTTGGCTATTAATTTGAAATCGGCTCTATTCTCTCTGCCTATCTCTATCGCCTTCTCGCATTCCTTGATACACTTCTCGTATTCTTTCTGCTCGAAATAAACAGCTGCTATGTTTGTGTAGAACGTTATATCCGTGGAGTCGTGTTCGATCGCCTTGCGGTAATGTAACAGAGCGTTATCAAAGTCCTTCTTCTTGTAAAATTCATTGCCGTGGTCTTTCTCTTGCAATGCTAACCGCCTGTTTTCCGGTAGATCTTCGTATGTTGGTTTCTGTGGCTCTTCCTTCTTTGGTGGTGGTGTCGGCTTGGTCTCCGACGCTGGTGGGTCCACGTCCATAGCTGATGCAATGTCAATGCCGAGAATAACTTTAAGTGTGGTCCTATAACGATTATCAGTGGTTCTTGATTCAAACATCAGCGAGTCTAGGGGATTTCTGGCAAGTTGCTGTAACAATGCGATATTTAAATTAATATTATGATGATTGATGATTTTCCTATTGGTGCCGTAATAATCTTCAAAAGATCAATTGGCCTTGTTTAGCTGTTTGACTTAATAATAGAACTGAGATAGGTTGCTAGCCTATTGCCTACAACAGGAATCCCAAGGTAATAAGCCTATCCCTTAGTCACCTTTAACGACATCCATGGGAAAGAGATGGAGTGGTCCTATTCTTTATTTCGTATTATTCTTTATTGGTGCCGAAAACCACAGATGAATCGAAAAAGGTATACAGCAATTATGGCAAGTGGAATTATGTAGTCTCTGTATACCCCTTACGGAAAAGGATGTGATTTATCTATGTATGGCTTTCATTTCTATATATCTTCCTTTAGATAGTAACTGTGCTACCTACAAACAAACCATGATTGCTATGATAATAATTTCAGTGAATTCTTAACCATTTAATTTAAATGTTAATGAATCACCTTTGACATTTACACAAAAGACAGTTTAAATTTTATACATAAGAAATTGTAAATACTACCAATACTTCTCATGTCAAATTATAAAAAGAAAAAAAAATTGGATTTGTGTTTGACACAAATTAATTTATGAATTTGAACTTTTAACCTATATCCTGTGTTCCATAACTATGTGTATGAAAATTTTCATGCAGAAGAGTTCAGCGGTTTGACATAAAATGATGGATTTCGTTTAAATTGAGGTTATTTTATACCTATGTAATTCTCATCCACAAACATACATACAAATCACCACATCTATATCCCTTGCGGGGTAGACAGAGCCAACAGTCTTACATTCAGCTGTTTGGTTTTATGATAGCATTGGGTTGAAGTATTGACAAGTTTCTGGCCCATCGCCTAAAAGAAGAACCCAAAGTTTAGGTGTAAGCCTTTCCCTTGGTCACCTTTTATGACATCCATGGGAAAGAGATGGAGTGGTCTATTCTTTTTCTTTTGGTGACAGGAACCACATGGCACTACAAAGACGCTATAGGAAGTAGGTATGAAATCAGACTAGTTTTCATAACACTTTATGTCAATACCATCACTATGGCATCCAACTGAAAGTGGTATTAGTCATTTTAAGACTATTGGCTCTGTCTACTGTGTAAAGAATACAGATATGATAAATATTTTAAATCTTACCTTAACCATTTTGAGATATTCCGGATCATCTAACCATTCTCGTGTCTGTGGATTTTCCTTCAATTTCTCAATCATTTCCTGATAGTACACCCCGTCTGTTTGGGCTTGTTTCCTAACTTCAGCCAGTCCTGCTGCCAATTGCTGATTCCCTGGTTCCAACTCCAAGCCTTTCTCGTAAGCTGCGATAGCCTCTTCGTAATTTCCTAAGTAAGCCAAGGCACTGCCTTTTCTAGAATAACCTTTGCTCCAAGTAGGATTTAATGAAACGGTTTTATTCGCGTCTTCTAATGCCGCAGCATAGTTTCCAGATTTAGCATGGGCTGCCGAACGGTTGCTGAATAAAACGTGGTTAGAAGGATCTAAAGCGATTGCTTCGGTGTAATGTTTGATCGCCTCATAGTAGTTGCCAGAAGACAACGCAGCATTACCTTTTTCCTTTAATTGGTTTACCTACAATAATAGACGTAATTAGGCTAGATTTTTGCTTGAAAATAAATAAATAGGAAAGTTAAACAAGCATAACCTCTTACCTGATCCATGATTTGATTTAATTGATAATATCAGGCACTTATTAACCAGGTATACTTAAAACAGGATGAAATTTGTAAGCTTTACTCCGATATATATGGTTTTTCACTTCTAAAGTCACTGCTTTTACGATTAAATTATTTTACACAATATAAAGCCGATAACGTTCACTCACAGAATCTTTCTGAATGACAATGAAATAAAAATGAATGAGAATGACACTTCAATTCGAGAATTTTCTCGCCAAAACGCGATTAGTTTGACGTTCACGTTCCATTTTAACTTAAATCACTTTTAGCAGTACTGACCGCGCTCGACTATTGGCACGTTGCGTCATGGTGAAGCTCTCTGTCTGCCAACATCATTGCATTTAGGTGGGTATTGTACGGTCCCGCATAGTTGTCCTTGAGAAACCGTACGCACCATCGCAACACCGTTGGCTGCTAAAGTCACCAAGGCCTCTCATGGCCGTTTAACGCGTCAAGCCGCCCATTATAATATAATCCTCCGAGTTCTTGCCACCATTCATGTTCTAGAACAAAACGGTCTGACTTGTGATGATGGCAAGAGACCGGATGGTATGACTTTGGTGCCCTGGAAATTGGGGCGGCCGGTGGTGTGGGATGCTACTTGTATCGACACACTTGCGCCGAATCATTTTCAGGTTACCAAATCTAAGGCCGGTACTGCTGCAAATGAGACAGAAAACCTTAAAATGAGCAAATATGTGGGTATCCGTAGTATTTGAACCATTTGGGTTAGAAAAACCGTGGGGCCCATCTGCCTAGCCTATCAGCTTTTCCGCATTGCCATTAAGTCATCTGCCAGTCTTTTGGGCACACTCCCGCAAGCTGATACTATGCAAGAACTGAGAATGTAGATTGTGGCGACATCACTACGCTACAAGTCACAACAACAAAAACAGCAAATAGTCTATCGCGCAAGTAAAGAAAATATATACCTACAACCTTCGACACAACATTTCGGTTCCCCAGGCATAACACCTAGCTTAGCGGAAGATCTTCCCTTAGTCGGCGGTCGACCCGAATCATAGATTAAAAATCACCTATTTCGGAAGAGTGGGACAACATTTGCAAATAGCTCGAAAGTTGCATGATCTTCGCTTACTCAAAACCAAAAAGAAGTTTATTCCACTTTGGTTACCTGGGTGATCAAATTCCACATTTTTGTGTCCTGAAATCACCTAATGGCAAAAATTGATATATTTCGCATACTTAGTGAGTTTCATTCATAGTAGGTAGTTATTCTTAGTCATTTAATGTAATGTTTTTAAATCTGTGTTCAGAGTTAACAAAAAGAATTTTTTAATTTGCTAAGTCTGGTTTGGTTATACCTAGTAAAAAAAATACGCTATTTTTTGAGCTACTTTTTCAAAAGGTTGAATACTTAATACTATGTACTATCAAACAAGATTGATCCTTCACGAACGTTGTTAAGGTATGTTATTTAACTTTCTCTTAGAATTTTATGAGACCTAATCTAGTGCGAAGCAAATGGCAACTCCAGAATTTTTTTTACATCTGTGCATTGCATCTGTGTTTGGAAGACATAAACACGGTTCCCAACTTTGGAGTTTTCCCCCCAAATTTAGGGAGTAAATGTGAAGGATAGGATTTTTAGGGGTTTTCAATGTTTAGGGATATTTTTAGGGGTTTTCTATAAATATAATATTCTATTATTTTGAATATAATAGAACTATTCAATCCAATAATAATCATTCCAATATTTTTTTTAACTAACGTAGTAAATTATATTTAACTACTCTCTAATTACTAGTATCGGCAGTATCGCTTACGAAATGGATTATCTATCTTCAAAAATTTAAATTAAAGTAATGTCAATATATATGATTTTAAAACTGGGAATTTATTATGAAGATAAATTTATAATTTTTAAATAAAGAAAAGCAATAAATATTAATACATATTTCTTTTACTTAAATTTATTTAATAAAAACAATATAATATATATTATATTGTTTTTATTAAATATATTTTAGGGGGATTTTCAAATAATTGAAGCAATTATGTATTTATGGGGTTTTGACAAGTGTAGGGATAAATATTTTTGAGAGTTGGTAATACTGGACAAAAAAAATACAAAATCTTGGAAAATGTCGTCTTCTGCGTGCAGTTCGGACTGACAACTGTTTTATTTTGAAGAATATTTTTTAATGCTGATAATTTAAATTTATTGTGGTAGTTTCACACGATATTCTTTCCGTTAATTTGTTGTTAGCATTACATTTGAGTTTACAATTTCTTGGCGTATATTGCTTAGTGTAAGAACGGATGGACGCTTGTGACACGCATATTTTGCTCTCGCTCGATCTCGCACTTGTGGGGAATACCAAGTGATAGTGATCGATGGCCGGTTGAGGCTTTCCTTGATATAATTATCCTGCGTAAGTCCGCGCTTTCTACTGACTCATAGTTTGGTTACCATGGACACCGATGATGGGGAATCGTCCAGCAGTGGACCTATGTCCAGTCTGAACAGCTTGTTTTCATTTACAAGTCCTGCTGTGAAGAAATTGCTCGGTTGGAAACAGGTATAATTTCATGATATCATATTTCCATAGTAAATTCGTAAAGAAGTATTTCATATTTTGACGAGATAATTTTTTGGTAGTAATCTAACCTAATCGAACTACAAATCAAGCTTACAGCTCAGAATACATGTTTATTAAAGCTAGAAATGTATAAACAATCTATGGGCGAGAAGCTATTATTAATCAATTGAGTTACTTTTCTTTCAAGAAGTTTAACTGTTTGTAAACAAAACCATTTGGGGTTATCAATCTCAATATATAATCAATGAATAAAATGGGATAAAATCAATTTATCCCTTGTTACTTCCCCAAAGCTTATCCAGTCTTATCTGTCTATGTAATTACCCTAATTCATTTATTCATATAATCGTCTTTATCCTTTGCGGGGTAGACAGAGCCAACAGGGGCCTTTCCTCCTGGAAAGACTGATAGGCCAAGTAAAGCTGTTAGGCTTAATGATAGAATTGAGATTCAAACAGTTTATGACCCCCCCCCCCCCCCAAGTTTATGAGCCCATCCCTTACTCGCCAATTGTAACATCCATGTAAAAAAGATGGAGTGGCAGGACCACTCCATCTCTTTCTTTTCTATTTGTGCCGGTAACCACATGGCACTTACCATAATGCTTAATATAATAGTTGAGCAGGCACAAAGAATACAATTGGCATTTGTCTGGAAGAGCTCCTTGATTGGTTAATATTGAGAGGTAACTAATACATTAAAGCGATTGGAGGAATTATCATCCAATGTGTGTTTGGTTACCTTGTAAAAGTTGCAGAGGTCAGATGGGAGTCATTGTAATAACCGAACTTATCCAATCCAGGATATTGGTTATAGGTAGACCCCGGCTCCTTCAGAGAGGAAAGAAGCAACTATGACTATTATCGGGCTGCAAGGTCTTGCTGTGTAGTTCCCAACAACGAAAGAAAAAAGAATAGGATCACACTTTTCCACAGATTTCTTAAAAAGGCGCTTAAGGGATACACTTATAAACTTGGGTTTCTTCTTTTAGCGTACGGGCGAGCAACCTGTCACTATTTAATCATTAAGCCAAACAGCTGAACGTGGCCTATCAGACTTCTTAAGCCTGTCGGCTCTGTCTACCCTGCAAGGGATATGGACGTGATCGTATGTATGCATGATTGTAGGTATATAGCAGGTGCAAAGAGCACATATTATTTTTCTTATGACTCATGAATTTCTGGGAACCACTTGAGTGTAGGAGTCATAGGTAAATAATAAATAGTTGTGTTAAAATGGAGCTGTTTTTGATTATGTTGTACAGCCAGCAATATATCAGGTTACTTTATATGGAACTCTATGATGCCGTAATACAGGGAGACTGCAGCAATTTGAGTATGTTGATATGCTGTTGCCTGTACTATGGATAGGTATAGATAGTGTGGGAAGGTGTTTTTGCGAAAGAAATTATATTTTTTTATCAGATAAATCGGTTGGTTGTTTTGTGTGATACCTGATGCTCTTGTGGTGATAGAATTCAGTGTGGTGAAACCTGTACATTTGAGCCTCAGGATGTGAAACCATAATGTAATATGGATATGGTTTTCATCTTCAACCCTCATGGGTGCAAAAACCTGTCTTACCCAATTGTGGATCATGGTCAAAGGCACGCCCTGGGCTCCTCTCCAGAGCTGTTGCTACTAATGCTCAAAGGTGAGAATGTAACCTGGATTAAAGCCATGAGGAAGAATTGAGTGCGTTTGACCTGAATCAGCCTGTTGGTAAAGATGAGGCCTTAGGTGGTGCACACAAACTAAAATAATGCCTGTTCACTCTTCTCTTGAAAATCATCAATTTGTATGTATTGAAGAGAGATGCCCCAAATTAATAGCCTCTTTCAATTGAGTCAATAGGAAGAGATACACTGCTCGAATCCGTAAGGTGTCTGGTTAAATGCCTGATGCACAAAAGAGGCTCAGGTTCAAATCTTACCTTGGCCATGTACCAATGACTATTTTAGAATTTATTTACATTTATAATACAAATTTATGCTTGAATGGTGAGGAAAAACATCATGCACATTCATGCCAATTGGATGTGTAACTATGATCAATCCAATACAGATTAGGTTCCCCTGCAAAGGTTGTGAAGATCAGATAGGAGTCATTTCGTGATCATATTCATACCCCGGGCTCCTCTCCAGAGTGGTAAGGATGCAATCAATGGAAACGGTTATCATTTGGAGATAATTCACAGTGCCGTGTGGTTCCCGGCACCATTACAAAAAAGAATAGGACCACCTCACCTCTTTCCCACGGATGTCGTAAAAGGCGACTAAGGGATAGGCTTATAAACTTGGGATTCCTCTTTTAGGCGATGGGCTAGCTATCTGGCATTATTTGAATCTCAATTCTATCACTAAGGCCAAACAGCTGAGCGTGGCCTATCAGTCTTTTCAAGACTGGTGGCTCTGTCTACCCCGCTAGGGATATAAAGTATAATCATATGTATGTATGTATAATTCACAGGTCGGGCTGCCTGTTACTTCAGACGAAGGTAGTTAAGATACAGGAATGAAATGCTGCAACAAGTAATACTTATCTATTCTTCATATTCAGGGCGATGAAGAAGAAAAATGGGCGGAGAAAGCTGTGGACAGTCTTGTGAAGAAGCTTAAGAAGAGAAAAGGCGCCATTGAGGAGTTGGAACGGGCTTTATCATGCCCCGGCACGCCGTCCAAATGTGTCACCATACCCCGCTCTTTGGATGGGAGATTGCAGGTTAAGAATAGAATAGGTTTATTTAAAAAAAAATCCAGTGCCGTGTGGTTTCCGGCACCATTAGACAAGAAAGAATAGGACAACTCCATGTCTTTCCCATGGATGTCGCAAAAAGCGACTAAGGGATAGGCTTATAAACTTGAGATTCTTCTTTTAGGCGACAGACTAGCAACCTGTCACTATTTGAATCTCAATTCTATTATTAAGCCAAATAGCTAAACGTGGCCTATCAGTATTTTTAAGACTGTTGGCCCCGTCTACCCCGCAAGGGATATGGACGTGATTATATGTATGTATGTATGTTTTTTTCTAAATTGGGGATACAATGTATCACTCATTGACGTTACATCACTTAAATCTAACCATATCTACTATCGCTTTCAAAGCGCATGTAAAGAAACAGCGGCAGAACAACTACACTGCAGCATTTTCATTGGACGTCAATTAACAAATATAGATCACTTAAATCGAAATCGTGGAGTAATGAACATTTTCTTTAAAAAAAACATTGTTCTCTTCCTCCATTTTTCTAGTCGTAATCGTAATAATACACATAGTAATCATGTCTTTACCTCTTATGGGGTAAACTGGTCAGAGCCAAGTCAGCCAATAGCCTTGAAAGTAGTGATTAATTCACTAATGATGTGTTAATGATGGAATTGAAATTCAAATAGTGACAGGTTGCTAGCCCATCACCTAAAATAAGGATAAGGCTAATAAACATTATTGTTTGGCTATTAAAATTTTCATGGAACAAGAAAAAGAGTCAGATGGCACACAAACTATTTATTATTTGCTACCAGACCACCATGGGAGCTTGCATTACATAAATGTGCTCCTATTCCCTTAATTGCCTTTTACGACATCCATGAAAAAAGTAATATAGGGGTAGTCTCTGCCTACCCCTCCGGGAAAGAGGCGTGATTTTATGTATGTATGTATGAAAAAAAAGAGTGGTCGTATTCCAAAGTCTGCAACTCCAACTGTTCCCATGGAAATTTTCAGAATAAATAACCTATTTATGAAGTTAATTTAAAATCGGGCCATTTGTTTATCGAAAAACAGGGAAGATGATGATATTTATTTTCAGTGGAGCGAGACTGAAAATTACGATAACTAAAACTCAAACTTCACTACTCACCATCTGCGTTTGCAGGTATCACACCGCAAGGGTCTCCCGCACGTCATCTACTGCCGCGTGTGGCGCTGGCCCGACCTCCAGAGCCACCACGAGCTCAAACCCCTCGAGATCTGCCAGTACCCATTCAGCGCCAAGCAGAAAGAAGTCTGCATTAACCCCTACCACTACAAGAGAGTGGAGAGCCCGATCCTACCACCAGTCTTGGTACCGAGGCATTCAGAGTTCGCCCCTGGACATTCCATGCTGCCGTTCCAAAGAACAGCAGAGCCGGCTATGCCCCACAACGTCTCTTACTCCGGCTCTGGGTTCCCACCTTCAGCTAGCTCGGAACTACCAGACACACCTCCCCCAGCGTATTCTCCACCGTCAGACGACTCTGAACCACCTGGGGAAGTCGCCCCGGTCTCGTACCAAGAACCTTTGTATTGGGCTTCTGTTGCATACTACGAATTGAACTGTCGAGTCGGTGAGATATTCCACTGTAACTCTCATTCCGTTGTCGTCGACGGCTTCACAGATCCATCGAATAATAGCGACAGATTTTGTCTCGGACAGCTGAGTAACGTGAACAGAAATTCTACGATAGAGAACACGAGGCGCCACATAGGGAAAGGGGTGCATCTGTATTATGTCGGAGGTGAAGTTTACGCCGAGTGTTTGTCGGACGCTGCGATATTTGTCCAAAGCCGCAACTGCAACCACCACCACGGATTCCATCCGTCGACGGTATGTAAGATACCTCCAGGTTGTTCGCTAAAGATCTTTAATAACAGGGAGTTCGCTCAACTTCTGTCGCAGAGCGTGAACCATGGGTTTGAAGCTGTTTACGAGTTGACCAAGATGTGTACTATACGAATGTCTTTCGTCAAAGGCTGGGGCGCGGAGTATCACCGCCAAGATGTGACTTCCACTCCTTGTTGGATCGAGATACACCTTCATGGGCCTCTGCAGTGGCTTGATAAGGTGCTCACACAGATGGGCTCCCCTCACAATGCCATTTCCTCAGTATCTTAGCTGCTTACACTAAATCACCCACCGTGTTCTGTAATTCAGAAATCTGGTATTAATCAATCTCAGTTTTTTTTGCATTTGTCCTTAGATTCTGTAAGTTTTAATCAGAATTAAACTATTTTTTGCTACGAGATACATTTGCTCCGGTGTCAATAAAAAAATGACCATATGACTTAACATAACTAAAGTTGCTTCTTTTATAGTTCCAGTGCCTGACGAGAACATTGTCTTCATTAGTCTATTGCCTAAAAAAGATCCAAAGATTATTACTAAGCCATGCTCTATGCCCAGCAAAGACTATCACTATCAGAACAATGGCACGCTATCGCTAACTATAATTAACTATCCTTTTTTAATAGCTGATCCTTGTTTAATAGGACATTAAGTTGGATTTATTTAAGAGCCATTTCACATTTTTCAACGGCGCAGTGTTGCCCTCATTTGAAACAAGCCAATAAGTCGTTCGTTATACTATGTAGTAATTTAATTTTGAACATTTATGATTTTCGTGTTTATTTTTTGGATAAAATTTATTTAAAATAAGGGGAGCACTGTGCAGTGAAAAATGTAAAATGGCTCTTAAAAAAAATCTAAAAAAACAGGTCTTTATCAAAAATAGGAATACACAAATCTACCTATTTGTTTCTTTAAGGATATAGAATTTAAAAAAAAAATACAATTGACCACGTAACGTACCAAATAACCGCTACATAGCTTAATTCTGATTATACAGCCAACGACAGACTAACGAGCTGGTAGGCGCTATTGAAACTAATTACATTATAGTTCTAAACGCATTGAGCGACCAGACGGGAACATTCTGTGATTCTGTCTGTATGAGAGAAAGTTTTTTATTAACAAAATTTTTTGCTTGTCATTTTTTTTGCACCCACGCGTACTGCAATTGGCATTTTAAATTTACAATAATTTGTCACGATAATAGAATAATTTTTCGCTCAATGCGTTTTTATAAAAATAATGCCCAATGTTTTAGTTTCAATACATTTTTTGGGTGTCATTATGGTAAGTCACATTTAATTATGATAGTTATTCACATTTGACTGCGACTAAATTAATAAAACCTTACAATAATATTGTTCTTTTCAAATCAGGGTAGACAGAATCTTAATTTCGCGAAGTATTTTTTTAATGTCTCAAGTTTTACTTTAGAGAAGATTTATCCAATTATTTTTTTCGTAAACACAGCATCAATTTGGTATGCAGCTCAAATTAAGTGTCCAAGTAAATAGAAATAAGACGACCTAAGTTTTATTATAAAGACATAATTAAGTGTTAATCGTAATATTATCGTGAATGTGTATGACAAATTAAGATAATTAAATACGGTGTATATAGTTTGTATTGTTTATAATTTAGTTCGCTGCACAAACGCTTACTTATGTCTCACGCAAAACGTATAAAATTGAGGTTAGGAAATAAATATGCCTGAATGCTTGATATTTTAAAAAGTTACAGACATTGCGCTTATTGCTATGTTATAGAAACAATTCAATTTGATTGTATAAACATTCAAATTTATATATGTTTATCACTCCTATGGTTTTAATAAACAATTCATTATGCGCAGACAGATATTTCAAACAAATATTGGAATTGATATTATAGTGACTTTACACAGATAAGACTATCATGCCTAAAGTATATTAGATGTATAATGTTCGTGCTTAGTTGAAATGCGTACGTACATACAATTAATTTTAAGGATTTGATAAATACAAAATAATTGTAACAAAGATATTGTCCTTGTTTATATTTTTCTTTATAAATGCCATGATAAATTTCGTTAACTATGATCATAAGAAAAATAAAAATTTACTATTTGACCACTTCGCAAAATTACAAATTAATTGGAAATTTGAATATTGAGTTAATTTTGAAATTGGAACATTTAAAGATATTTTTGGTCTTGGCTATCGATCTCGTTTTGGAGTTTGTACAATAAAAAAGAATTCAAATGTATTTATCACAGATACCTACACGCAAAAATTCCCTGAATTGTATTTTTTATACTTGTAGTTTGCAAACTTGTAATTTCGCGAATTCTGCCTAATTATGTACGTAGAAAAAAAAAATTACAAATGCAAATTCCCCAGGCAAGAATAATTATGTGTTTTATTTACTAGAAGTGTTTAAGTGAATTTATGCACCAAATGATAGTGCTTACGATTAAGAATATATATATTTTTTGTAAAATTGGACGATTGTAATGTTTTCTGTTTATTATTATTTTTTTTACTAAATATATATTGCACAGCATCATTATTTGGTGCCAGTAACGTTAAATTTAAATAATTGTGCCATCGTGGAAATTTAATTATTTTCATGTAATAATAACTTTTTATATTTGATATTTTTTTTGTAGAGAATTAAAATAGTTATTTTATATTTCAATATA
This sequence comes from Amyelois transitella, assembly GCF_032362555.1. Classification (NCBI taxonomy): domain Eukaryota; kingdom Metazoa; phylum Arthropoda; class Insecta; order Lepidoptera; family Pyralidae; genus Amyelois; species Amyelois transitella. Next base: position 10,245,161 of record NC_083517.1, read on the forward strand.
TTGCCAACATGATCCATGAAGGTAGAAATTGGCCTCTTAAACGATTGTGTCTTAAATTGAACCAAATTGGGACGACGAACGGAACAAAAGATGAATTTGATCTCAAAATAATGATTAAGAATGATTTAGTTCCTCGCATGAGTGACTGTGTCGTGTCCCATTGCCTTAAATAGTGCAATTGATGTATAATTATATATAAAAATTTCAATATACTTATAAAATAACACGTCTGTTAACATTATTTACAACAGTAATCTGAAGATAATAGTTTGGGATTTGAGTAACTTCACTGAAGTCATAAGGGGCGCTCAGGCCTGCCAAAAGATCTTCTAAATCTCGTGAAAGATTTGAATACGCGTTGCCTCAAACAAGATAGCGAACGCTAGGAGTGTGACTTACCTCATCAATCTATTGTGTCTCTACTATATTTTCCTTTTCAAATTTTACGAATAAGGAATTTTCAGAGATAGAACTATTTTCAGAGGCCTCTCAAAGTGCCTGTTATTGTTGTACCGTCCAGGTGATTGTAGTTGCGTTGATAAAATAAGGTTTTTAGACAAAAGCATTTTGAGCAAAATTGTTCATTATTTAATTGTTGATAACGTTAATAAGAAATTGTGCCAGTTTCATTTGGCATAAAATAACACTGGCATAATTTTAAAATATTTTCATCCGGCTATACCTACTAATGGATATAAAAAAATTGACTCATATATAAATTATTGGATTATGTATGTACTTTGAACGTCCTCGGTATTCAGTGCCTTTGGAAATGAACGACAAATGCCTTAATTTTTTCATAAAATGTTACTTTTTTACACAAGATAAAATGTATTTACGAAACGGCTTGACTTTTTTATTATTATTATTTGACGGGCCATATTTGAGTATGAATATAGTGTCTAATTATAGTTTTATGATAATAATCACCAATTGTATGCCTTATTTTTACGTGACTGCGCAGGTTTGCAAAAAAAATATTTTGACTGTATATTGTTTGTTTCATTGTAATGTTGTATAGTTATGTTCTGCTATGGGACCTATTACTGTATTTTAAAAGTAAACAAATTCGTAACATTTAGAATAAAAAAAGGGCAAGTACTAGTACTAGCGCTCTTAGGGTTCCGTACCATCATCACGTTTCATAAATATTTTTTTTATGGGTTGGATTTTTATTACAACGCCATCTAGCGCAGATCGGTAGAACTACAACGCGGTCAATACATACCACGATGCATGTCCACTCCTATTAAGTCCAGAGAAGTTAATTAGATGGCGTGGTCGATAGACATAATATTTAAGCGTCTACCGTTACGGTTCAATATTTATAACGGTAACAACCGTTATTAATATTGTACCTGACAGACAGCGGAGGCTTAGTAATAGGGATCCGTTTTTAACCTTTTAGGTACGGAACCCTAAAAATGACAGATGGCTTTTTATTTTGCCTTACCATTATGATAACAATCCTTACTAACGACGGTAGTTTTGACCTAAATATGAACAGATTTTATTGATATAAAAATAAAACAATGTCAGCTGAATAAAAATAATAAACTGTACCCATTTTGGTTATTTTCAAAAAATATTGGCCGTTTATTCATTTGTATATAAATACTGTATTAATACTCAATATTATAGAGGCAGGGTATTAGATGTTAAAGCATTACGCAATCCTGCGCGGTAAACTAAACAGATTAAAATATTAATTTTACGCTGGATTATTTTAAATTGATTCTCAAAACTTTAATGTCAGTGCTTGTTATTTGTAAGATTCATGATAAAAGCTTTAAACATGTTCACTGCTGAAAACGCGCCTGGCATGTTTCATAAAGAGTTGTCTCACGCAAACACCACGATTTTTTTATTTAAAAAAATTTTTAGCCGTTGTTTTTCGCTCGGCGTGTTTTTAGAAAAGAAGAATACATTAGATTTGAATTTTAGAAATAATATGCTTTTTATATTAAAAATTTTATATTTCGCTATGTGTGCAATTGGTTTAAAATAATCCCGTAAACCGAAATAATTTGTATTGCTAATGACATAAACATTGCAGTTAGATTTAAGTTACATTTGTTTTATTTAACGTGCAAATGTTATACATGTGAAATCTCAGAAAAAGTATTGCCTTAAGTAAATCGTGGAACATTGGGAAAGCATAATTCAATCATATTGCTCGTTCTGATCTGCCATTATTATCTATATTTGTGTCCATCTTTTACCATTTTTTACAAAATCAAATAATAATGTTTCAAATAATGTTGAAAACTTTTTAGGTTCATATTTTTCTTTTGAATGATGATAAATTTAATGAACAAATGTAACTTGAACGTAATAGGTATAAGGGTAAAGCATCTATTCAAAACAAAAGTTATATTTAGGATATGTATGCGGATATATGAAATGTGTATACGTACTACGCGTAGCTTGCGTGTGATGTGATTGTTGTTTTGTTTTAAGATGGTTTCGGCCACACAATTTGGTTTTGCTGCATTGTCTTGATTCACGATAATTCACGTCACAGAGGTCAGAGTAACAGGACCTCGGAGTCTTGCTTGGAACAACCGTGTCACGCTCGAAGAAAAATATTGATTTGTTTGGAAAAAGTGAGAAGCGTAAAGATGGGCGTTATAATACTTTTGTTGTTTTCGAATTTTACTGTTGTTAGGATTGGACACGGTCAGATATTAAAAATATATTATAAGACATATTATCATCATTTGATTATCTTCTAAAATGCCTTAAAATCGCTTACAAATTACTGTGTAGCACAAATAATATGAAGTTGGTGCCCATACTTGTTTAAATAAACAGGGTTAGATATATTGAATGGAAACCAGCATGTTTGTAAACTTGTAATTTTGACCAAAAATCAGGTTTCTTCAATTTCAAGTAGATATTTATTTCAATCAATGAGCAGAATCGGATTGTGTAGCCATGAACATGCGCCCTGTGAGTTTGTCTGTGTGTCGATGTCGGTTTAACGTCACATTTTTGTACAAAGTGTCGTATGTAGATGATATTGTTGATGTAAGTTTAGTGTACCTATGTTTTCTCCGTTTAGTCAATAAAGTTCTTTTATTGAGACTTATTTTTATATTAACTGTATTCCTTAAAAACTGCCCTTTAGTAATCTTATATGGAAACAAAGTTTCAAAAACGTTGCAAGTGAAGTAAGTTTACATAAAGCGTGAAGGTATAACATATAATATATATTTATATATAATACATATATCATATATAAATTAAACAAAATTTTCCCTTTAATGTAAATAAATTATTTCATACAAATTTAATATTAAATTCGTTCACTTAAAGTCTGCACACTTGCGATTGATTTAAATTTTGTTCGTTCGTATATTTTGGATCATCGAATTTCTATTATAACATAGTGCTGTGTGGTTCCCGGCACTAATAGAAAAAAGAATAGGACCACTCCAGCTCTTTCCAATGGATGTCGTAAAAGGCGACTAAGGGATAGGCTTATAAACATGGGATTCTTTAAGGCGAAGGGTTAGCAACCTGTCACTATTTGAATCTCAATTCTATCATAAAGCCAAACTAAACAAAAGAAAATCAGTCTTCTCAAGACTGTTGGCTCTGTCTACCCCGCAAGGGATATAGACGTGATTATATGTATTTATGTACGTGTATATTTGCACAATATCAATAGCTTGGCAATTGTAAATAGTCTTTTGCCAAAGGATGTGACAACAGACAGTAATAATATGCAATTTATAGCAGACTTGCATACTGATGGCGTGTCATGGCCGTGCGGTGAAAATTCGTTATGTAAGCTATTCATCGTTTAAGTTTAGATGTTATTTAGATCAATTTATTTATTAACAACAGGTGGACAATGTTATATGGTATTCTTAACTGTGTTAGAATAGTAGGTCCATGTGAACAAATTAGTTAGACTTAGATAGCTTTAATTCTAATCGATAAGATAAATTCCGCAAATTTCTGTTTTAGAAGAAATGCAAGAAATCCTCTATTCGGGCACCTCTAGATCATGTGACGTCGTGCCGGTCTTCGGTCTCCCTGGCGCCTTTCCTCAAAGCCCGGCAGCCCTATAAAACCTCTGAAAGACCACGTTCAGCTGTATGTCTTCGTGATGGAATTGTGATTCAAATAGTAAAAGGTCGCTAGCCCATAGCTTAACAAAATATAATCTCAAGTTTATAACCTTTTCCTTTAGTCGCCTTTTACGACACCCATGGAAAAGCAATCGGAGTGGTCCTATTCTAAAGTGCGTCTACACTGATTCCAATTTGTGTATAAATATGCTTATTCTTCGATTAATTAATTATTCTTCGGTTAATTCGAATGGTATGAATTTTTCATTATAACTCCATGCGTCACTCTTTACCTCGCGACTGTTAATCATATCTGAGTCAACTAGCAAGTAGGTACTCTCACTGACCTTGAAAGGTTTAACGCTTTATACCGTAATAAAGTGGATTAAATTGAAATGAATCGTCTTAGGACAGAATTAAGTATTAGTTATTTGTATAATCCATTCACGGATTTTGTTTTTTTTTTTTGGTTTAGTCAGTAAGATATGTGGAGCGAAACAAGGGTGTGCGTTTTCTAACAACATGGCCGACCACGACTGCTTTGTCAAGTCAATAACATACAATTAAGAAGTACTAAGTAGGTAGGTAGTGAGACAAATTAACGGTTTTTTTGTTTTTCAATAGATTCAATTTTTACAAACATAAAATCACACCTCTTTCCCGGAGGGGTAGGCAGAGACTACTTTTTTCCACTTGCCACGATCTCTGCATACTTCCTTCGCTTCATCCACATTCATAACTTTCTTCATATTTATCCACATTCAATTTTTTTTTTGCAACATACATACATACATACATACCGTCACGTCTATATCCCTTGCGGGGTAGACAGAGCCAACAGTCTTGAAAAGACTGAATGGCCACGTTCAGCTATTTGGCTTAACGATAGAATTGAGATTCAACTAGTGACAGGAAAGAGATGGAGTGGTCCTATTCTTTTTTGTATTGGTGCCGGGAACCACACGGCACTTTTTGCAAAATTGCTTATTTCAAAATAACTTAATCGAACTTAAAAAATCTTTTAACAGGTCCAACATACATTTAAAATTTCATTAAAATCAGATCAACGGTTTGAATTTTATAGCGTTACCAACATGACTATTGGATCAGTCTACCCCGTAAAGTGTAAGGACGTGACTTGTATTTTAAGATTTAACTCCATTCCATTATAATGTTTAATGAGATGGTATTATGTTACAATTTGTAACGGACAAGCACAAAATATGCAGAGTTAATGACCTACTTAAAGTGTAAGGTTGTATGAATTGAAAATGTATTAAGGTAAATATAGTTAGGTATGCATACTAACCGTTGTTAGATGCAAACCTTGTAGTTCAAAGAAATGCAAATAAATTCTAAAACTAGGTATTTGTAATAAGATATTAGATTTCGCATTCCACAAAAATGAAGTTTTCTGATATGTTCTCTTAGTGTGTATGTATATCATTCATTTATTCATACAATCACGTCTGTATCCCTTGCGAGGTAGACAGAGTCTTGAAAGACTGATAGGCCGCGTTGCAGCTGTTACGCGTAATTATTGAATTTGAGATTCAATACTACTAATTATACTAAGGGATAGGCTTATAAACTTGGGATTCCTGTTTTAGGCGATAGGCTAGCAACTTGTCACAATTTGAATCTCAATTCTATCATTAAGCCAAACAGCTGAACGTGGCCTATCAGTCTTTCAAGACTGCTAGCTCTGTTTGCCCCGCAAGGGATGTAGACGTGATTATATAATTAATGAATGAAAGAGATTCAAATAGTGACAGGTTGCTAGTCAGTATTATAATAGTACAAGACGATCAAGTAAAAGACATCAACGAGTATAGAGTGCATTATTTTCCATAAAAAAATATTTTTTTTTTTTTATTTCTTTCCTAGTTTGGTTACAAAAATATAGTGCACTTATGCTAGTTACTTTTCTTCCTACGCAGAATATAAAAGCTAATCAAGGGAAAGGCTTTATACACTTCAGATTCTTGTTTGAGACGAATTCGTCGCTATCTTGGAATTGCAGACATATAATTAAACGTTCGAGTCATGACTCTGTCTACCCCGTAAGAGACAATAAATGATATTTGTTTGTATTGACGTCTTTATAACTCAGCCACATTGCCCTGGGCATGACTGGACCAGTCGTTTTAACCTTGGTAATGGTAATTTAAGATGTCAAGACGTAGGCGGAGTGCAGCATGTAAGTACATTCCGTTATTATAGGGCTTCCTTACAAGTTGAGGCGGTACAAGTAGGGTTGTCAACATTTTTTTACAAAATTGTTTGAATGGGAAAGAAATAAAGTATTTGGAAGATAAAAAAGTATTTTTCAAATTTTATGGTTTTATTAAACGTATTTTTGTGTGCTTTTAGCACATACTAACAATTTCTTGCAACCTTTAAATGTTTCGAAGGTTGTTTGACAATCAAAATTTAAATTTAAATAAATAAATACTTAATTCGTTGTTTATTAAATTTAATGACGCCCTATTTCTCTCTATGATTGAAATAACATATGATGTATTTTCGCATACTTTATTTGTATGCAAAATTATAAAGTATTATTACCAAAAATAAAGAAGGATACGTTATTATACTTGGTTGGCAACCCTAGGTACAAGCAACATGGCCGCTAAGTTTGTTTATTCATTGCAAGTCTTAAATATATTTAAGTATTTTATATCTCACTTAGAACTTAATGTTTATCTAGATAGTTTAATGATGGGACTGCGATACAAATATAGTTATCTACGAGTTTCGGTTTTGTGAGAAGCTATTTTTCTTGGCCTGATAATGGTAAAATGATCAAGGTAAGTGCCGTGTAGTTCCCGGCACCAATACAAAAAAGAATAAGACCACTCCATCTCTTTCCCATGGATATCGTAAAAAGAGACTAAGGGATTGGCTTACAAACTTGGGATTATTTTTTTAGCCAGTGGGCTAGCAACCTGTCACTATTTAGTTATCAAGCCAAAAAGCTGAACGTGGCCTATCAGTGTTTTCGGGACTGTTGGCTCTGTCTACCCCACAAGGGATATAGACGTGACCATATGTATGTATGTATGTATCAAGGTACTTATTAACTTTCTCCCGAGTAAAATGTAACCAATGTCCTTTTTTTGTGCTCCACACAAGTTCGGAAAATTTCATATTGCAGTAGTTTCAGCAAAATGGTGTTATAAATAAACGTACAAACATTTATTAATAATATATAGTTGATATTTAAGACTTACGGATGTCTGCTTAACTTATGTTTAATTTGGTTAACAAGGCACAAAAACTACAACATGAAATATAGGAACAATTGATGCGTCTTTGTTGCATTGTAGGAAATAATACCTATGATGACGAGACAACAAAAAAAAAGAAAGATTAAATGTTATTTTTTTAATTGTAACTGCTTTTTTTTAAATATTTATAAATACGCTATATAGCGATATAGACGTGTGTATGTATGTTTCATTTGAATAATGAAATATCTTTTATTCTAAAAATAACATCTTTCTTCCATATAATAAAGGCCCCTTGCGGGGTGGACAGAGTCAACAGTCTTGAAATGACAGGCCACTTTCAGCTGTTTGGCCTAATGATAGAATTGAGATTCAAAAAGTGCCAGGTTGCCAGCCCATCACCTAAATGAAGAATCCCAAGCTTATAAGCCTATCCCTTAGTCGCCTTTACATCCGTGAGTAAGAGATGGAGTGGTCCTATTCTTTTTTCATTGGTGCCGGAAACCTCAAGCAAATAAATTTCTTAAAAAAAAACATTACTTAAATAAGTATAAATACATATATACCATTAAATAAAATTTTAATGAATCTAAGTACAAATCTAGTTTAGTTAGACCTTGAAAAAAGACAATTAGGGTACCTACTTTTGAGGTAATTCCTACGAGAAAGGGACAAATAGAAAAACTAGCAGAACTAAAAATTAACAAGTGATATTATTTAACCTTTGCATAATATTATTCATGTTAACGTTCATGTATCTCATCTTATAAAACATAGAGCAAGATCCCAGAGCCGTAAGACACAACTTATTTTCTAAAGAATGGATTTTTCGATTCTCAGTAGTCTTTCATGTACTTTTAATACCTGCATGTTTGTGAGACTTGCCCGGTGACACCTGCGCAGGTACCAGGCGAGAAAGGTAACTAAAAATCACAGTTACTTAACTTAAATTTTTATGACTGATTTTTATATATATTTTATAGACTATTACTATGAAGTCATATCAGAGAAGTCAGACGCTTTCCATGCGCCAGAACTTTTGTCAGACGCTTTAAAGCTCTATCAAAAAAAAATTAACTTAATTTATTTTTAAATGTCTGACTTTTATATATGTTATTCAGATAACTATTACAAAGTTGTATTAAATCAGTCAGACAGATTGTAATGACCAAACACCCCTTAAACACAAGAATTACTCAGCCTCGAGTATGAGCGCGATAGCACAATGCGCATGCGCGTCAAAGTAAAATATCTAATATTTGAAAAGTGCTTACTGTTTTCAATTTCATATTTTTGCATATCTATTCAAATACGATAAAATTTATAATTAAAATAATACATACATACATATGATCACGTCTATATCCCTTGCGGGGTAGACAGAGCCAACAGTCTTGAAAAGACTGAATGGCCACGTTCAGCTATTTGGCTTAATGATAGAACCGAGATTCAAATAGTGACAAGTTGCTAGCCCATCGCCTAAAAGAGGAATCCTAAGTTTATAAGCCTATCCCTTAGTCGCCTTTTACGACATCCATGGGAAAGAGATGGAGTGGTCCTATTCTTTTTTGTAATAGTGCCGGGAACCACACGGCACTATTACAAAAAAGAATAGGAATTAAAAAATTAAAATAATAATTAATCATTTTTTAAATAATATAATATATTGCATATAAATAGGGGAAAATGAATTTTTTTGTAGCAATAGCCTTCAAAAAGAATGATTTTTATTTTATTTAAAAAAATAAATCTATTATAATAATTTCAATAAAAAAATAATTAATTATGATTAATCAATTGAAAAATTATTTTATTGTCTATTTATCATCTTCATCATCAAAATAATCATTTGAATTTTCATCATTTATTCATCAGTCATCGTCCTCATCATCAGTTAGATTGTCGTTGCTGGCAGAATTTTCCGTAAAAATAAAATCATAAACAATTAAAAAATAGTATAGTAATAGTAAACCTATAACATATAAATATAAGTGAAAGGCGACTAAAGGATAGGCTTACAAACTTGGGATTCTTTTTTAGGCGATGGGCGAGCAACCTATCACTATTTGAATCATTAAGCCAAATAGCTGAACGTGGCCATTTAGTCTTTTCAAGACTGTTGGCTCTGTCTACCCCGCAAGGGATATAGACGTGACCATATGTATGTAGTCTACTTTAATTTCGACACCACTGCAACGGCTTCGATGGTCCAGTGGTTAGTTCGTGAGACTGTGAAGTTGGCGGTCCGAGTTCGAGTCCCAACAATAACTTAATTTTTATTAAAAATGTTTTTTTTGTGTTGTTTGAGTATTTATTAAAAAAACTGAAAATCAATATACTACATATAATCATACGGTAAAAATATTTTGTCTGTACATTTAATATTTTGACTGAAACAAATAGAGAATTTTTTTTTACATTTTTTGTCTGTCTGTATCAGACTGTATGATTAAGATTCAACTCGAACTTTACGCGGACGACGTCGCGGGCAACAGCTAGTATGCAATATATTATATTATTTTAAAAATGATTAATTATTATTTTAATTATAAATTTCATCGTATTTGAATAGATATGCAAAAATATGAAATTGAAAACAGTAAGTACTTTTCAAATATTAGATATTTTACTCTGACGCGCATGCGCATTGTGCTATCGCGCTCATACTCGAGGCTGAGTAATTCTTGTGTTTAAGGGGTGTTTGGTCATTACAAACTGTCTGACTGATTTAATACAACTTTGTAATAGTTATCTGAATTACATATATAAAAGTCAGACATTTAAAAATAAATTAAGTTAATTTTTTTTTGATAGAGCTTTAAAGCGTCTGACAAAAGTTTTGGCGCATGGAAAGCGTCTGACTTCTCTGATATGACTTCAGAGTAATAGTCTATAAAATATATATAAAAATCAGTCATAAAAATTTAAGTTAAGTAACTGTGATTTTTAGTTCCCTTTCTCGCCTGGTACCTGCGCAGGTGTCACCGGGCAAGTCTCACAAACATGCAGGTATTAAAAGTACATGAAAGACTACTGAGAATCGAAAGATCCATTCTTTAGAAAATAAGTTGTGTCTTACGGCTCTGGGATCTTGGACTAACACCATTAGCAAAGATAACTAGATCCATAATTAACGCATTATATCCGCTCTAAAAACCATTTCCCAACGCACATAGCGCGAAAATTCGATGCGTCAATTCTTATTTCACCTGATATAATTCAAAGGGGTGTTGAATTACAAAACCACGGTAGGGCTTCGCATACGAGACGGTTTAGAGTGCGAAATAGCGACATTATAAATACAAGTGGCGTACGAACGCGATTCAGAAGTCTGTTGACGTTGGACGCCATAGTTGTGTAAAAGAGCGGGAAATTTTGACGTTTGGAATCGCCGCCATGTTTGTTTTGAAGGTCAGTTTTTAAATTGTTTTCGATTACTAACAAACTTATATTAATTATTTATTAGTTCTCTAACTATTAATTAATTAAGTAACTTTGTTTTGAATAAATTCAATGAAGAAAAAAATACAAAATATAGGTAGCAAAGTGTTATACATATATCGTTTATTTCGTCATTTTAATTTTCACAAAACCATTTTCTTTGTTTTCGTATAATTATAATAGATATTTCTTTGATATATAATTATATTGCTTTATGTACAACCTACCCTATCTACTCTTGGATTATAGTGATAGGGGAACTGGATCCCGGGCATTCCCGGGTTACTGCCTCAGGGTAGATAGGCAACGAGAACAAGCGTCAGGAGGGTGTTGACTGAAAAATGCACAGATTATTTTGATATTAATAAGAATTATGCCTAGTTACCTACCAACGCATGTACCTTAGTGCGTTTGTGGCATTCCCTTTGTCCTTTATTGTGTCAAAGAATTTAACTAAAAACAAATAAACTTTACCATTTGATCCCAAATGGTAAAGTTTGAACAAACACAGATTTCGTCGTCTGTAAAAGTTCTCACGATAAATTTATAAATTGTATATAAGTAATTACAACAATAGGATGACTTCTCATAAACAATTTGTCTCAATTATGTTGCAATATTTCTACCACGGATTGTGTAAATTTTCATTTCTTGTGTTGGGCCAACCAATAAGACGTAAACTGCTATAAATCTATATTTAATTGGCGTAGCCGATTTTAGTAGATTTGTATAAATGAGATGCTTAATTTAGCCGATGGGTTGCCAGTTACTATTTTTTTATATAAATCCCACCATTAAGCCATCCATGTGCTGATGGTTCTTAGCACCAATAAAAAAAAGAATAGAATAACTCCATCTCGTGTCGTCAAACATAACATCACACTGAAACTATAAAGAGCAAAGAAATAATGGAAAATGTGAAAAAAGGGGGAAATTATTCATCCTTGAGGGCTTCAATGATGCCCAAAATAACTATTCCACGCGGACGCAGCTAGTGTGCAATAAAGGGACTGAGGATGCAAAGGATTAAAGCGAAAGGAGAAATATCTGAAAGCAGGCCCTAGGCTCTAAACTTAATAAATAAGGATGCTTTTAGAGACTTTACTCATGATAAAGATCTTTTTTTGGATAATGCATTACACATCTGAAGAAATACTTCGATATCTATTATTACCTATTGGTACCTCCAAAATGGGAGTCCCAGTTCATATTCCCACAAGAACGAAGCTTCGAGGCAAAGCTAGTGTAATTCCAAAACAAATATTTTAATGTCATGACAAGTTTAATTGTTACATCTCATTAATATGTATTGGAAGTTAGATTTAGATGTAAATTAAATACAGATTAATTAAACATTCTAGAATATTCATCGTTGTTTTCTAATACCTAGGTCTTTAACGTTTATGTACTAGAGGCATCGACACCATAGATTTATTTTTCGAAAAAAATTGCGACCTATGTCTAAAAATTTTTCGATTTAACGAATCAGGACTTCTGCTAAATGTGAAAATGCTCAACGTGGCCTTTCAATATTTACGATACTGTTGGCTCTGCCTACCCCGTAAAAGACAAAGACGTGGTTATATGTATGTACAGGAATGATGCCGGTATACTGGAATAATCTCTCTCTCACTCTCATTGCGTGTTCTCGGCTGTACTGCACCCTCCACCGATGTGCTGAGAGCCCGGGGTCCGCCTTCTGATATTTTTCTACATATATATTGTCACGTCTATATCTCTTGCGGGGTACACAGAGCCGACAGTCTTGAAAAGACTGAATGGCTACGTTCAGCTCTTTGGCTTAGTGATAGAATTGTGATTCAAATAGTGACAGGTTGCTAGCCCATCGCCTAGAAAAGAATCCCAAGTTTGTACGCCTATCCTTTAGTCGCCTATTACGACATCCATGTGAAAGAGATGGAGTGGTCCTATTCTTTTTTGTATTGGTGCCGGGAACCACACGGCACTGATATTTCACCCCCCACATTTTTCGGTCTTCGGTTTTCAGTCCTTTTGATCGCATATCATCTTTTGTCACGTCCAGCCAATATTTCTTTCCCTATCTAATTACACTAAGTATACATACATACATACATCACGCTTGGAGCCATAAGTAATGTCGAATAAGCATGAAAAAAGTGATAAGTGTGGAAGAAGCGGGTGAAGTCTGTAGGGATCACAGCACGCAGTAATCCATAGTTCCTGAGTTTACTGTTTTACAGTTATTAATAACCTAATAAAAATTCTGAAATTAAAAGCAAAAGCCTAGGAAATATGAACGTAATATCTTACTCTCGGTCAGCTGATCTAGTTTAAAAGCTCAGAAATTGCGTCAATCGCCAACGCCCATAGAAATACTTGTGCATTTTGCATTCCAGTAATTTGTGGCCGCTACCGACATAAATAACGAGAGAAAAGAAATATATGAACTCACTATTATGATCCAACTAGAGGCCGCCCGCTACTTCGTCCGCGTGGAATCTATCCCGTCGGAATTCCGGGATAAAAAGTAGCCTATATGTTATTCTGGGTCTTCAGCTACCTACATACCAAATTTCATCGTAATCGCTTCATTGGTTTTTGCGTGACAGGGTAACAAACATCCATATTGACATCCTCACAAACTTTCGCATTTATAATATTAGTAGGATAAGGGTTATGTTCCAATGCAAAGCTTGCGGAAGTCAGACCAAAGTCGCTTCGTGAAAAAACATGTCTTAAGGGTACTACCACCACTATCGGGTGTAGGTATTTGCTTTTTCAAATAACTCACCCTTTCTTTACTCCCCACAAAAGCTATTTAGAAATATGACAGTGGATGATACTATAAGATCCAACAGAAACCTTTGAAAACTTCGTTAATATTCTTCGCCTGAAAGCTTTCAGCGGCTTTAAAAGGTGAACACACGACGTATCTATCCGTATTTTTGTTGTATTCTTATCAATCATCAGGAATCAAGTGATATTGCATTGAGTTCCCTGTTTTGTTGTTCCATAGTTTGTTTAAGGTATATCTTACACTGAAATTAAAATGTGGTGCCGTGATCGTAGTAATCTCTGCGCATTAAAAAAAATTGTTTCCTTATGTGAAATAATAAACTATACATTTTTACTGGAAATAGCATGATTTCAATTACTTAAAAACCAAACAATTGGATCGATTTTTAAGAAATTGTGCACTAAGACAGACTAAATATTCAGGAGTAACATAGTGAATACTTTATTGTTGATATTCCCACGAAAATGAAAACAAAAGCGGGCAAAGGTGTACTTATTTCATTCTTATGAGAGTAAAATTGGACGATTTAATACATACATCTTTATCATATCTAATTAATCTAAAACTAAAATAGTTATGTTTTACAAATGTCTAACATAAGGCACACTTCACACTGGACGCTTATCCTCGCGAAATTCTTCAAATGCTATATTCTATTGTTTTGGATAACATTGTGTAATTTAACTAGGCCAAGCGCCCGGCGTTGCCCAAACTGCGTAGGTGTCCGCATACTAATATCGTATTGGTATTCCATTTAGATAGTTCGATATGCCATTGGATTTGTTACGGATTCCGTCTGAAGCAATTTTAAACCTTCATACTTTTAATGTTAATACTAGCCGTTGCCGGCGACATCGTCTGTTGCTTTAAATAGCAAAATCTATGCAGTGATTGATAATTCTATTTTTCAATTATTAAGTTGATAAGTACTTAGTTATTTTTTCTATAAAAAAAAACTATCGTTTCTGCAAGAATTTCGGCTGAAAATTTGTCTATGTGTAATTAACTATTATGGCTTAGCTTCAAAGCGTATCAGACAGACATATAGACAGACTAATGTCAGCATTTATAATATTAGTTATATGTAGATAGTGTTATGAATTCAACTTATATAATATAAAATAACTTAGATAATTTTGTAAAAGGAGTCCCCCAGAGACCTCTAAGGGGACTCCCTTAACAATATTATCTTCTCATTTGTAAATTAAATATACATTTATTCATTCATTCATATAATCACGTCTTTATCCCTTGCGACTGATAGGCCACGTTCAGCTGTAACGCTTAATGAAAGAATTGAGATTCAAATAGTGACAGGTTGCTAGCCCATAGCCTAAAAAAGGAATCCAAAATTTAAAAGCATTTATATCACACCATTTAAATACAAAAAAATTACGATTTATTCAACATAACCTAAACATACAAGTACACACTGCATATAATTAAAGTGTAGGAATGTGGTCGACAACTCATACTGAGAAAGGTCATTTTTTACTTGGCCGCATATTAATTAGATTTTGTTTATGAGCGAACTAAGTGATGCAAAGGGAAGTTATTAAGAGCAATGTTACTTAACCTGTATTTTACTTGTCTTACGACGTAGGCCTAATTGCGAGCTTATTTAAATTTGAAGGATATGAATATACATCGTGTCGTGTGGTTCCCGGCACGAATAGAAAAAAGAATAGGACCACTCCATCTCTTTCCCATGGATGTCGTAAAAGGCGACTAAGGGGTAGGCTTATAAACTTGGGATTCTTCTTTAAGGCGATGGGCTAGCAACATGTCACTATTTGAATCTCAATTCCATCTTAAAGCCAAACAGCTGAACGTGGCCTATTAGTCTTTACAAGACTGTTGGCTCTGTCTACCCCGCAAGGGATATAGACGTGATTATATGTATGTATGAATGTATGAATATACATCGTGTCGTGTGGTTCCCGGCACCAAAAGAAAAAAGAAACGGATCACTTCATCTCTTTCATTGAAGCCCTCAAGGATGAATAATTTTCCCAGTGTTTTTCACATTTTCCATTATTTCTTTTTTCATTAATTCTCCTTATTTAGTTGCAGCGTGATGTTATAAAGCCTAAAACCTTCCTCGATAAATGGTCTATTCAATGCAAAGAATTTTTCAAATAGAACCAGTAATTCCAGACATTAGCGCGTTCAAACAAACAAACTCTTCAGCTATATAATATTAGTATAGATGTACAGATAAAACAATTTAAAGCTATTTATTTAAGTAACGGACAACAAAGTTTGATTGAAAAGTAATTAAAGTCAATTATTGATCTTGTGTTACTTAATAGTACCATTATCAACATTGAAAATCATATTAAGAAAAGCCGCTGGCTTGGCTTGTGTTGAAAGAGAAATAAGGTGTGGTCAATTTGAAGACAGTAGTAACAGAACTACATTCATACACGTAATACCATGTCCTATTTCCTTGACGGGGTAGACAGAGTTAATAGTAACAACTCGCAAGATTCAATGGTCACATTTAGGCTCTATAGCTGAACTATGATTGTGCGGTTCCCGGCACCAATACAAAAAAGAATAGGACCACTCCATCTCTTTCCCATGGATGTCGTAAAAGGCGACTAAGGGATAATCTTACAAGCTTGGGATTCTTTCTTAGGCGATGGGCTAGCAACCTGTCACTATTTGAATGTCAATTCTATAATTAAGCCGTTAAACTAACTCAGTTTGAATCATGGTGACACATTCCAAAAGTGCAGGTTTCCTCACGATGTTATCCCTCACCGTAAGAGCATCGGTTAGCATTCAAACTAATGTAGCTGTGTGACATTTCAAACGATCATAGATATTTTTCCTGATCAACTTTTGCATGGGCAATGGCCACGCAAATAGTGAATGTCCAATCGCCTTGAATTCAACTTGATATTGTAAAACTATACGATTGTGTTATACATCACTAAGTACTGTACAGGCTATTATGTTGATACCAATAGGTATTGGACGCATAACTATCTATACTAATATTATAAAGCTGAAGCGTTTGTTTGTTTGTTTGTTTGTTTGAAAGCGCTAATCTCAGAAACTATGGTTCGAATTGAAAAAATCTAAAAATGCTAAATATAGCCACAGTCATATAAAAGAATAACAATTATCAAGATTTTCAATCAGAAACAGAGTAATATAACTGATATTAACGTAATGAGCCGAGCTGCAAATTATCTAAGCATAAAAGCGCCTTGCATGTGAATTGAACCGTGCGAAAATATCATACAATAACGTACATACACATACATACATATATGTACATATATTTATTTACTTTTATTTATTTAAACTTAATTGCACAAAATACAAATGTATAGCACAATTGGCGGACGAAGCATTTATCTACCAGTCAACCAGACAGACAGAGACCTTTATGACAGAGAACTTAATTTAGGGTCAAACTAAATAAACAGAATATTTATACCTACACAAAATATAAAATAAAATAATTATAATATACTTACATTAAAACTACAATAAATAAACAATATACCTACATATATATAGGATACATATAATCACCTCAATAATTAAAAGAAAACCCAGAAAAATGTAAAATTATTATTTTTTGAACAAATTCAAATAACCGCAACATGCATTTACTGCACTTCCTTATACATGTTTATAAGGTTTAGTAATGCATTTCGATATTGTACAGGAAAAGAATAGGACCACTCCATCACGTTCCCATGGACTTCGTAAAAGGCGACCAATGGATAGACTTATATACTTGGGATTCTTATTTTAGGCGATGGGCTAGCAAACTGTCACAATTTGAATCATCATCATTAAGCCAAACAGTTGAAGGTGGCCTATCAGTCTTTATAAAACTGTTGGCTCTGTCTACCCAGCAAGGTTATATCCCTTACATAGTATAGACAGAGCAAACACTCTTGAAAAGAATGATAGGCCATGTTCAACTTGACAAAGGCTTGATAATAGAATTGAGATTCGAACGTATTTGACAACCCTATTTATATATATCCGCTTACAGAATCAAAAATCTTTATTATCCAATTACTGAAACGATACCATAACAACCTTGAACTTGGCCGAGATATTTGAAACATGTTTTGTAACACAAACCGGCTGTTACTTTCACTAAACACGCTTTAAAATAAAAATAAAAGTAAATAAATTGATACCTACCTGCAGTTTTGCCTGCGTATTGTTTAAAGTTTTTTGTAGGCATATATTAAACAATACATACATATAATCACGTCTATATCCCTTGCGGGGTGGACAGAGCCAGTCTTGATAAGACTGATAGGTCACGTTCAGCTATTTGGCTTTAAGATAGAATTGAGATTTAAATAGTGACAGGTTGCTAATCCATCGCCTAAAAAAGAATCCCAAGTTTGTAAGCCTAGCCCTTAGTCGCCTTTTACGACATCCATGGGAAAGAGATGGAGTGGTCCTTCTCTTTTTTGTATTGGTGCCGGGAACAATACGACACTTGTATTGGTGTCGGGAACCACACGGCACATAATAAATAAACATGTAAATGATAAAATTCTTCCTCATTCCAGACCCTCATATTCTGCTCAGCATGGCTCCTAATCCAATGCCAGAACGGGCCAACAACTACTCCTGTACCGATCCTGAAGCAGATTAACCGACAAAATGACGATGGCTCCTACAGCTATGGCTATGAAGCGGCCGATGGCTCCTTCAAGATTGAGACGAAGTATCCCAATGGAGATGTGGCCGGGAAGTATGGATATGTTGACGAGAGTGGAAAATTGAGAGAGATATCATACGGAGCTAGCAGTAAGAGAGGATTTGAACCTCAAGGTGGGAATTTTGATTGTATTTTAGAGAGGATTCCGAGGGCATACATACATACATATGGTCACGTCTATATCCCTTGCGGGGTAGACAGAGCCAACAGTCTTGGAAAGACTGAATGGCCACGTTCAGCCGTTTGGCTTAATGATAGAATTGCGATTCAAATGGTGACAGGTCGCTAGTCCATCGCCTTAAATAAGAATCCCAAGTTTGTAAGCCTATCCCTTAGTCGCCTTTTACGACATCCACGGGAAAGAGATGGAGTGGTCCTATTCTTTTTTGTATTGGTAAACCGGAAACCACACGGCTTGTATAACTTAATAGATTATTTGGTAAAACGTTGGTCATTTTGTTCAAAGCAATGTTATAAACTTTTTTTTTCTCATGAGCAACTCTAACGACTAATGTCAGTGTGCTTGTTGACTTTGACCGCTGGGTAATTTCCAAATAAGTAACCATTTATCTGGGGCGGTTACAAAATGGTCGCTTACATCCAGATGTGTGGCTTTGAAAAGTCGTAGGTATAGGTTTGTTCTACATAGTATTCGGATTAATTTGAAAACTTTGTTGTATTTGAGTTCTTATTTAAATAATAATGAACATACTTTACAAACATTATAAGCACGTCTTTATCCCTTGCGGGGTAGACAAAGCCAACAGTCTTAAAAAGGCTGATAGGCCACGTACAGCTTGGCTTTATGATAGAATTCAGATTCAACATACATACATATGGTCACGTTTATTTCCCTTGCGGGGTAGATAGAGCCAACAGTCTTAAAAAGGATGCTAGCCTGGCGCCTAAAATAAGAATCCCAAGTTTGTAAGCCTATCCCTTAGTCGCCTTTTATGACACAAAGAGATGGAGTGGTCCTATTCTTTTTCCTATTGGTGCCGGAAACTACACGGAACGATGCCGGTAATCCTTTAAAAGAAAAAAAATTAGGGAAAGGAATTTTAAAAATCTCGCTGAACTTGTAACTAAATGAAAAACGATAAAAAAATCTAAAGAATCCTTTGGGGTTTTAGTTAAAAGCAGCCAGCCTTCTTGTCATGAGACGAGGCGACTGATCCTTCGTCTAATCTGTTTTTTTTATTAATAAAAAAAATTATAAATCTGTTCAATTTTCCTGTTCAATTCTCTTGTACTTGCAACGATAATTTATTACATATCAATGTTAATATAATCATCATAACATTACGAATTTGATTGCAAAATTTATAAAAAAAAGGTTACACATCTAAACATTTATTTACATGACGCAACATTACCTTCATGCTCTGGTTCCCGGCAAAAAGCATGTAAGCACCTAGCTCAGTCATTTGAAGATGTACTAATTGAGCTATTAATTTAATTAATACTGTGAATTGTTTAACGCTAAGTTGGTATTCGTTGTTTACAATTTCTAAACCGACTAATTTGCAGGGTTATAATACCTTACTTTTTTGCACCTTGAATACAAATGTGACATAGGCAAATAGAAAGCTTGGACCTTGGAAGACATTGATGAATTGTCAATCAATGCAATAGTTTATTCTTTATACATTACTAGCTGTGCCCGCGACTTCGTCCGCGTGGAATAGTTATTTTGGGCATCATTGAAGCCTTCAAGGATGAATAATTTCTCTCGTTTTTTTTTCACATTCTCCATTATTTCTTCGCTCCTAATAGTTGCAGCGTGATGTTATATAGCTTAGCCTTCCTCGATAAATTGTCTATTCAACGCAAAATGATTTTTTCAATTCGAACCAGTAGTTCCTGAGATTAGCGCGTTCAAACAAACATACAAACAAACGAACAAACTCTTTAGCTTTATAATATTAGTACAGACAATACAGATATCTCAATTTCAGGTGCCGGCATCATGGTACCACCGCCGACATTGAACGACAACCCCAGCAACGCTTTGACCGACGGCCAGGAGGACGACGGGCAATACAGAGAGGACCCCAAGATCTACGAGGACCCCAAATACAACGGCAAAGCCACCAGGCCCACCTTCAAGCAGTTCCTGCAGCCAGCACAACCCACTGCCCAGCCCGAACCACAGTACCAACCCTACCAGCAACCGTCCCAGTTGAGATCAGCACCGCTTTACACCCAGCAAACCAATACCTTCAGCCAATCGCCACAGCAGTTCCCAAGAGAGAGACCACAGAGCCAAATCTACCACCAACAACCACAGTTCTCTTATCAGGCGTTCACTGCGCAACCGTATAATCAATATCAAAACCAGTATCAGAACTATCAGCCTCAGAATTATCAGCCTCAGAATTATCAGACACAAAATTATAACCCGTTCGTGGGTCACCCGGCGCAGAATTTCGACCCCAACACAGGCTCTTACACGATTAATTTCACTGGTTAAGAAATAAATAATTAATATGTGAATGGTATTTTTGACATTGCAATGATTCAAATCACGAATGAGTTAGATGAAATAACTTGACCTTAAATAAAAAAAATACAATAAATAAATTCAAGCAAAAGAAATTAAAAAATTACTTAATTTTTTTTTAAGTTAAAAATTGATATAGATAAAAACCACAATTTAGGGAAAAGAATAAATAAAAATAACTAAAATACTGGATAATATTATATTAAACAATATTTAATATTAATTAAGTATGAATATGTTTTTATAACAGCCCCTGAAAATTTAATTGCACTTTTAAAACCAAATATTAAAATTCAGCTCAAGTGATTTGGATCAAATAAGTGTCATAAAACGAGTTTTTGGTTTATTAAAACTATACGTATTTAAGAGTATCCCAAAGCGATGCGAAGTAAAATCGATGTATTGTAAATATTGTTTAGTGCTAGTCAGTATATTTTGTATAATTATTGGAAAACGTAGCTTTAATTTTTATACTTCGTGATTTAATACTTCGTAAATTATTTTAGCTATTACTAAAATTTTATGAAAATGTTGAGGCCTTCAATATTTTTGACTAAAAATATTATTATTCATGTTATTTTCTGCTATTTTCTACTATCTTCAAATCTTCCTAATATTATAACATTATATACATAATTTTGATAATTCATTAAAAATAAATCATATAATAGTTACTAATTTGTATACATACCTACAAATAATAACGTCTATATCCCTTGCGGAGTAGACAGGGCCGACAGTCTTGAAAAGACTGATAGGCCACGTTCAGCTGTTAGGTTTAACGATTTGAGTTGCTTACCCATCGCCTAAAAGAAGAGTTTCAATCAACGAATTTAATTCATTTAAAATACTTACAATACTTAGTAACAATGTAACGTGTATTTGCAATTACCAAAGTAATATCAATATTTTTAATTATATCATCACTTAAATATCTATCTGATAAAATGTTTGTAAACGGTGTTATGTAACAAATGTACAGCAAACAATAAAGAACTAATTTTCGCGCCCATTGAATACAAAATGGCCGTCGATTGTCAAAGTACAACGTGCACGGATTGTAAATAGATTAAACGAATTGTTATATAAATAATGACTGTTTTCTTTTCCTGGTTTCGTAAAGTGTCCTAAATTTGATGCGTAATCAATTGATGCTTATCTAATAGGTATATTTAGTAAAGGAGAAATATTCAACCATGTGGATTCTGGCAGAGCGGCGTATAATTGTTAAACACTAATTTAATAGTTAATTAATATATTAAAATTAAGCTGGACTTACCCAATCGAGAATCATGTTAAAAGGCGTCTGGGCTCTTTACAAGGCAAGCAAAAGAAAAATAATTAAATAAAATTAACAATTAATTATTCCCCATAATACCTAAGCTTCATCAAATTTAAATAATTACTTTTATTTTATCGTTGCTGTACACATTTGATGCACTCTCAGTTTTTTTTTGTAATACTTAATAGATAAAAATAGACTTAAGCGAAATACGGATTTTACTTAAATTACCTACATTTTATTTTCCAAACCTTTGTGAGAGTCCACCGATATTTGGCATTGCTAATATGGCGTCCTGACATTAGTTTCGATTACAACCTCATATCTATGGATTAATTAATACCCGTTGGCGTTTTTTGATTATGATTTCCGGTTGACTGGAAGTGATCCCTTTATGGGATAAGTTCGCCATTGCAAGTGATTTATTTCTTTCTTAGCGATGTATTATCTCTTGTAACTGTGTAAATTTCTGTGCAAAACCGATATTACAAATAAACAAAGTACCTATTTTGCCGAGGACTTAATTTTACAGATCAGCCTTTACAAATTATAAGGAAGTGAGGTTTCGGTAAAAAAAAGGTTATAAAAAATAACCTATTACGATTATTGAACCCGGACACAGACAACTAAAGGTAATGTCAACAGGCTGAAATGCATCAATATTAATTTAAAATAAGTCTTACATAAATATAATAACGTCTATATCCCTTGCGGGGTAGACAGAGCCAACAATCTTGAAAAGACTGATAGGCCACGTTCATCTGTTTGGCTTAATGATAGAATTGAGATTCAAATAGTGACAGGTTGCTAGCCCATCGCCTAAAAGAGGAAATCCCAAGTTTATAAGCCTATCCCTTAGTCGCCTTTTACGACATCCATGTGAACGGGATGGAGTGGTCCTAATCTTTTTTTTTTGTGCCGGGAATCACACGGCACACTCTATATTTTTATGGACTTCCAAGGCGATACAAATAGGTACTCAACGCACAATTCGTAGCATTTTGAAAAACATCCGAATACTTAAGTGTCATATAATTAGAGTGATATTAATGGCGGTAACTGTCGGAAACGTGGGCGCTGATCAGCATCCGGTCGCGAAGTTGCTGACCTTACATACCTGGAGGGTGTCATGCCAATGCTAGACAAGAGTTTCTGAATGCATTTTATTATATTCATTGTAGGACGTATAGTTACAATGTAAGTTATTCCTACAGAAGATAGAAGGAGAAAAGCGGAGAGAAATAATCAGTTTAATATTACTATATTATTGGACATAAATAATTGATTCGCTTTGTGTAAAAGCCTGACTCACCCAATCCAGGATCAACGGCTTATCCTGGGCTCCTCTCTAAGGTAGTAAGAATGCATGCATACATATAGTCACGTCTTTATCCCTTACGGGGTAGACAGAGCCAACAGTCTTGAAAAGACTGATAGGCCACGTTCAGCTGTTTGGCTTAGTGATAGAATTGAGATTCAAATAGTGACGGGTTGCTAGCCCATCGCCTAAAAGAAGAATCCCAAGATTATAAGCCTATCCCTTAGTCACCTTTTACGACATCCATAGGAACGAGATGGAGTGGTCCGATTCTTTTTTATTATTGGTGCCGGGAACTAAAAGCCAGGACAAACAAGAATTTTTTATTGTATTTTTTTAGTTTGTTGTGTTACGAATAAACAAGCGAAAGCTAGCTCTAATAATTTAACTTTGCGGGAACTATTACAAAATTTCTTTCCTTTAGATAAAATCCCTTAATAAACATACATATCACGCCTCTTTCCCGTAGGGATAGGATACGTGTTTCCATTTACCACGATCCCTACATACTTAATTAGCTTCATCCATAGTTTTCTGCAAGTCACGATAATAAAATCACAGTATTTACAACAAAACAAAAAATAGAGGAATATTTTCATGAATTATTGGCGCAGTTCCGCATACACTCGTCCAGTAAGTAACTGTCAAAAATGTCAAGTGTGAGTCGCAAGGTCGGTATAAATGGAATTAAATCTGTACCAATTATTTGTCAACCATATAACTGTATATAGGTACCATAAGTAAATGTGTCTTCTTTTTTATAGTAATTATTTAAAGATTTTTTTCTATATATTTATTTTTGTTTTATTCATATTTTTTGCAAATTAAACAATAATTTTCCAGCTGAATGAAGACTTTTAGAGTATTTTTGAGACTGTTGGCTCTGTCTATCCTGTTAGATATAAAGATAGAAAACATTTTGATCAAATAACATGCTTGTGATTTTTTGGTTCAGTTCCAATTACTTGTCTTTTGTTGCAAAAGAGAAGGTAATCGTACAAAGTTAATAAATTACATCTAATTTCCAAATTTTTTCCACAATTCTAACACCAAAAGTATATATTTAACGTAAGTAGGTAGATGAAAGTAGATTAGCTTCAAAACTTGTGATTCCATATTTAAGCGATGGACTAGCAACCTGACACATACTATCATAAACTGCTCGTAGCTTTCCTGTTGCTGTTGAATCTGTCTACCCCGTATGGGTTAAAGACGTGAAATTTTTATATTTATGTCAGTAATAACAGTAAGTAAGGTCACCGAGACTTCAAAAACTCTTAGCGCCTTCATTTTGTTGGCAACTAGCGACACAGGCGGCCACGCCCTGAATTATTTTGCACAGACTTGATTAATCGAACAGAAATGGAAAATGTTTACTACGAGTACTTTATAAAAAAATTCTGACCGTCGTTTTTTTTAAACCCGCACAAGAAAAGTATATACTTTCAGATAATGGATGGATTATTTAAAATATGTTGTTTGATGTTCTTACACTATTCTGTTGAATTTTTTTTTTTTTATGTTATTGCTATAGTTTAAGAGTTAGTGATTTTATTCTTGTGACTTACACTGTAAGTAAATTTAAGTAAAAATACTTTTAAAGTAAATTGGGCGTCGCTTATTGCCATGCATGTAAAAGTTTGCTAAGTTATAAGCTCGATTCTTAATTTTAAGACCAACGTACCTACAATTAGTTGGCAAATAAATATTAGTAGATCCGAAGGTTACAGAATTTGTGTTGAAGAGAAGTCATTGCTTAACGAATTACGGATATGTCTGGAGCGAAGTCCCGCGCATGAGCGAGTTCTTTATACTACGCATACAAGACAATATATGTATTTATACATGTCTGTCTGTATGTGTGTCTGTCTCTCATGAAAGTAGTTTCACGGCCGCGGCGCCTTCCGCGTTCAGATTGCAATTTATTGATATCATTCATGTGGTATTTCGACCAATGACGCGGCGTCTTTCTTTTAACATACTCAGTCAAAAAAAAGTTAGACCTTTTGATAATATATGTAAGGTAGTTATATATACTTGTGGCGATATCTATACGCCACAAGTCACAACAATAAAAAATTAAATCACGCGACGCTATCAGTCAAAAACAGCGACAAAACCTAAATCGCGCAAGCAAAGATTTTACGGATTGGAGCTATATATACAACTTCCGACTCAACATCGTCTGTCGCGCGGTTCCCCAGGCATCACATATAGCCTGGCGGATGATCTTCCCTTTGGTGGCGGTCGAGCCCGAACTATCGTCCCCGCTACAGTTATGGTAGAGTAGGTTGAGTAACAAGAGTAGGTTGGTAAGGTAATTTGAATGATTCTGCCTACGTTAATGTTAATGGCAGTCCTTTTTATGGGCTGCGTTTTTCGAAGCCTTCTTAATAAAAATAAAAACAAGAATATATTTAGAGAATTGACGACACTCCAATGAACTCCCAACTACAAGACCGAAGTAGGTATCGTTACGGATGCACTTTCAGTCAGTCAGTCACCCGGTGATAAACACCATAATTTTTTGTAATTTATATTATGTACTAATTATATTTAAAATCTATTTATTCTTTTTTGTATTTTTGCCGTGTGGTTCCCGGCAAAAAATAATAGGACCACTCCATCTCCTTCCCATGGATGTCGTAAAAGGCGATTAAGGGATAGATTTACAAACTCGGGATTCTTTTTTAGGCGACGCGACGGGCTAGCAACCTGTCATTATTTTAATCTCAATTCTATCATTAAACCAAATAGCTGAACGTGGCCCATCAGTCTTTTCAAGACTGTTGGCTTTGTCAACCACACAACGGATATAGACGTGACCATATGTATGTATTTTTTCTATCCATTTTTCTTCTTTGTTCTCGTAATGTGAATAAATTGATGCAGTTTGTATTTAGAGATAGTTGCACTGAATGCTGACCTTTGTCAAGAATGCCGCCGCGAGGTTGACTGCTTGGACATTTCTATGACCTGAACTTGGCACGATTTAACCCATTTTAGAAAAAGATAGTTCCCAATTCAACTCCTTATGTACATAAGTACAGATATATAATCACGTCTTTATCTCTAACAGTAGACAGAGCCGATAACTGTAACGAAAAGACTGAAAGGCCTTGTTCAGCTGTATGGCTTAACGATGTAATTAAGATTCAGATAGTGACTGGTTGCTAGACGATCGCTTAAAAGTATCCCAAGTTTATTTGCCTATTCCTTAGTGCCGTGTGGTTCCCGGCATCAATACAAAAAAGAATAGGACCACTCCATCTCTTTCCCATGGATGTCGTAAAAGGCGACTAAGGGATAAGCTTACAGACTTGGGATTCTTTTTTAAGCGATGGCTAGCAACCTGTAACTATTTGAATCTCAATTCTATCACCAAGCCAAACAGCTGAACGTGGCCATTCAGTCTTTTCAAGACTGTTGGCTCTGTCTTCCCCGCAAGGGATATAGACGTGACCATATGTATGTATGTCCTTAGTCGCCTTTTACGACATCCATGGGAAATAGATGTGATGGTCCTATTCTAAAGAGCCGGCAATCCACACGGCACACAAACTTTCGTATTTATTTGTAACGGAACAAAAACAATTTACAAATTGATAAGTTGGCAACCCTGAATCATTAGGGCTGCCAATTGTGTCACAATCACAGTAATACAGCGCGTCCTGAATCTGGATTTCTACGAGAAACCCCCAAGGTCGCGGAGCGCACCGTGTGAAATCGATGTTTCGTAATATTTCATTGAATTTGTTAAATAACATTTAATTTTTTAACATTTCATAAAACAACTAGCTGTGCCCGCGACTTCGTCCGCGTGGAATAGTTATTTTGGGCATCATTGAAGCCCTCAAAGATAAATGATTTTTTTACACCCACACCCCGTTTTTTACACATTTCCCGTTATTTCTTCGCTCCTAATAGTTGGAGCGTGATGTTATAAAGCCTAAAGCCTTCCTCGATAAATGGTCTATTCAACACAAAAATATTATTTCAATTCGAACCAGTAGTTCCTGGGATTAGCGCGTTCAAACAAACAAACAGACAAACTCTTCAGCTTTATTAAATTAGTATACTTAGATATAGTTCGAGTATTAATACTCTTTTCAGTGCATTAACAACACAGGCCTGTCTCCCAGTTCAATCTGTATCGTTTGAGACTTGAAGACAAAGATAATAAAAAACATAAAATCACGCCTCTTTCCCGGAGGGGTAGGCAGAGACTACCTCTTTCCACTTGCCACGATCTCTGCATACTTCCTTCGCTTCATCCACAGCGGTTTCGGGTACTTTTGACCTGACCCTTTACCAGGACGTCCTTAATTTGATCAAGATACGTTCGTCTAGGTCTTCCCACTCCGACCTTTCCCTCCACACTCTCCTTGCATATCTGCTTAGTCAACCTGCTTTCATTCATCCTCTCCACATGACCGAACCATCTCAACATACCCTTTTCTATTCCTGTAACTTCATCCTCTTTCATATCACAACATTCCCTTATCACGCTGTTCCTTATCCGGTCACTCAATTTCACACCCATCATACTCATTAACGCTCTAATTTCCACTGCATTTATTCTGCTTTCGTGCTTCTTTTGCCATACCCAACTTTCACTCCCATACATTAATGTCGGGACCAACACGCCCCTATGCACAGCCAGTCGAGCCTTTTTCGATAGTTTCTGACTGCTCATAAAGGCATGCAAAGCTCCATTCACCATGTTCCCCGCGTTCATTCTCCTTTCAATATCAAAAGCATACATACATACACTAGCTGTGCCCGCGACTTCGTCCGCGTGGAATAGTTATTTTGGGCATCATATTTATTTTGGCAAACATCCTCCTCGGCTTTATCAATTATAGCTGCTAATTGTTATGCGACTTGGCGACGACTTGGCCCACATCATTACCCGCGACGGAACGGAGACCGTATAGTGACATGAGAGGCCTTTGCCCAGTAGTGGGATCTTACAGGCTGATACTTTACTTTAAAATAGTAATAAGGGCAATCGAAAGATGCGGGTTGAGGGGGGGGCGGTCAGGCGGTCACGCGTATTAGAAAGAACGCTGGTTCGCCGTATTAAATGTTTCGCTGCAAATTGCTTATAACGACTATATCTCAAAACCTATTCGTCTGATTTATATACTGTAAATGGCAATTTTGGTCTACATGAAAAGCCGAAAGTAATAAACATATTTATTTGGATAAGGATTAATACTGAATTAAAGAAAATTGGTTTCAAAATAACTTAAGTTTTATAATCTTAAAAAATGAACATAAAAGTGGTTATTGTAAGTAAACCTTAAGAGACGAAACGGCCTCTGTGGCTCAGCGGTAGTACGCTTGTCTGTGACACCGGAGGTCCCGGGTTCGAATCCCGGTCAGGGCATGATGAGAAAAGAACTTTTTCTGATTGTCCTGGGTCTTGGATGTTTATCTATATAAGTATTTATTATAAAATATAGTATCGTTGAGTTAGTATCTCGTAACACAAGTTTCGAACTTACTTCGAGGCTAACTCAATCAGTGTAATTTGTCCCGTATATATTTATTTATTTATTTTTAAGAGATAGATATATGCTCTCGCGGACTTTTTTGTGGCAAAAAATGAGTACTTCACATCTTTAGTACATTGTTTTACTATATCTTTGTTGGTTTGCGCAGCGTTCGCGTGGAAAGCTCGCAGATGGCCGACTTATTCAACTTTCACCGTCATTGTTGACGTTTCCAGTAGGAAATCCGGGATAAAATGTAGCCTTCCTCGATAAATAGACTATCTAACAGTGAAAGAATTATTCAAATTGGTTCAGTAGTTTCTGAGATTAGCGCGTTTAAACAAACAAACAAACAAACAAACAAAACAAACTCTTCAGCTTTATAATATTAGTATAGATATAACCCCGTCTATTTCCCTTGCGGGGTAGACAGAGCAAAAAAACTGATAGGCCACGTTCAGCTGTTTGGCTTTATGATGGAATTGAGATTCAAATAGTGACAGGTTGCTAGCCCATCGCCTAAAAGTTTATAAGCCTATCCCTTAGTCGTCTTTTACGACATCCATGGGAACGAGATGGAGTGTTCTTATTTGTAATCCTTCCACCCAAAGGTTGACTGGAAGAGATTGCATTAGCGATAAGTCCGCCTTTGTACCATCTATATCTGCTTTGTGCTGTTTTGTATGTTTACTCTTATGGTGCAATAAAGAGTTCTATCTATCAATGTATCTATCTATTTATCTAATAATTCAGGTTCATATTGGTAATTATTTCAGAACCTATCTAAAGAAATGCACTAATAACTAAGTATACTTACATGAAATACAAATTAGGGACTTCTTAATATTCAAGACCTACCTCGTCCTGATTGTATGACCTAGGCACAGTCTTTATTCCGCAATCTGAGAATTTCTTAATTTACAAACAATAGGTACTGTTGTGATTATTATTGGTGCATGTCATTTATTTGTGGGTATTGAATAAACAAATTAGTCTTGGTTCAACCTGCCTTTTTTCCTCTGTAGACATCTCACTAGCTTGACAAATCTTCACAGCTCGTGCGAGGGTCAGATCCTCAGCTCTCAGTAATCGATCACGTATTTTTCCATCGGTGACCCCGCAAACAACACGATCGCGTATCAGACCTTCTTCGAGATGCTCGAATTCACAATGCTGCGAAAGTATTTTCAATGCTGTGACGTACTCATCGACAGATTCACCATTTTCTTGATTTCTTGTAAAAAATTTGAAACGAGCCATGGTAGTATTTTGTTTCGTACCGAAATGCTCATTAAATTTGCTGACCAACTTGTCGAAATTCTCCCGATCAGTCTCCTTTTCGAATTTAAACGTAGTATATACGTCGTAACCTTCTTCTTTTCGGTGACGGTATGGACAGCCACAAATGGTATGAGACTTTATTTTTATATGGTAGTGATTTAAAAGAAAGATTTAAGCTAGATACTGGTTCGGATTTAAATGTAATGTCCTTGAAAACATATTGTAAATTGGGTTTGAACTTATCAGAGTTAACATCAGATAATACGAGAGCTTTATCGTTTTGTGGCAATTTTATTCCTATTGTTGGATCATGTTACATCAATTGGTTTTATAAAAATAAAGTGTATAAATTACGTTTCATAATTTCTGAACACGACTGTCAAAATGTGCTGGGCAAATTTTCTTGTGAACAACTAGGCTTAATAAAACGTTTATATTCAATAGATATTAACCAGTATGATGATATTTTCAAAGGTTTGGGAAAGTTGCCTGGCAAATACAAAATAGTAACAATTCCGGGCGCGCAGCCGTCAGTCTGTCCCGTTAGAAAAATACCCGTGGGCGTACGAGATAAGTTACGAATCGAATTAGATCGAATGGAAAATCTAGGCGTTATTAGAAGAGTGACGCACCCGACCCCGTGGGTGAATGCAATCGTAGTGGCGGCGAAAAAAGATGGCAGCATTCGAGTGTGCCTCGACCCGCGGCCGCTTAATAGGGCCGTGCGACGCGCACACTACCCGTTGCCGACGCTCACTGATATCGCGACTAAATTAGAAGGAGCTAGGTATTTTAGTAAATTAGACGCTCGATCTGGATTTTGGATGGTTCAGTTAGATGATGATAGCGCTGATTTATGTACGTTTGGAACACCATATGGCAGATACCAGTATCTACGTTTACCTTATGGTATAAACTGTGCATCTGAAGTTTTTCATCAAAAAATACGTCAAATATTAGAGGGCTTAGAGGGCGTAGATTCATTTGTTGATGATGTCATAGTTTGGGGGTCTTCAATTTCAGAACATGACGAGAGGCTTAAGCTTTTATTAAATAGGGCACGTGATGCTGGTATTAAATTTAATAAAGAAAAATGTGAATTTTGTGTTCAAACGGTAACTTACCTTGGACATACCTTTAGCTCCAAAGGTATGCAAATAGATGAAAGTAAACTTAAGGCAATTCGTGACATGCCGAATCCGCAAGACAGGAGTTCATTAGAGCGTTTTTTGGGCATGGTAAATTATTTATCAAAATTTATACCACATTATTCAGAGATAGCGGCTCCTCTACGTATCCTTTTGAAAAAAGACTCTGTATGGAATTGGGACGAAGTACATGAAGCGACCGTGCGGCGTTTAAAAGAGTCAGTGTGCGCCGCGCCTGTACTGGCTTTGTATTCTGCGCGCGAGCCGGTGCTGTTATCAGTAGACGCGAGCTCTCGCGCGCTCGGCGCAGTGCTCATGCAGGGCGGCCGGCCGGTCGAGTATGCGTCATCCACACTCACCGACACGCAATGCAGGTATGCTCAAATTGAAAAAGAGCTGTTGGCGATCGTGTTTGCGCTCGAACGATTTCACCAATATGTTTATGGCCGTAAAGATGTCACAGTGGAGACGGATCACAAGCCATTGGAAACGCTATTTCATAAGGCGTTGGATTCCGTTCCAGCCAGACTGCAGCGCATGATGTTACGTATACAGGGATACGATTTCAAGGTTACGTATAAACCTGGAAAATATATGTTCGTTGCAGACACCCTTTCGAGGGCACCTTTACCTGAACAGTTACAACAAAAAGTAAGTGATGAAATTTCGGAGCAATCATGTTTTCTTATAGAAAATGTTAGGTTTAGTGACAGTAAATTGAGTATGATAAAGGAGCATACAATGAAAGATGAAGAATGTCAGTTAATTATAAGATATATAAAAAATGGCTGGCCAAATTATAAGTATGAAGTGGATGAAAGAGTAAAAGAGCAGTGGTCGTATAAGGAAAGTTTTGAATATGTCGATGGTATAATATTTAAAGATAATTTGGTTTATATTCCATTTAAGTTAAGGTACGAAATGGTAAAGCGAGTTCACGATGGGCATATGGGTATAGATAGATGCAAACGGCATGCGCGGGATGTGATGTTCTGGCCAGGGATGTCTCGAGACATCGAGAGTGCAGTACGCCGCTGTGCGACGTGCGCCGAGAGGGTGGCGCGGCCCGCGCGGGAACCGCTCTTGCCACATCCTATCCCGAGCCTGCCGTGGGCTAAAATAGGCTCGGACATATTTCAGAACGGTAACAAGTATTTTTTAATCTTAGTCGACTATTTTTCGAATTATATCGAAGTTTGTCCACTGCTGAACATTACTAGCAAGACAGTCATAACAGCGATGAAGGATCAATTTGCAAGGCACGGCATCCCACAGGAACTGATAACTGATAATGGGCCAGCGTATGCCTCGAAGGAATTTGCTACATTTAGTAAGCAATGGGGGTTCAAACATGTTACGAGTTCGCCGAAATATCCGGTATCAAATGGACGAAGTGAGAAGGCAGTACACATAGTTAAAAATATGTTAACCAAATCTTTGTCATCTGGTTCTGATTTCTATTTAGGGTTGCTAAACCTTAGAACAACTCCCAGGGATGGAATTAGCTCACCATCTCAGTTACTTATGGGACGCAGGCTTAATTCCAGGCTCCCATCTCACGACTGTAAACTGCAACCCAGCCGTGACAACCGTGACGATTATAAGGCTATCACAAGCAAGCAAGCCCGCGACAAACAGCACTATGATAAACGAGCACGAGCGTTGCCGGAGCTGCGGGCTGGGCAACGTGTGGTGATGGTGGACGCCGGAGACAGGAAGCACGCGCGCGTCCAGGCGCGGGCGCCACAACCACGCTCCTACTTCGTAATAGACTCAACAGGAAAGCGGTACAGAAGAAATAGACGCCATTTAATTAATGTGGAGGCAGCTCTTTCTTCTCCATCCCAATATACGCCCGAGGAGCAAGAACATTACGAGGAAGAGGATTGGTCCATGGCCGAAAGTGAGGACAACGCAGATGATCCTACGTTTGTTTTAACCAGCGGGGATGGGTCGCGTCTCTCTGAGGACTCCCGGGGTGATATTTTGAAAGGCCGGTTAGATCGCGCGCGCAGACCGGCGGCTGAGGCGGCCCGCACTATTATTGCCAAACTAAATAGGGAAAAATAAATCATAATGCAATCTGAGCTTAAAATTAGAATTGTATAAAATTGGTATAAAAGATTGTACTATGTTACTTCACCCAAGCTGTTATTGTTAATTGTCCGACTTCATAAAATTAAATGTATGTAAGTATTTTTATTTTTGTATGTATGTTCACCAATTTTCTTAGTCATTTTTTTTTCCAAATTTTCGATTAATATATTTTTGTTTAAAAGGGCTTATATATATCAGCGGTGATCCCATAAAAATTACAATGATAAGATTAGCCTTTATAAAAAACTGTAAAAATATACATTAATCTAGATATATAATATATATATATTAAGGTATGTAGTATTGAAGTCGGTTATATGTTTATTTTTCTTGTTTTTTTTTTTTTTTTTTTTCTATGTATATTATTGTTTAAGTTGCTGACTCATAACATAACAAATTATTTTAATTTTTTTTTTCTGTTAATTTTTTTTTTGTGAGGGAAAGATGTTGTGATTATTATTGGTGCATGTCATTTATTTGTGGGTATTGAATAAACAAATTAGTCTTGGTTCAACCTGCCTTTCAATTACGACAGGTACTTAAGTAAAATTTCGAAACCTTACCTAGGTACTGTTTTATTTACGTTTTGCGTTATTTTACTTTCTTTAATTTATTACTAGATTAAGCCCGGACGTCACTCCCGTGAAATTTTCATTACTCCCGTGAAGATTTCAAATAAATTGCTAAAGTTCCTTTCTATTTGCAAAATTTTATAAAATCTGGTCCAGTTGTTTTTTTTTTTTTAATTTACCTATAGATACGCTTGCGTTTATTTTTATCTCTGGCAATGTTAAGCCAGAGAGAAAATGTGCAATGTGTCTGCTTTGAAGAGGGAAAATTGAAAAAAAAAATTAACTCAATATGGTGCCGTGTGGTGTCCTCCACTTAAGAATAGGACCACTCCATTTATTTCCCATGGATGCCGTAAGAGGCGACTAAGGAATAGGTTTATGAACTTGGGATTACTCTTGTAGGCGATTGGCTAGCTATCTGTCACAATTTGAGTCTGGAAATTCCATCATAAAGCCATACAGCTGAACGTGTCCTTTCAGTCTTTTCAAAACTATTGGCTCTGTCTACCCCGCAAGGGATATATACGTGACTTGTATATTTGTAAAAAAAATTAGCTTCTGTTCACCCCATTGAAGTGATACCAAGGTCCTTAGGTAATTTTACCTAGGGGATATCATTCAAAGTTTAATTTTCAAATACAATACAAATACTTTATTTGCTATAAATGCGGTACAATTATAGGTGTTACAAAGCATATACAAATGTCGCGCATTTAACCAGTCACGGCATGCAAAAATACAGATAATTTAAATTAATTGAAAATTAAAATTGAAATGAAAATTAAAATAATGTCATATTAAATGTTCTTCTCAAAATTTATTTTTTTATCGAAATATTCGTCAACGACATTTATAAAACGATTTTTCGATAAGCCACAGTTATAATTTAGTTTTAAAGGCATTCAGAGATAGCGACTTTATACACTATTTCTACAGTGAATTCTAGATACTTAAAAGGCTACTTGCTTCACCTGGGTAATATAAATAGACAAGATATCATTTAAGTTCACAAAGTAGAATGTACATTACGCGGGAATTATCTTGATCATCGAATCAAGTTTAGAGAAAAATGTAGGCTTGAACCCAGGGCTTTTAATGATAAGCGTAAGAGAGATACATCTTGGAGATATAATTTTTATTTATTTATTCATATAATCACGTCTTTATCCTTGCGGGGTTAACAGAGCAGTCTCGGAATACTGATAGGCCACGTTCAGCTGTTAGGCTTAATGATAGAATTGAGATTCAAATATTGACAGGTTTCTAGCCCATCGCCTAAAAAAACAATTCCAAGTTTAAAAGCCTATCCCTTAGTCGCCTTTTACGATATCCATTGGAAAGAGATGGAGTGGTCCTATTCTTTTTTTTATTGGTGCCGGGAACCACAAGGCTCTTATATGATTTTCATCTAGCAATTATTCAAAGTTGTTCAAAATTTACATAAATACAAAATATAACAGTACCTATTTAACAATATTTTAAGAATGATACTCCTTAGTTGGTAACAGGTTGAAATCAACCCTTATGGCACCCCGACACCCCATGAACGAGTAGTGAAAGGTAGTTCGAACGACGTATAAAAGCAAAATGCAACCGCGCCGCGCCTCCGACTTCACGATATGGCCGCTCTTGTACAATTGGTACGTTCAAACCATTCTAAATTTAAAATTTAAAAAAGAACTGTGAAAAAAAAATACACTTATTTGATTTTGACATATCTGTCAAAGTTTACGCGCCAATTAACTTTTTTTTATTCGTGGCTAAGATAATTATGACGTATTTACGTAAATTAGTGATTTATTGTATTTTTCCGAGTGAAAGTGAATTTCAGACAATGTAAGAGTGAAAAGTTGATTTACTGCGCCTGCGTGTGATAAGGATTAGTGACGTCATTAAACAGGTTTCTTTGTTCTGTGCAATGGAAAAGTTGTTTAATAGTGAATTGCGATTTATAAATACCTAACATTGTGAATTTATCTTTTGCGGAAACTCAAGGACATTGTTTCTTGCGTCTTAAAACTTCTTCCTCGAGTGCGGTGTAGACTAAGCCTGAGAAGAACTGATGTAAATCGGGACTGTAATATAGTTGAATTTATTATGAAGAGAACACAACGCATTTCTTTGGTCAATTTATAGATCTGCATAAAGTTTTGTAACTTATGAAAATTTTAAACATAAACTGTCCTTTATTTTTTCTCTTACGTCAAAAAACATGTAATGTTCCGGTTGCAATCTCAGCTGTTTTGCTTAGTCATATTCTTTAGAACTTAAATACCAACGGTTTCAATGGAAAATCCAGACTCCATGTGATAAAAGATTTAGCGTTTGGAGAATATCCAACCATCAACCCTCCTTGGGAGGTAGTCCTTTAATCGTCTTCCACGAAAGAGCCTGATTCGCCTTAGTTTTTCCTACCGAAACAGTACAGTTAACCAGTTCGCCTAAAAAAAGGATCGCAATTTTATAAGCCTAGTGGCCTTTTACGACATCCATGGGAAAAAGATGGAGTGGATGATAGATGGATTTTTGTATTGGTGCCGGGAACCACACGGCAATAACATAACATTACATTCACGATTGCAATCTTAAGTATTTTGAATGAAGTTAGATAACAGTACTGTCTTAAACAAAAGCTTTAGTTTAGGTAGTTATAATTAAAAACATACAGTATACATTTTGAAATCGTATCTAGTAAACATACTTACTATGCCAATTGCAAAAAGAAATATTTTGTTGAAATTAATTGTTTTCACGGCAATTAATTTGGGGTCGTTTCGCATTGCCCTTGAGAATGTTATTGCAATTCTAAATTATATATATGTCTGTTAACATACTTACTGTATAAAATAAGATTACCTGTTTTACTATTTTTCTGACGATGAATGATTAAAACAACATATAATGACGTCTATATCCCTTGCGGGGTAAACAGAGCCAAAAGTTTTGAGAAGACTGAAAGCTTCGTTTAGTTGAGTAGGTACTTGGCAGCTGTGCTTTCTTAATATAGAAATATCGTACAAGCCTTTTTCTGTTTAAAGTTCCACACTCGATGATAGCCGTGTCAATTCAATAGTACCCATCGACTAGAAGAAAAATCTCAAGTTCATTGGTCTTTCCCTTAGTCGCTTTTTACGACATCGACGGGTAAATTGTGGATGGGTCCTATTCTATAGTGCTAGGAACCACACGACACTACCCGTTAGGATATGCTTATAGTATTATAGTGCAAACTAAGTACTTGGAATTAAGTTATCGTTATCTGTGCTACGTCAAATAGTTGTAAGCTACTGTTATAACAAAATGAAGGACAACAGCTTTAAGGACATTGGATTGTGTTGTTATTGATTAAAAGGATTAGGCCCCACGTTGGGCGCCAATGCGGTGTTTTAGTAAAACGTCGCAGGTAAGAGAAGTGAGATGATTAAAAAACTTATAGAATAAAGAACCGTGTGGTTCCCGGCACAAATAGAAAAAATGTGCCTTTTGTCATCTGTTTGTCTGCTTTGATGACGGAAAATTTACTTGACAGGGTGCCGTGTGGTTTCCGCCACTTAAGAATAGGACCACTCTCTTTCCCATGGCTACTAAGGGATTTATATACTTGTGATTCTTCTTTTAGGCGACGGGCTAGCAACCTGTCACTATATGAATCTTAATTCTATCATTAAGCCGTCTAGAACGACCCTTAGTCACCTTTAACGACATCAAAAGGTAAAATGTGGAGTTTCTTTTGGAATTTAGATTGTAAAGTGCCGGAAATCACACGGCTATGTACCGTAAAAGAAAAGTAAAATACCAATTTAAGAATCACGATTTCCGGCAGACGTCCATTCTCAAAAGATCAAGGTTATAAATGCAGCTGCAATTCATTTTATCAATTCATTTAGTCGATCAACTTCACTGTCCTTTATCAAAAGCAGTCCAAGTCACTTGGAACCTCGATCATAGAATTATATATCGAATAGAACTGCCTCGATGGCCTTACATTTCAAGTTTTTAACTTTCTGTCGCTGTGTTCAAATGTTTCCTGAACATATTTGTTATCAGCTTAGTTATTTATTTATTTATTTACGACATTAATACAACGGTAGTAGTTTACCTCTTAAAGTATTAGACAAAGAATTTTTAAATAACAAAATATAATCATGACAGTCTTCATTTCAAATATAAAGGACAAAGAGCAAGTTAAATATGGGCAAGAAACTAAGAATATATGTGTATAGTCAGGTAGTAAACTCTTTTACATGAAATTGCAGCAGATTAATGAGTGTCAATGAAACAAAAGACTTATATGTAAAATTGTCATCATACGTTTTCCAAGGAAATTGCAATTCTAAGACTATACTCGTTTTCCATATAAAGTCTCGGAGAAAAGTCATAATATAGATACATATTATGAACAATTTTGCTGTCATTCCTATTACGCCACTAAGATCTAGTTGAAAGCAATACCTTTCCGCGTTAGATCTTCTCACGTCATGCGCATGAGTTGTCCCGGTTATGTCACGTGACCTGATACCACAGATAATACATGATATTTTATGACAATAAGCGGTTGTAAGTGATCAGGTGGGTAACATGTGATATCTTCTTCTGTTTTAAAAAAGGGAAAGTGATTGGCCTTTTTTTAAAAAAAAAACGCCATCTTTAAAAATATATCGTTTGTAATAAACACATTATCTCTTTGTTAATCGACTCTTAATTGTACAAAAAAAAACATGATGCGATACAGTTCCTGGAATTAAAAATAAATATATATAATGGCGGGTTTTAATAAATAGATATAGCCAGTCACGAAACTAAAAAAAGAAAAAGAAATGTCGTTGGCTGATAATAAATCAATTTCTACTTGGAGCAGTGGCAACAATTCAATTATGTTTTGTATAAACACATACATACAGATATACGTCTATATCCCTTGCGTGGAATTGAGATTTAAATATTGACAGGTTGCTAGCATCGCCAACAAGAGGAATCCCAAATTTATAAGCCAATCTCTTAGTCGCCTTTAACGACATTCATGGGAAACGGATAAAGTAGCCCTATTATTTTTTCTTTTGGTGCCGGGAACCAAACAGCATTTGTATTTTTGTTTGTTGCTGATATAAACAAAATCTTACTTAAAGGGATTTTAAAAAAATTAAGATTAAACAAAGCCAGTCACAAAACCAAAAAAAAAAAACAAATATTAAAAAAAATGTACCGTATGAATGAATCAATTTCAACTTGGCAAGTTGTAGCAACAATTATGTATACACACCATACATTTTACGGTCGCGTTGTCACGGGAACTTTAGCGGGCTCGGTAACGCTTTGACATGTTAACGCAACAATGCGTAAACTTGCGACATTGCGTTGTGGTGCAAGGTATAAGACGGACGCGATTATTTTAGTTTTTAGAAATTAATCCCGTTTTTTTTTATTACAAAGTATTTAAATAAGTGATTAATATTTTAGATAAATAAGACCAAAATACCACGTTTAATTGTAAAGCTTCATGATGGAATTGAGATAAGTATTGATGAAAATGTAAATAATTGTATAAATGATTCTAAAGTTATCGTAATTTAACGGAACAAAAGTTTGCAACTTGGTAAGACATAATTATGTTCTACACCGCGACTTCCTTTAACTCACACCAAATATGTTTTACTTTTATTTGTAGCAAACATTCTAGTGTCAAGGTTGTTCCACAAATATTTGTGCCAATCAAACTATTGAATTATTTTCACCATTCATTTATTATTTACATGCTGTCATAACTCATAACGTTTGATTGAGCATTGCAATGAATTGTATCAAAGACTAGCTGTGCCCGAGACTTCGTCCGCGTGGAATAGTTATTTTGGGCATCATTGAATCCCTCAAGGATGCATAATTTTCCCCATTTTTTTTTCTTCACATTTTCCATTATTTCTTTGCTCCTTATAGTTGCAGCTTGATGTTATATAGCCTAAAGCCTTCCTCTATAAATGGTCTATTCGACGCAAAAAGAATTCAGTAGTTCCTGAGATAAGCGCGTTCAAACAAACAAACAACCTCTTTAGCTTTATAATATTAGTATAGATGTTAAAATAATCGAGGTTAATGTTAAAAATTCCAAGTGTTTTATCACGTGAAAAATTTGTATCTAAAATGTTTTAAAATAGTATAATTTGAAGACTAATTACTAAATAAACAGGTATAAACAAAAGGGAAAGTAAATTTGCTGATGCATAGAGATAAAGAATACAGGCATTATCCTTACTGAGTTCTTTTTTAATTTTTCGGAGTTTTTTTATATCAAAAATTTAGGAAGAAAATATTCCAATGAATCTGAATGGAAAGTTTATTTCAATACTTATGTTCATTCCATCCTAACCTATTTTATTTTAGAATTAATCTGGGCTCCTTTCCTAATATGCTGCTGTGTAGTTTGTTCTGCCGCTTCTTCTACACATGCGCTTTGGAAGCGGTATTAGTTATAAGTAGATTTAAGTGATGTGACGTCAATAAGTGATGATACCTTGTATCAAATTTTGAAAATAAATCTTTTCTATTCTATTCTAAAAATAATTTAAATTTAAATTTGTAAATTTCCAGTTATTGTTGTACCTCGCCTGCGCGTTGGGTGCGTACGCGCAGTATGAGGAGGAGCGCGCGCCGCGGTACATAGCTTCGGAGTCCAAGCCCACTTCCACTCCAGTGCCTATCCTCAAACAAATCAACAGGTAGACAATACACTTCATGCTGAATGCAAGTCATTATCATCGTTTCCTGGTTCATTCATTTCATTCATTCATTTTGGAGAGAAGACCCAGGTGCTTTCATGATCACAATCCTGATTGGTTAACGGAGTTTGTAAAGTAAGCGACCCTATCTCCCGTTTTTAGTCAGGAGGCCAGATGGGAGTCGCTTCGTATAAAAACCTGACTCACCCAATCCAGGAATTCCAGGATCCATGGTCAAAGGCATACCCTGAGCTTATCTCCAGAGAGGTGAAGATGCCACCGGGACTAAAGTTAAGAGTAACAAAAGGAATGGTAACTAATTAGATACTGTGGTACGGAATGCAAATTCAAATTAAAAATTTTAGTCTTTAGTATAGGATAGTTTATATCACTTAATAATTGTCATATCTTTTGGTTTCACAACATTGGTTGACGTCAAATAAATTACCTACTTAAAACTAAGTTTACTGCCGCTTCCAAAGCGTCAGTGCAGAACAAGCGGTAACAAATTACACTGCAGCATTTTGTTCAACAACGTCAACTTCACAACTTTCTAAACTTGGATCTCTCTATCTATCTTATCTTTGTCCACCCCTCTGGGGGAAGAGATTATTTATTTTAGCATATACATACATACATATGATCACGTCTTTATCCCTTACGGGGAAGACAGAGACAGTCTTGAAAAGACTAATAGGCCACGTTCAACTATTAGGCTTTAAGATAGAACTGAAATTCAAATAGTGACAGGTTGCTAGCCCATCGCTTAACAGAAGAATACCAAGTTTATAAGTCTACTCCTTAGTCACCTTTAAGACATCCATGGGAAAGAGATGGAGTGGTCCTATTCTTTTTTCCATTGGTGCCGGGAACCACACGGCAATGCCGTTTTATCTATCAATCTATCTTGTCTTTGTCCACACCTCTGGGGGAAGAGATTATATACTCATATTTTGGCATATTATTGTCATAATGTATGTCTGTTTGCTTTCCAGACATAACGAGGATGGTTCATACACATACGGCTATGAAGCAGCAGACGGCTCCTTCAAGATCGAGACCAAATCGCAGAGCGGGGAGGTGAAGGGCAAATACGGGTACAAGGACGATACAGGAAAGGTAATGCCAGTGTCAATTAGATAAATGTTAGCAGTAGCTTGTTAGTTGTTAGCATAAGATATAGCTACCATTTTGGTGAGTATTGCAAATGGCGATGTTCGATTTAAAATGGCTGACTGATTACATAATATACGGGACAAACAACACTGGTATAATTTTCATATCATTCGAGCTAATATGGCGAAACTTTCCCCTAAACCTACTTCGTGGCATTCTAAAGTCCCTTTCTGTATACCACGTGCTCTTAACCCAACTTCTCACGTCTTTTTCCGTCAAGATCATGTAAGTGGTGCACTCGAATCCTCTTATGTTGGTCCCTTCAAAGTTTAGAAAAGGGAACCTAAGTTGTTTAAAATAGAAATCAGAAGTAAGACCACAAATGTCTCGATCGATAGACAGAAGCCAGCCGACTTAGCGCGTGAGATCCCAATGCCCACTCCAATAACTACTTCTACGGAGACCGGAAGAAGATTAGAAGAGGAAGGAAGAAATGCAGAATTTGAAAGAAGAGAACTCGTAACGGCAGAAGAGTCAGACTGCCTGTTTGCTATAAACCGTAGTAACGGTCTGGAAGGGGAGTGATGTGGCGTGTCGTTTGAATTACGAAAATGAAGAATGATGTCTGCGCGCGCAAGACGCCGCACCTCAGCACATCGCCGAACCGACCCGCTGCCCTGGTATAACTAAAATGCCGTTATCTGCCAAATCCTTGTTTTAAGTAAAACGTCAAAAATGCGAGAGAGGGTTTTTTTTTTCTTATTCTACTGGTAAAAAGGTGAAAATCCTGATGTCAAATAACGGCATTT
The DNA here is from genome assembly GCF_032362555.1 of Amyelois transitella. Lineage (NCBI taxonomy): Eukaryota > Metazoa > Arthropoda > Insecta > Lepidoptera > Pyralidae > Amyelois > Amyelois transitella. The sequence continues at coordinate 10,287,732 of NC_083517.1, forward strand.
TATTTATACCACGGCAGCCCGACAATCCACTTTTAGCTCTCGTTCATGTCGCACGGCCTCACGTTTCCGTTTCCTCTTTCAGCCTTATTTTTGTTAGAAGTTTGTGAAACTAAAACTTAAATTCGAGGCATCACAGCTATTCTACATTACTAGATACATTAATTTAATTTTCATAATGCATTATGAGAATGATGCAAGCAACCGTACAAAAATAACCAAAAATATTTCTTAGGATGAGCTTTAGAAGAATCTCTTAGAAAAAATAGACATTTAATGATTAATCTGTACATTAATAATATAATCTTATATATAAAATTCTCGTGTCACAATGTTCGTTTCCGTACTCCTCCGAAACGGTATGACGGTTTTCTCATGAAATTTTGTGTGCATATTGAGTAGGTCTGAGTATTGGCTAACATCTATTTTTCATACCCCTTAGTGATAAGGGTTGTCCACACTTAACTTTATTTTTAACTAAAAATTATTTATATGGAAATATGCAGAGATCGTGGCAAGTGGAAAGAGGTAGTCTCTGCCTACCCCTCCGGGAAAGAGGCGTGATTTTATGTATGTATGTATGTATGTATATATTACAGTTGCGAGTGATCGAGTATGGAGCGAACAAATATGGCTTCCAGCCAGCTGGTGAGGGCATCACAGTGGCGCCACCTACCCTCGTGGACGAATCCACCCGCGAAGAGGGACTTAGACCCAGCAAGTCACAGTCTCAGGTATCATCTATCGTTCATTTCATCCTCACCTTCTATTCATAAGTCTACCAGGAGAGTTCAGCAAGTCTCAATCACAGGTGTATAATGTATATACTATAGTATGTACATCACGACATCAATCTTACATATACTCACGTCTATATCCCTTGCGGGGTAGACAGAGCCAACAGTCTGGAAAAGACTGAATGGCAACGTTCAGCTATTTGGCTTTAAGATAGAATTGAGATTCAAACAGTGACAGGTTGCTAGCCCGTCGCCCAAAAAAAGAATCCCAAGTTTATAAGCCTACCCCTTAGTCGCCTTTCACTACATCCACGGGAAAGAGATGGAACGGTCCTATTCTTTTTTGTATCAATGCTGGGAACCACTCGGTTGTCGTTGTTTCTTGTCTATAAATATACTTTTTAAATCCTCCAGGGTCGCGCCCAATACCGAGCGCCAATACAGCAACAATCCGTAGACTACGACTACGAGGAGCCCGCGCCTGCGCCCGCGCCGCGCCCCGCCCCCCGCCCCGCGCCCCGCCCGCAGCAGTACCGCCCCGCCCCCGCTCCTGTACAGCAATACAGAGCCCCCGCCCAGACGCAGTATAGACAGCAGTCAGCTCCTACTCCACCAAAGGTAACATAAACATACACCCTTAAAGACGTACATATAGCTTTGCTAACCTTTCAAATCGACGTTTTACTGGGCAGTCAAAATCTAACATACATACATAAAATCACGCCTCTTTCCCGGAGGAGTAGGCAGAGACTACCTCTTTCCACTTGCCACGATCTCTGCATACTACCTTCGCTTCATCCACATTCATAACTCATTCATTCGTAAAATAAAATTACATAAAGTCTGGTTTTTAATGTACTATCCCTACTTCAGTCTCGATTGCATTATTAAGCCACAAAGCTAAAAGTGGCCTTTTAGTCTTTCCAAAACTGTTGACTCTGTCTACCCTGCAACGGATAAAGACATGATAATTTGCATGTTGTATTGAATAATGATTGAAGTATGTTCTATTCTGCCCTATCCCAGCCCACATTCTTCGCCGGCGCCGCGCCTGCGCCCGCACCTGCGCCTGCGCCGGCCCCGACGGGCTTCGACAGCGAGTTCTTCCGTCCCGCGCCCGCGCCGCCGCAGCCCGCCAGACAGTACAAGCAGCAGGACTTCAGGCCAGCCCCGCAATTCGCCCCTAAACCTGAGATCGAATACGCTCAGGAATATGTAAGTTCTCAGAATTAACAGCTTGGCAAGGCCACGGAGAGGCGATGGAATCTGTGATGATAAAACCGGGATCTTCCTGGCGACACAAGCAGAACTTCAGGCTTTCTTTGCTCCTTATAGTTGCAGCGTGATGTAATATAGCCTAAAGCCTTCCTCGACAAATGGTATATTCAATGCAAAAATAATTTTTCAATTCGAACCAGTAGTTTCTGAGGTTAGCGCGTTCAAACAAGCAAACTCTTCAGCTTTATAATATTAGTATAGATAACAGTTGAACCAACGGCTTAACGTGCCTTTCGAAGCACGCATGAGCTGGAGAAAATACCCTTGAATCACGAGTTATTCAAGAACTTTGATAAGGCACAGTTTTGGTGATATAAGTACCCGAAACCGCCGAGCTTGCATGAAGAGAGTTATGAATGTGGATGAAGCGAAGGAAATATGCAGAGATCGTGGCAAGTGGAAAGAGGTAGTCTCTGCGTGATTTTATGTATGTACTAGAGGCCGCCCGCGACTTCGTCCGCATGGAAACCCTATCAATCCCGCGGGAACTCTGGGATAAAAAGTAGCCTATGTGTTATTCTGGGTCTTCAGCTACCTACATACCAAATTTCATGGTAATCGGTTCAGTAGTTTTTGCGTGAAAGAGTAACAAACATCCATACAAACTTTCGCCTTTATAATAGTAGTAGGATGTATGTATGTATGTATGTATGTATTGGTGATATAACGACGCACCCCAGGCTTCCCTAGACTATATATAATCTCTTTTATCATTTTAATCCTAGGAGCCAGCTCAGCCAAGGTTCGCACCTTCCAACCAATTCCAGCAGAGGAACACTCAGCCCTACTCCATGCTGGACCAGCTGCTGAAGGAGTACGCCCTGCCGCAGGGAGGCGCCGCCCCCCTCCACGATATCACATTCGGCTCCTATTAGATTAAGACGCAATCTCATTTGTAAATATGTAGGATACTATTTTTTTATTAGTGAAGAGAAATTGATGTTTGGTGTAAAATTGTCATTTTATTTTCTTACCTTTTACATATATACATATCATCACGTCTATATCCCTTACCGGGGAAGATAGAGCCAAGAGTCTTGAAAATACTGAATGGCCACGTTCAGCTGTTTGGCTTTTTGATAGAATTGAGATTCACATAGTGACAGGTTGCTAGCCCATCGCCTAAAAGAGGAATCCCAAGTTTATAAACCAATCCCTTAGTCGCCTTTTACAACATCCGTGGGGAAGAGATGGAGTGGTCCTATTATTTTTTCTATTGGTGCCGGGAACCACACGGCATTCTAACCTTTTAGCTTCGTTAAATTATATTTAATTTTCAAATTTTCACGTTTACAAAAGAAATATATAAAATAAGACTCCTCTCTTTGTCTACTTTGTAAGGAATGAAAACGAAGAATGTATGCTATGCAAGTTAATTTGCATAAAAGGGTATACCCTACGGGGTTCATGTTGTACCTATTATTAAAACATTGACTATTGTAGAAGTTAGAACTGAAATGTACGAAATGATATGCAATATAAACTTGGGATTCCTCTTTTAGGCGATGGGTTAGCAACCTGTCACTATTTGAATCTCAATTCTATCACTAAGCCAAACAGCTGAGCGTGACCTATCAGTCTTTTCAAGACTAGTGGGTCTGTCTACCCCGCTAGGGATATAGACGTGATCATATGTATGTATGATATGCAATAAATGAATTGAAGTGCCCTGTGGTTTCCGGCACCTTAGAATAGGACCACTCCTTTCCAATGGATGTCATAAAATGCGACTAAGGCAAATACCAATAAACTAAGGAAAGAAAGAAAGAAAAATCGTTTATTTGGGATTCTTCTTGTAGGCAATGGACTAGCAACATGTCACTATTTGAGCCTCAATTCTATTGGTAAGCAGTTGAACGTGGCCTTTCAGCCTTTGCAAAACTGTTGGCTCTGTCAAGCCCGCAAGGGATTTAGGCGTGACTATATCCCTTGCGACTATGTACATATGTAGGTACCAATTTTTACTGGTATCATAATTTTTCAGAGACGACGTTTCGAGTCATGATTTACACAATGATCATAATGATGATGCTTGAAACCAGGTTCTCATCGGGATTTGAACCCGCAAACATACCTAATAATAAACATACCGCATACATACATAATAATAATCACGCCTCTTTCCCTGAGGCGAGAGAGGGAGGGCAGAGACTACCTCTTTCCATTTGCCACGATCTCTGCTTACTTCCTTCGCTTTATCCACATTCATAACTCTCTTCATGCAAGCTCGGTGGTTTCGAGTACTTTTGACCTGACCATTTACCAGGACGTCCTTGATTTGATCAAGATACGTTCGTCTAGGTCTTCCCACTCCGACCTTTCCCTCCAAACCAGCAAACTCCTAACTTAAAGGAACTCATAAAGAACTGTTAAGAATCTACAACTGATCATACTTATAATCCTACTGCCTGAAGTCCGCCATTGTAAATATTCTTCTAAATCCAATGACTGTTTTGTTATCTATACTAATATTATAAAGCTGAAGAGTTTGTTTGTTTGAACGCGCTAATCTCAGGAACTACTGGTTCGAATTGAAAAATTATTTTTGTGTTGAATAGACCATTTATCGAGGAAGGCTTAAAGCTATATAACATCACGCTGCAAGCTGCAAAAAATAATGGAATATGTGAAAAAACGGGGAAAATCCTTGAGGGCTTCAATGATGCCCAAAATAACTATTCCATGCGGAGGAAGTCGCGGGCACAGCTAGTTATATGTTGACAATGGATATTGAAAGTTATTGATGAAATTATTATTATAAGGACCACTCCATCTCATTCCTATGAATGTTGTTAAATGCGACTAAGGGAAAGGCTAGCAACCTGTCACTATTAGAATCTCAATTCTATCATTAAGCCAAACGGCTGAACGTGGCCTATCAGTCTTTTGAAGACTGTTGGCACTGTCTACCCCGGAAGGGATATACACGTGATTATATGTATGTACTGACAATGACATCTTATAAACATCTATTGGACCCAAATACAGGTAACGCAACCTGTGTTCGTGGTTCTACAAAACAACGTCTAGGGATAAAACTGAAAAATTAAGATTTATTTATTTTTTACGTATTTTTCCAGGATAACCCTATTTTATGCCCAGGATAATATGGTATAATTATCCCAAGTTTCATCGAAATCGAACCGTTAGATGCCTGAACATACAGACAGACAGACATAATTTTTTTTAATCACATATTTGGGTTTGGTAGCGATCCAGTAATACCCCTGCTATTTATTTTTTCAATATTTTCAATGTACAGAATTGACCCTTCTACAGATTTATTATACTTGTATGTATAGATGCGTAACTAAAAAAGTCTTAAACATATTAAGGTCACGATTGAATCTACATTCCTGCATTACGCCATCCACTTGGGAACCAACTCATATGTACGTATTCACATCCAAGAATGGAATCCCACGGCCTCTGTTAAAAAAAACTACAACAATACTGTGTATTATGGAACTTGTGCAATTGTAATTATGCGTCTCTGTGACATTTGGTTGCTACTGTTTTGAATAGATTGAAACAATTGCACGAACCGCTGACATCTTGAAGGATTCGCTAAGTTCTTAAACAGTTAGGTTCCTATTTCATACATACGTACATATATTCACGTCCATATCCCTTGCGGGGCAGACAGAGCAAACAGTCTTGAACTGAAAAGACTGATAGACCACGTTCAGCTTTACGGCTTGATAATAGAATTAAGATTCAAATAGTGACAGGTTGCTAGCCCATCGCCTAAAAAAAGGATCTCAAGTTTGTAAGCCTATCCCTTAGTCGCCTTTAAGACATCCATGGGAAAGAGATGGAGTGGTCATATTCTTTTTTGTATTGGTGCCGGGAACCACACGGCAAATTGCTCTCATTACGCATAATTTTTGTGTTGGTTTACCGTCCTGTTTTTGCAAGAAGCGCATGCGTGAAGGACGACTATTGTGTGACATTTAATGACCGTTTTAAGACTTTAATGCCGTGTAGTTCCCGGCACCTTAATAGGATAACACCACTCCATACCTTACCCGTGGATGTCGTTGAAGGCGACTAAGGGAATGGCGAATAAACTGGGGATTCTTCTTTTAGGCGATGGGCTAGCAACCTGTGCCATGTCTACCCCGCGTGGTATATAGACGTGTCTACATGTATGTTTGTTGGCCATAGATGTACTTATGATGGATGATGACTATAACATTGATTAGGTACATTTCATTTTGAAGTGAGATAACATATCTATACTTAATATTGTAAAGCTGAAGAGTTTGTTTTTTTGTTTGATCGCGCTAATCTCAGGAGCTACTGGTTCGAATTGAAAAATTATTTTGTATTGAATAGACCATTTATCGAGGAAGGCTTTAGGCTATATAACATCACACTGGCAAATTAGGAGCTAAGAAATAACGGAAAATGTGAAAAAAAAACGGGGAAAATTATTCATCCTTGAGAACTTCAATGATGCCCAAAATAACTATTCCACGCGGACGAAGTCGCGGACACAGCTAGTGTAATGTAAATTGGTACCAGAACTTTGTGGGAGGCGATAGTCTGACACTGATATACAACCTGAACAATGCTGTGTCATTAGATCAACATATTGTAGCAAGAGTATTATCATATCTGGTCCAGAAATGTAGTAATAACTAAAGATTTGACGATATTTATGCACACGCCATACCGTTCTAAAATTCATCTCTGGAACTGGAAGAGATTTCTAGTGTAATAAGTAGCACCTTTGTACTACAATTACTGTATTAAATGCTCCTGTATATAATTTTGTGAACACAAATAAATAAATTAAAGATTATTTTGCTCAAAACAGAATATTTAAGTCACTTTTTGCATTAAAAATGAAACGTGCCGTGTGGTTTTCGGCACTATAGAATAGAACCACTCCATATCTTTCCCATGGATGTCGTAAAAGGCGACTAAGGGATAAACTTAGGATATATATATATATATATATATATATATATATATATATATATATATATATATATATATATATATATATGTATAATCATATAAAGTCGCAGGCGGCATATATATATGCCGCCTGCGACTCCGGGATGAAAACTAGTTATTCCTAACCTATTTGTTATTCTAGGTCTTTAGCTACCTACATACCAAATTTCATCATAATCGGTTCAGTAGTATTTGCGTGAAAGAGTAACAAACACACATACATTTTAAAGACCTTGCATGTATTCTGTAATGTCACAGAGATTAAACTTGCCCCAACCAAATTTCCTTGTTTTGAGGAATTAAGTAGATCTCATATTGGGCAACAATAATAATTAACGTTAATTAATACGAAAAACATTACAATACAATGAAACTGCAATTGAGTTTGGAATTCATTATTAAAAACTTAGAAAATATTTACATTATGAGTATTCTATTGTTAATATTATGATGTGATGAGATTCTTGGCTTATTCCTTACTCGCCTTATTCCAAACTGGCCATGAAAACCAATTAAGTATCTAAACCCACTAATAAATTGTTTTGCAAACATTTAAAGAATACTTATTAAAGACTGAACTGCGTATTTGAGTACCATTGTCAATGTTTATAAATCTAATAATTATAAATGATCTTATATCTTTAATCATTACATATGTCAATTATTTTAACTGTTATCTTGAGTAAATCCAAATTGGCTTAATTATAGAATTGAGATTCAAACAGTGACAGGTTGCTAGCCCATCGCCTAAAAAAATAATCACAAATTTGTAACTACCCCTTAGTCGCCTTTTACGTCATCCATTGGAAAAAGCTGCAGTGGTACTATTTTTTTTTGTTCTGGTGCCGGGAACCACACGGCACTGAATAACAAATGTCGGACGGAATTTTTTTAAAAATACCATACTGTTATTTAATTTTTTAATGTGGTATGATTTAAAAACATGCAGAATAAGGAATAAGCCGAATAATTACTAAATACCTCTATTGCCTCTGCATCGTCGTCTTGGCTTCGTCCATAGAGCCTTCCTCTCCCAGAATTTGGACATTCCTCACCTGTTTCCTTGTTGGAGCCGCTGTGGTTAACTCTGTAGGGGGTGCTGGAGTCGGCATGAAGTCTGGACTAATAGCCAACATCAACATCTTCAATAGAAGAGCTTCTCTTATCTCTGGAGGAAGAAATTCAGGAGTTTCCTCAACGCGGTTTGATGAAGAGCCTGTGTTATCATAAGGACGATTGTACACGCGTCTCCGAGGCACATAACGCTGACTTTCATATTGAGGGTTGTCGTAATTCTGAACCTGATTTGTATAAACTTCTTGCTGCCTGTACTGATTCTGATCATACCTGTAGTCATATCGGTCATCTTCAGGATACTGCCGGCCCATATTGTCATATCTGTTGTAATACTGTGGCTCTTGTCTGAATAATAGAGGTTGGTATGGAGGGCCCGGCGCGACGATTTGATCCATCAGGGCTTGCAGTCGATTCTGCCTCAATATCAGAATTTGGAGCAAGCGTTTCAAGTCCCTGGTACTTACGGGAGCTGATATGGAGTTCATTTCGTCTATGGGCTCGTATCGTGGTTGGAAATGCACTTGAGGTTGTGGGCGGTATGGGTTGACATATCTTGCTTGATACCCCTGTATTGGCACACCCCTTTCGTCAACTGGTATAGGAATTATACGAGTCACTGGCCTAACTTCATAGGGTGCTTCTGTATGACGTAACACTGTCGCGACTTCAGGAGTCGTTGCCTTCGTTTGAGGGGCGACTGTCGTTTCCCTTATGAATTGTGGCTCCAATATTTTGTTCTGATACTCGTAGAGAAAGGGCCGCTGGTTACCTATAGGAACTGGTGACCCAGGGTTGTCTTTTAAATACTCATTAGTTCGGAAATGAACGGCAGCTGGGGGCCTTCTGTAAATAGCTTGCTGATAAATGCTTTCATCGGTATCTCTCTCTGGTGGAATATGAACTACTGGCACTGGATTTGAGGTCACATTTGCGTGATCAAAAACACGGCCCGTGCTAGCTTCGATAGTCGTTTCTTGATCCTGACTCGATGCTTGTTGAAACTGCTGTTGAATTTTTTGTCTTGCTGCGACTAGGGAGTGTATTGGCACGAGTCTTGCACGTGGTGTTGTGGTGGTGAATAGAGGTCGTACAGTCCCAAGGGATAAATGGCTTCCGTATACATCAGTGGAATCATCTCCAACAGACTGCTGCAAGCTAATCATGCGTGGATTAGGACTGGTTCCAGATAATTCTCGTCGAATCGTATTAGCTTTATTCGGATCGTGTTCAGGTCCTTTTTCAGTGACATGTTCATAAACAGGCTTCACAGTTGAAGGTAACTTCGTAGTTGTTTGTTTTGTTATCAAATCATCACCCGCCGTAGTCATTGGTTTCAAAACTTGAGTCCTAGATTTCACACTTTCTTCCGATTTAGGCTTGTACAAATTGAGAATATTGCTAGTTGTTTCTTCAGCTTTTTGTTTTTCGGTCGTAGTTTCTACAATATTGGCACCTGGTCTCGGTGAACTTGGATATAATCTTCTCCTAGGAATGTTTTGTACCACTGTACCTCTTGTAGTAAATCCGCTTCTAGTGGGATACACAACAGTTGGTAGAGGCCTCCTAGTTGTCGATGACACTGTTTTATTCATCCTCACTACCATCATGGGGGTAGGAGTAGTTGTAGTGGTTGTCACCGGCACCGGCGTGCTGTCACTCGATGATGAATAGGTCACTCGTTTAATCTCACCATCTTGATCGATATACCCAAAGGTTCCTTTCACGTTACCCAGAACATCCCTACTTTCAATTTTGAATGTTCCGTCATCAGCTTCATAGCCGATAGTGTAAGATCCATCGTCATTAAGTCTCCTTATCTGTTTGACAATTTCTACTTTTGACGGGTCACCTGTTTCGCTTGCTTTCAGAATTTCTTTGGTGGTGTTAGTTGGGTGTTCAGTTGTGGCATCTTTGGTAGTATTAGTATCGGCTGTGGCAATAGTGAGGCACGCGATTAGGATGAGCAGCATCATCTCGGCAGGCGGCGCAGAGGCATGACGCGGGTTTGCTATGGCTGCGCGCGCCGCACAGCTTGCCTATATAAAATGAAGCCACCCACACCACTCGCGTCCTCGCCGTGCGAACGCCTTGCGTAATCATCCCCATTGTTGTCATTTCATTATCTGAAACGGAAAATCTTTTTTCTGTGCATCTACTTATGTAGTAAGATCCCAATTGTTTAATTGTCCGAGCCGTTTTGTAAAACTGCACATTTGTGGACACTTTTTTTTTAGTTTTAGCAACTTTTGTGGGTCATGTTTGATCGAACGATTGTCTAATATTTAATTGCTCGATTGTTTCCAAAATATTGTTAGTTAATTTATTCCATTCGATGTTTGTTTCCAGATTCCCACGGCAGTGCTCAATGTCATGTTTAATTGCTTGTAGTTTTTGGGTCGGCGTGAAATGAAATGAATGTCTGAACGAGATGTAGCTCCGTTGATTTTGATTCCGCAATGTGTCTTAAATTGGTCAATTCAATTTGGCTTGTGGTCGCATCAAAGTGCGTAAGGAATTGTCTCATAAGTTTTATAATTGTTCTTCACCAAAACCGTCGTAAGACCTTTTCGGCTTATCGTTTTTCATTCACATTGTAAGGGAAATATTATTACATTTGTCGTGGGAACCCACTATTCCTGAGTATAATGAAATAGTCCTTAGTATGTTATTGTGTGTAGAACAAAGGTAGTATTGTACGGCTCGCCTTCATTATTCAACATAGGTAATTGAAATGTGTTTTTAATATCCACCGTAATCGAAATATTTTTTGAAACCTTATTCTATAGTATTTTCTTATTCTTATTATATATAGTGTTTTCTGTTAGTCGCAATTATCTCATACGATGTTAAAGCCTTAATTTCCGAAACAAAAAATATTTAATACGCATAAATGAATGTAAAAAGTAACTATATGTGTGGTTCCGAGCATCAAAAGAAAAAAGAATAGGACCACTCCGTCTCTTCCCTAAGGCGACTAAGGGATAGGCTTATAAACTTTGGATTCTGCCTTTGGGCAGTGGGTTAGCAACCTATTTGAATCTCAATTATATCATTAAGCCAAACAGCTGAACGTGGCCTATCAGTCTTTTCAAGACTGTTGGCTCTGTCTAGCAAGGGAAATAGATATGATCATATTTTTATATGTATGTTATATGCATTCCCCTTTCGACTCATTATATCTACACCCGACTGTTCATATACGTAATTTTTGCGTCAAAGGTTTGCGTGCGCGCATGCACTTACAATGCGATCTGTCACATACAGATTTTCAAGCGTGTAAGAGCGATAGAATCTCTTACATAACATCTACCATCTTTGAAGTTACGTACAGTACGCGTAAGGTACCGTGTGGTTCCTGGCACTAAAGAATAACACTTCAAGTCGTAAAACGCGACTAGGGAATAGACATAATCGACTAGTGAACCATGAACCAAATATAGCTTTGGTTATTTAGAAAAGGTTGCTGAGAGATAGGCTTATAAACTTGGGATTCTTCTTTTAGGTGAAGGGCTAGCAACCTGGCACTATTTGAATCTCAATTCCATCATTAAGCCAAACAGCTGAACGTGGTCTATCAGTCTTTTCTAGACTGTTGTCTCTGTCTACGCCGCAAGGGATGTAGACGTGAACATATGTATGTATGTATGTATGTATAGATTACAGAGCGACGGTGGTCAAATCGATAAGGTGCCTGGTTGCGTGATGAGGAGAATGGTACCGGTTCGAATCCCATCGAAGTTATGTACATTAGTTTGAATACTAACCGACGCTCTTACGGTGAGGGAAAAATCATGAAGAAACCTGCATATTCAGGCAACTGGATGTGTAACCATAATCAATCCAATACAGGTCAGGTTTACCTGCAAAGGTTACGGAGGTCGGATGGGAGTCGCGTCGTGTAAAAACCTGACTCACCCAATCCAGGATCCATGTTCAAAGGCATACCCCGGGCTCCTCTCCAGAGTGAGGAGGATGCAACCGTTACCAACCTGCTGCATCTCCGTTTGGGGAGGTGCAATCAAAACTAAGTTTATAGAGGTAGAGAGAGCTCAACGACTTTTAATAAAAATCATGTATTTTTAATCTACTTATCTATATAATAAACTAAATAGGATCTTAAATATATACCCTTTAGCGAAGTTTGACTGCAAAAAAACTGTAATAACGTGGTTAAAAACCCAGAACTATCATAATATAGAATCATTATTAGAATTTATAGTATAAATATACATTTTCACACCTATTATACTATGTATCTTCATAATATATTCACTTTCACACTCTGCTATCATCTGGATAAGATTATTTCTTTTGTAATTAAGTAATGTTTTAGTATAAGTAACTTACAATCTGTACCCTTGGAGGAGCGGAGTCTCCTAACACAGGTATTACATACTTAACAGGAGACTTCAAACACTTTTGTTATTTACCATATTGTAAGTTAAAGAATAAATATTTTTTCATTTTCATTTTTCATTACTAAAGCCAAGAGTTAGTATAGAATAGATTATAATAAGTTTTAATTTCAGGTAACACAGCAGCGCCATCTCACCAATAGTGCTGTAACTTTGAAGCCTTATGTTGTAGTTTCTATTCTAAGTGAAGTTCATTGTAACCAAGTTGTTACTTTTCACAATTCACATGATTACATACTATGTAGCGTACATACATGACTATAGTTTATTGTAACAATGTTGTGTTCAGACGATAGATGGCGCTATGAAGTATTTCAGTAGAATTAACTTATTTCTGTGGGTTGATCGTATCTTTTAATTACTTTTTAAAGGAATTCCAAACCTAAATTCAAACAGGCTAGGCTAGATAGGCTTACAAACTTGAGATTCTCTTTTTAGGTGATGGGCTAGCAACCTGTAACTATTTGAATCTCAATTCTATCATTAAGCCAAATAGCTGAACGTGGCCTATCAGTCTTTTTAAGACTGTTGACTCTGTCTAACCCGCAAGGGATATAGACGTGATTATATGTATGTATGTATGTATCTTTATTGCACAGAAATTTACAGTTACATGGTTAAGGCATACATATAGTCACGTCTATATCCCTAATGGAGTTGACAGAGCCAACAGCTGTATTGCTTAATGATGGAATTGAGATTTAAATAGTGACAGGTTGCTTACCCATCGCCTACAAGAGGTATCACAACTATAGGATTTTAAAGATTTTATATCAATAGATATGTATTACTTCACCATTGTAATAAAGCCCTAAATTTGCTGCAAAAGTTCATGAGTAATGACTTGTGTTTGACCTTAACATTTGTAATAATGCCCACTTAGAGATTAATCGATGTGAGTGGATGACAATGACACATCCACATATGATTGAAGACATGATGTTGCAAGATTAATTGATTACAAGTACCTAGAGTTATTTATATCAACTTTTCTAAAGGCGAGTACAAGAAAATAAATGTCTCAGCGAATAAGTACATACATACATATAATCACGTCTATATCCCTTGCGGGGTAGGCAGAGCTAACAGTCTTCTAAAGACTGGTAGGCCACGTTCAGCTATTTGGCTTTAAGATAGAATTGACATTCAAATAGTGACGGGTTGCTAGAAGAAGAATACCAAGTTTATAAGCCTACCCCTTAGTCGCCTTTTACGACATCCATGGGAGAGTGATGGAGTGGACCTATTCTTTTTTTCTATTAGTGCCGGGAACCACACGGCGAATAAGTAGATACTTAAGGTATAATATAGTATAGTTGTTATGTTCTTTAGCTTGAGTTTACAAGATATGGTTTGTAAAAAGAAGTAGAGCTGATATCTAAGAATGTTTAGGGAATTATGTGGGCCATAATTATTATTATTTAGTTTGACCCCACATAAGTTCTATGTCAGACCCAATGGTTGACTGGTAGATAATGCTTCTAGCATTAAAGTCCGCCAATTGTGCTATACATTCGTATTTTGTGCAATGAATAAAATAAATAATAAGACTTGAGGCAGCATCTGCCATTCATTCAGAAGACTGGCAGAGTGGCCTCCTATTTCTTTCTATTAAGTCTTACTGTCCCTCTCTCTCTAAATATGGATAACTAGCGACTCGCCCCGGCTTCGCAACGATAAAACAAAAATTCAAATTTTTTTATTCATTACTATAGGATACTATATATCGCTTAATAATTGTCAAAACGTATGGTTTAACAACATTGGTTGACGTCAAATAAATTACTTAAAAACTAAGTTTACTGCCGCTTCCAAGGCGTCAGTGCAGAAGAAGCGGTAACAAAACATACAATGCTAATGTTATATACCTACATATAAATCTTTCTCTTGAATCTATCTTTTTCTTCCTCCTGGCTTTAGTCCCGGATGCATCCTCACCACTCTGGAGAGGAGCACGGGGTTTGTCTTTGACCATGGACCCTGGATTGGGTGAGTTAAGCTTTTACTCGAAGCGACTCCCATCTGACCTCCACAACCTGGCAGGTAAACCTAACCCGTATTGAATCGATCATAGGTCCACATCCAATTTACTGAATTTTCTGAATTTCCTCACGATCACGATGTTATCCATGTGTATATGTAATACCATAAATAACTTCGAAAATAGTCATTGGTACATGGTCGACGTGGGATTCGAACCTGTGCCTTTCTGCGCATCACGCATTTAAAGCGGGCACTTTACCGATTGGTCCACAGACGTTCAATTCTCTTGAATCTATCTATTAAACCCCAACTAAATACGTTGGGAAGTTTACAAAATTTCAGCATACATAATTATATACCATGTACTTATTGATGATATTGATTTGGTGTAACTTCTATGAATAAAAACACCATGAAATATTTATAAAAAAAGTATAATTTATTATTAAAACAAAATATTACAAATAATTAATCGTAAATTTTTACAGAGCGCTCCTCACGAAGCTTCACGGACTATCACGTACAAAACGTTTAAGGGTCCCTTCATACCAGGCGTCTTCCGAGCGTTACCGTGTTGTCAACGCCTACGTGTGCACCATGATGTACATATCGCGACGTCGACGCTGCGTAGGCGCAAGCTACACGGCGTCGCTCGAAAGACGCCCAGTGTGGGGGAGCCCTAACTTATACTAATCTAGCTATACTTAGGTATGATTAGACACAGATTATGTACACGTTTGCTTCAGACCCTCCAACTAGAGTTAGACACTTTCGCTCGACTGTTATAACACGGTTCACGCATCGACAAATTTTGTTTAATAAATTAAGTAACAATTGATATTGATGTCGAATTGATTAGTAGTCGTCTCAGATTTAGTCATTTTTCGGTAGCAAGTAATAAATTTCGTTGCAAAATTATACAGTCTACGCGACTTGTGAAAAGTCGTCGGTTGACTTATTCTCAGCATTCATCAATGGACTGACGGAACAAGACTAAGTATATCAAAAATGAAAACATTGAGAGAAATTCATAACTTTAAAAATGATGGCTAAAAGTCAAATTATTTACCGAAATATCGACGTACGAACCGCAAACTTTTAATAATTCTATCAGACCGACAAATTATGGCCTCCAAGTGTCGATCGGTCAAATTAGCTAAATCCTAATCCTAGAACTGAATTCCGTGCCCTCTCAGGAAGGCGTCTATCTGTCCCGACGAAGGTGATTCACCACGGGGCGCGACGTAGTAGTACTGAGGTTGCTGGGCCTGCACCCTTTGTGGGGCTGACTGCGCTGCAAGAGCAAGTCTTTGAGCCTGAGCCCTGGCCGCAGCACGGTCTCTTTGTAGCTGACTCTGTTGCAACTGTTGCTGTTGAGCAAACAACTGTTGGGAGCTCTGGAACTGCGCCTCGGCCTGCTGCCTCTGGTACACTTCTTGTGGATTCGCGTGCTGGATTTGGTGTCTGAAGAGAGGCACGTTAGGGGCCGGAGAAGGGTCTAGAGATATCTGCGGCGATGGTACGAAGGGCCGAGGAGACGCTTGCTGCTGAGCCACGTAGGGTTGCAGTCGCTGATTCAAGTTCAATTCTCCTTTAGTCTGAGGAAGCGATTGGAATAATTGCGTGTTGTATGACCCGCTTGAAGGGTCGTATACGAGTTCAGTGGAGTATAGAGGATTGCCGCTCGGTGCTGGAGAAGCAGTGAGAGTGGATTTGGTAGGATTGCTGATGGATGATGTAGTGGTTTGCAGCTGCTGGTTTTCGCGGTGGAACTTGGCGAATTCAGCTGCGAAGTCAATCTGTCCTGGACTTGGCCTACTTGTTGTGATAACTGCCGGGGCTGGAGAAGGTGAGTAGTTTGGTTCTGGGGTATATTGCACTTGAGGTTTCGGAGTCACTTGGACTAACTGCGGTCTGAAAGTTGTCGCTGGAGGTAACGCCCTCGCCGTGGTGGCGGGTAGTGGACGTGGAGTGATAGCGATGGGTTGAGCTTGATAAGTGGGTCTTCTTATGGCTGGGCGTTGAACAACTCTTTGTCTGATATGCTGCAGGGGTTCCTCTTCGGCTTCGTCCTCATCAGCGTCTCTGAAATCGTTCTGGAAGTAAGTCGTTGTGGGTCTAGCGGTAGTCGGCCTCAGCGCTGGTCTGGTCGGATAGTTGGGTACTCCATCGTCACGTTCACTGGAATCTGGTGCTGCTGGTTCGTTCTCTTCTTCTTCGTTTGGTTTGTTGGGGTCGCAAGGGTTGCCAGAGACGTAGGTGAACTCTCGCTTGTTGCCGTCGGGGTCGATGTAGCCGTATTTGCCGCGGACCACGCAGTCTGTGCCCCTGGTCTCCTCTTTAAAGGAACCGTCGGCAGCTTCGTAGCCGAATGTGAAACTGCCGTCGTCGTTTACCTGAAATTGGTAATAAAAAAAAAATTAATATTTTTTTTTCTGTACATGTAATAGTCGATGCAATGTGTGATAGGAATAGCTGCGGATAAATACATATGCATATACATAGAGTAGAATAAATATATTTTCAAAATTGGATAAAAGGTATCACTTATTGACGTCACATCACTTAAATCTAATTATAACTACTACCGCTTCCAAAACGCATGTGTAGAAGAAGCGGCGGAACAAACTACACTGCAATCACGTCTGTATCCCTCGCAGGGCAGACAGAGCCGACAATCTTGGAAAGACTGAAAGGCCACGTTCAACCGCAAAGCTAAGTGATGGAATTGAGATTTGAATAGTGACATGTTGCTAGCCCATCGCCTCATCATCCCAAGTTTATAAGCCATTCCCTTAGTCGACTTTTACGACATCCATGGGAAATATATGAAGTGGTTCAATTCTCAAGTGCTGGAAACCACACGGCAATGGCAAATACCTTATTATAATTCCTGAAGATATGGAGTGGTTCTATTCTGAAGTGCTGGAAAAAATGCGGCAATGGCAAATACCTTATTATAATTCCTTATGGTCTGCACGGGAGGCTGCTTATTGCTCTCGTGGGGAGCTGGCTGCTTCAATCTGGACTGAGTCCTGGGTCTGGGCTCGTACTCCTCGTCTTGTCTGTCCGTCGCCCGGTAGAGGGCGTCGTAGGCGTCAGCTGGTACTAGCACCACCTGGAATTGTTCAAGGTATGTTTCAGCTGGATTTCTATAGTTTCCGCATACTATGAGTATTATTGTTTAATTGGTATTATATTCAAATTTTAATGGTTACTTTTTGAATCTCATACATACATACATATAATCACATCTTTACCCCTTACGGGGTAGACAGAGCCAACAGTCTCATAAAGAGTGAAAGGTATTAGGCCACGTTCAGCTATTAGGCTTAATGATAGAATTGAGATTCTAATAGTGACAGGTTGCTAGCCCATCGCCTAAAAGAAGAATATTAGCATATCTCATAATCGCCTTTTACGACATCCAGGGAAAAGGGATGAAGTGGTCCTATTCTTTTCTCTATTAGTGCCGAAAACCATACGACAACAATAGAAAATTGATCTAATTTGAAACAGATGGAAATAAAAAAAGAGATCATACTAGTATTATTACATTCTAATGAATTTTGGTTTCGAGGTAATATTTTTGAACGGGCCGAGGAGGGTCTGTTAGGGCGCGTTTGAATAAAACAGAATTTCGGCTGTTCAAGGTGTAGTCTTAACGTCGTCTCGTCTTAGTTTCGATTGTCCTTTTTTCATCAGTCTGTCAGTCAGTTTTAGTCATCGTGTCTCTTCAAACCATGACATTGGCAGAATCACCGAAAGTCCGGTGGAAGCCGTTATATAGAAAAGAAAGAAAGTCAAAGCGTCTATTTGTCAATGGAGGCTGAACGGCCGCTACAATCTTCTATTGGTTCTCTCCACTTAATTAAGATATTGTCATAAGCTGAACTATGTATACTTACTACTAATAAGTTGAGAGGAAAATAAACGATTATTTATTTATTATGTGCCGTGTGGTTTCCGGCACCAATACAAAAAAGAATAGGACCACTCCATCTCTTTCCCATGGATGTCGTAAAAGGCGACTAAGGGATAGGCTTACAAACTTGAGATTCTTTTTTAGGCGATGGGCTAGCAACTTGTCACTATTCGAATCTCAATTCTATCTTAAAGCCAAATAGCTGAACGTGGCCTATCAGTCCGCTCAGGACTGTTGGCTCTGTCTACCCCGCAAGGGATATAGACGTGATTATATGTATGTATGTATGTATTTATTTATTATTTATTTATTGGTAATTTTCTCCTGACCTGGTTGCCGGAAGCCCTCTCCTGTGCTTGGGGTTCATATTCGTAAGCATCTTCTAAGGGCTGCTGCTGTATCCTGGGACGGGAGCGAGCGCCTGCTGCTATCCCTGTCGCAACTAGTAGAAAGAGTACCTGGAATAGAGAGAGACGGAATGTAAGATATTTTCTTATGCGTTTTGGTTTTTCAGAAAATAGGTCATTACAAAGTCCTATGGAAGAAGTTGTGGCCGTTTTACGGGTCTTTATGTACATTATCTTCTTTGTGTCGTGTGGTTCCCGGCACCAATACAAAAAAGGATAGGACCACTCCATCTCTTTCCCATGGATGTTGTAAAAGGCGACTAAGGGATAGGCTTACAAACTTGGGATTCTTTTTAAGGCAATGGATTAGCAACCTGTCACTATTTGAATCTCTATACTATCATTAAGCCAAATAGCTGAACGTGGCCATTCAGTCTTGACTGTTGGCTCTGTCTACATAGACGTGACCATATGTATGTATGTATGTATTATCTTGTTTCTCGGAGGGATAGGTAGAGGAAGATAAGGAGAAAAGGTTTCTTATTCGTAATAAATCTAATCGGATCGGGATAGCCCTATAAACTTGGGATTCTTCTTTTAAGCGACGGGCTAGCAATCTGTCACTATGTGAACCTCAATCTCATCATAAAACCAAACAGCTGAATGTGGCCTATCACTTTATTTAAGGCTGTTGGCCCTGTCTACCCCGCAAGGGATGTAGACGTGACTATAATATGTATGTATATACCTAATAAGGTGATTAATAATTTATGATCTCCCAAAAAAAAAATTGACAAGTTTGTTATTCTGTTAAACTCATGATATAACCTTTCATCTTTGTAGTCGCGTAAAACAAACATTTTGTTTACAATCCACTCAAGGGCTTTTAATTTCATGCCTTTAAACCATTGTCTTAACACGGGCGTAAGCGGACGCTATAGAGTAACTTTTATACATCATAGAGTGTTATATTAGGTTCGAGGTTTGACATCGCGAAAGATGAAATGCTTGCGGTTCTAAAACTGAAAATGCTTCAAAATCGGAAAAGTAGAAAAAGAAATGTCGGAAAGCAGACCCCAGGCTCCGAAGTAAGGTAGCGGAGGGTGTCACCGGGATCGCAAAATAATGAAAACTTGATTGATCTGGTTACGTCAACCCTAAAGTGGAGACCGCATTTAAATTCAGGAATGGGAACAGGTCTTTACTATAATTTCTATCATTCTTTTGTAAATAACACTCAAAAAAGTGCCGTGTGGTTATCGGCAACAATAAAAAACTAATAGTAATATTACGACATCAATGGGAACGAGATGAAGTGACTACTAACGGCTACGGGTTACGCTTATGTACTTGGGATTCTTCTTTTGGGCAACGGGCTAGCACTTACCAATATTTGAATCTCAATTCTATTATTAAGCCAAACAGCTGAACGTGGCCTATCAGTCTTTTCAAGACTGCTGGCTCTGTCTACCCCGCAAGGGATATAGACGTCATTATATGTATGTACACTCAAAAAAGGAAATAACCTTAAAAATATTTTTAAACATCAACAGCATAGTGGAAAAATAAAATTAAAAATTACATGACATTTAATTTGAAGATTTAGTTTAATTACATTTAATTACATGAATTTGAAGATTTAGAGGAAATGAGCGATATTGAAGATGGATGGAAGGAATTTAAAGAAAGAATTGTGAAAGTAGCTGTTGAAGTGTGTGGTGTAAGTAGAAGAAGGAAAGGAAAAAATCACAAAAATGCGTGGATGAGTAAAGATGTGCAAGAACTTGTGCGATTAAAGAAGAAAGCATGGCTGGATTTGTTAGCAGCAAAAGCTAACTTAAGAATGCAAGAGGTTATAGATGAAGATGTGAATGAAGCACGTAAGGAATATAAGAAAATGAAAGATTTGGTTAAGAAAGCTGTGATTAGAAAGAAAGAAGAGTATAAAGAGGATTTTGATAAAAGGCTATCAGAAGACTTTCAGTCAAATCTGAAAGTATTCTGGAAATCCGTAAGGTCAGCCCGAGGAAATACTATAACCAGAGAGCTGACTAGGATCAGATGCCAGGATGGTAGCGTTGTGAAAGGAGAAGAATGTGTACTAAAGATATGGAAGGACTATTTTGAAAGTTTATTTGAAAAAAGGAAGGAAATAAGAAAGATTTCTGCTATAGCGAAGAAAAAGAGAATGAGATGGAAGGCGAAATTGAAATGTTCGAAATTGTGGAAGCACTTAAGAGTATGAAAGCGGGAAAGGCTGCTGGGTGTGATAGAGTGTCGGTCGAGATGCTTAAAGCAGGAAAAGGCGTAGTAGCTAGTCAGTTGTACTGCCTTTTCAATTTGTGTTGGAGAAGCGGCCGAGTACCAAAAGATTGGTGTAAGGCTGTTATCGTGCCACTTTACAAAGGAAAAGGGTCACAGCTGGACTGCAAAAATTATCGTGGTATAAGCCTGCTTAGCGTCGTCGGCAAATTGTATGCTAAGGTATTGATTAATAGAGTCAGGAATGAAACTGATGACAAAATATGGGATGCTCAAGCGGGATTTCGAAAGGGAATGGGATGTACTGATCAGGTCTTTTCCTTGCGGTGCATAGCCGAAAAGTTTTTGGCCAAGAGTCAAAAAGTCTATTGCACATTCGTAGATCTGGAAAAGGCCTATGACAGAGTTGAGAGGAATGAATTGTGGTCAGCACTTTCTATGCATGGGGTGAGCAGTCTCTTAATACGAGCACTGAAATCCTTATATGAGGATTCGAGTGCTTGTGTCAGGATAAACGGAGCGCACACTGAGTGGTTTAAGATTGAGAAAGGCGTTAGGCAAGGATGTGTTGCGTCACCGTGGCTGTTCAACCTATTTATGGATAGCTGTTTGACAGATTTGAAAGAGTCTAAAAGTGGATTAAGGATGAATGAGTTACTCGTCAAATGTCTGCTCTATGCCGACGATCAGGTTATACTGGCGTCATCAGCGGAGGAGTTACAGGAGATGGTAAACTGTATGCATGAAGCTTTAAAAGAGAAAGGAATGAAAGTGAACGTAAGTAAAACTAAAACACTGGTTTTTGAAATGGAGAAAGAAATGACAGCATGTAATATTTTGATTGGAGGAGAAAAAGTGGAGCAAGTGAAAGAGTTTGTATATCTAGGATCAAAGTTTACATCAGATGGCAAGTATGATAGTGATATTGAAAGGAGAGTGAACGCGGGGAACATGGTGAATGGAGCTTTGCATGCCTTTATGAGCAGTCAGAAACTATCCAAAAAGGCTCGACTGGCTGTGCACAGGGGCGTGTTGGTCCCGACATTAATGTATGGGAGTGAAAGTTGGGTATGGCAAAAGAAGCATGAAAGCAGAATAAATGCAGTGGAAATGAGAGCGTTAAGGAGTATGATGGGTGTGAAATTGAGTGACAGGATAAGGAACAGCGTGATAAGGGAATGTTGTGATGTGAAAGAAGATGTAGTTACAGGAATAGAAAAGGGTATGTTAAGATGGTTCGGTCATGTGGAGAGGATGAATGAAAGCAGGTTGACTAAGCAGATATACAAGGAGAGTGTGGAGGGAAAGGTCGGAGTGGGAAGACCTAGACGAACGTATCTTGATCAAATTAAGGACGTCCTGGTAAAGGGTCAGGTCAAAAGTACCCGAAACCGCCGAGCTTGTATGAAGAGAGTTATGAATGTGGACGAAGCGAAAGAAGTATGCAGAGATCGTGGCAAGTGGAAAGAGGTAGTCTCTGCCTACCCCTCCGGGAAAGAGGCGTGATTTTATGTATGTATGTATGTATGACATTTAATTGCAAACATTTTTTAACAATAATAAGTATAGAACATATTATTATATACATATTTTATAGAACTTCTTATATTAAACACGAGTCATTACGCACTCTACAAAAGCCTTTCTATGCTCACTCTAAGGTGTCTCTAATGTAATTAACGTTGTCAAAGTTCAAGAGCGCTGTCGTTATAATTATTGTGCAGTAATTACTCTTAGTAATTATAACCAAGGATAATTTTCGGTTTAATTACATTACTGCGAAATTTGTTACAAAAAACAAGAAGTTCTTACTAAATAAAGGATCCGATTTACTTGAAATTAAGACTTCAATTAGCTTACTTGCCACCGTGCATAAATTCACTTTTTTCATTTCATCCACGATAAGAGGCTAAGGGCTAGACAGAGCCAACATTCTTGATAAGACTGAAAGGCCATGTTCAGCTGTTTTTATGATTGAATTAGCTTCAAATAGTAACAGGTTGCTAGCCCATCGCCTACAAGAGAAATCATTCCTAATTTAATAAACCTATCCCTTAATCGCCTTCTACGACATTCATGAGCAAGATATGGAGTTATTCTATCCTAGAGTGCCGGGAACCACACGGAAACAACTAACGACTAAGGGATAGGCTTATAAACTTGGGATTCCTCTTTTAGGCGATGGGCTAGCAACCTGTCACTAGTTGAATCTCAATTCTATCATTAAGCCAAATAGCTGAACGTTGCCATTCAGTTTTTCAACACTGTTGGCTCTGTCTACCCCGCAAGGGATATAGACGTGACCATATGTATGTATGTATTATCTTAAAACTAACATAACCTCATTAGTTTTTTCAATATGGCTACATTAATAAAACGAATCTCTACACCGCCTTACAAGCTGACCGTGTCAAATCAACACTTGCTTATTTGGCTGAAGTTACGAGTTACGACATAACAGATATCCGCACGTTCTCATCCGATGACCCACACGGTCAAGATCAACAGTCATCAACCGTTTAACCAGGTCAATATAATGATGGCCTCTGTGGCGCAGCGGTAGTACGCTTGTCTGTGACACCGGAGGTGCCGGGTTCGAATCCCGTTCAGGGCATGATGAGGAAAGAACTTTTTCTGATTGGCCTGGGTCTTGGATGTTTATCTATGTATATAAGTGTGTATTATAAAATATAGTATCGTTGAGTTAGTATCTCGTAACACAAGTCTCGAACTTACTTCGAGGCTAACTCAATCTGTGTAATTTGTACCGTAAATATTTTAAAAAAAAATTTTGGATCATGCCGATCAAAATTATTTAAGGTTTTATGTGAAGATTCGGCAGACGAAAACAATTTTAAAGAGAATTGAATTGCCGTGTGATTACCGGCACCAATAAAAAAAATTAATAGGACCACTCCGTCTCGTTCCCTTGGATGTCGTAAAAGGCGACAAAGGGATAGGCTTATAAACTTGGGATTTCTTTCGTAGGCGATGATCTAGCAACCTTTCACAATTTGAAACTCAACTCCACCGTAAAGCCATACAGCTAAACATGGTCTATCAGTCTGTTCAAGACTGTTGGCTCTGTCTACCCCGCAAGTGATATAGACTATCTTTTGTAGCAAAGAAAAAAACAGGCAATGGGCTAGTAACCTGTTACTATTGAATCTCGATTTCTTAATTAAGCCATACCGTTGAGCGTGGCCTGTTGGCTCTGTCTACCCCGCAAGGGATATAGACGTGATTATATGTATGTATGTATGTAATGTTATGCAGCTATGTTCAGGTCTTATATATTTAGGTCGCATTCCATATTCTGTTGTAATGACTTTGTAATCGCTGAGTTGCATTTCGATATAAAACCAGTTATTATTAACTAGCTGTGCCCGCGACTTCGTCCGCGTGGAATAGTTATTTTGGGCATTATTGAAGCCCAATGAGCCCAAGGGGAAAATATGGAGTGGTTCTATTCTAATGTTCCGTAAACCACACGGCACGCTTTTTTAATGTATTTATCACTAACAACAAGAAGTATAATAGTTTCTTTTTAGACTGTCTATTACATCACCTAGTTCAATCAGCGGGTTGATGTGTTCATTACGATGTTTATCGGTATAATTACCGGTAATAATCGCGGTCAAATACCAATACCCAATTACCGGTATTTACTGGGGCATTGTAGCGCTTGGTATAATCATAGGGTATTCCCCGTTGCATCAATGACAATTTTATTGCTGTAAAGCATAGATTAATGTTAACAGATTACTTAACTAGTGCGTTGAGAAAAAAAATATTGTCTTGTCTATGACACCGGAGGTCCCGGGTTCCCAAGGGAAGATATATTTTCGTTTGCCACAAGCAGAGTTGTGGGCGCGGTTTAGTATTATTACAAACTAACTGTGCCCGGGACTTCGTCCGCGTGGAATAGTTATTTTGGACATCATTGAAGCCCTCAAGGATGAATAATTTTCCCTGTTTTTTTCACATATTCCATTATTTCTTTGCTCCTTATAGTTGCAGCGTGGTGTTATATAGCCTAAAGCCTTCCTCGACAAATGGTCTATTGAACGCAAAAAGAATTTTTCAATTCGAACCAGTAGTTTCTGATATTAGCGCGTGCAAACAAACAAACTCTTCAGCTTTATAATATAAGTATAGATGTGAAAATCTATCTGTTACACTTTGACGGCTTAACCGCTGTACGGATTCTGATGATTTTTTTTGTATCAATAATCTAAGTTTAAAAAGACAAGCTTAACTTAAGAAAATTCCGACGGTATGGGGTAAATCGGGAATCCGCGTTATTTAGCTGAAAAAGCTATCAATATAAATGAAAAGAGTGCTTTCACGATAACGACCTTCAGTTAAAATGAATGACACTCGTTTAGTTATATTACGGTTCATTCAATTTTGTTCACGACTATTCTTTAGTAGACAATATATAATTAGTTATTCAGAACAAACATTGCTAAATGAATGTAATGTGTTTGTATTGCCGCGGCTTTATGCAACTATGTATTAATCATGTCGTGATTTTAAAAATGAGATTGCCTTGTCTATATGTAGCAGTTTTATTCTATACAAGAGGCCGCCCGCGACTTCGTCCGCACGGAAACCCTATCAATCCCGAGGGAACTCCGGGATAAAAAGTAACGTATATGTTATTCTGGGTTTTCAGCTACCTACATACCAAATTTCATCGTAATCGGTTCAGTAGTTTTTGCGTGAAAGAGTAACAAACATCCATACTGACATACTTAAAAACTTTCGCATTTATATTGTTAGTAGGATTTATTTTCTAACTAGAGGCCGCCCGCGACTTCGTCCGCATGGAAACCCTATCAATCCCGCGGGAACTCTGGGATAAAAAGTAGCCTATGTGTTAGTCTGGGTCTTCAGCTACCTACATACCAAATTTCATGGTAATCGGTTCAGTAGTTTTTGCGTGAAAGAGTAACAAACATCCATACAAACTTTCGCCTTTATAATAGTAGTAGGATTTATGTACACAGATTACATCGAGAATGATAAACAAAATAACATACCTAGGTCATGTTTATTCCAAAAAAATGAATTTCTTAACATGTTTTTATATTTTACGTAATAGACAGTCTTTTATGATAACATGATTTAATCGATTATTGATATAAGCGATTTACCACCTCAACGATATTTCGTGACAAATTCAGTGATTTGCTAGACTTATTATGTAAATTTTGTCATGTATATAGTCACTACATGCTTGATATAATCATTGCGAGAATGATTACCATAGTTAGTCATGCGAATATGGCATGTATGGCATGGTAAACTAGTTTGTCGATACATGCATAATCACGTCTAGATCCCTTGCGGGGTAGACAAGTTCAACAGTCTTGACTGGTATTCCTTAATGATGTCATTGAGATTAAAATAGTGACAGGTTGCTTGCCTATCGCCTAAACGAATAATCCCAAATTTATAAGCCTATCCCTTAGTCGCTTTTTACGACATCCGTGGGAAGAGATGGAGTGGTCCAATTATTTTTTCTATTCGTGCCGGGAACCACACGGCACAGAAAACAAGTACTTATATTATACAAATTCTTTTTTCCATTGGTGCCGGGAACCACACGGCATATTTATCTAATCAGGGTATTTACCAGGAGCATGTCATAAGATAAGTGATTTAAGTGTCTTAATAATAAAACTGAGATTCAAAAAGATTGCTAGCCCATCGCCTAAAAGAATCTTTTCTTGGGAAGTCGCGTTTTACGACATCCATTGGAAAGAGATGGAGTGTTCTTTTTTTATTGGTGCTGAATGTAGGTACGGAACGACGTCATTAGTTAACATACATACATATGGTCACGTCTATATCCCTTGCGGGGTAGACAGAGCCAACAGTCTGGAAAAGACTGAATGGCCACGTTCAGCTATTCGGCTTAATGATAAAATTGAGATTCGAATAGTGACAGGTTGCTAGCCTATCGCCTAAAAAAGAATCCCATTTTAAGTCATTAGCCGCGTACCCACCTAGCGCACAGGCTCGCGCGGCAGCCTCGCGAGCCAGATGCCTCGGCTGGTGTGGACGTGCCTCGGGCTGCCTCGGGCGCACGTTTGCTCGGCTGAGCGCGGCTCGACCCCGAGCCAGATGTTGTCGGTAAACTTGACGCGCTCAAAGGTGCCTCAGTGAGCGCTGTGCGTTAGGTGGGAACGGTTAAGTTTTGGCTCGCGCGATGCTACTTCAAGTTTGTCTCTTGCCGTCTATTTCCATATTGGTGGCGACGCTCATAAATTTTTCTAATCCAGAAGCGTCTAGGTTTTATCTTGATACGTGACTGTTTTTGTTTTTTTAAACAATAAGCAGCTAGGAAAATAGCTGCAGCTGAAAATACACGACTGTCCATTTCGAATACTCGCGGACTTGTGACGGCTCAGCCTGCCTCGCGAGGCGGCCTCGTGTAAATTGGACAAAACTACTGAGGCTGCCTCGGGAGCCATCGCTCGCGATCCGGACACCGAGGCTGCCGCGCGAGCCTGTGCGCTAGGTGGGTACGCGGCTATTAGTTAAATTGCACGTTTTTCGCACACTTTCACTAGGTGCGCCTGCGTTTGTCAGACGAAGGTGACATTATAGAAACTGGCGTGTTCGGGTGAACTTATGTAATTTTCATTTGTGTTCACTTGCTACTATCTCATTTCATATTTGATTTTCTTATATCAAAGCATTATATTGAGCTAATCCTAAGTAATTTCAAAACTTGATAACTCGACATACATACATATGGTCACGTCTATATCCCTTGCGGGGTAGACAGAGCCAACAGTCTTGAAAAGACTAAATGGCCACGTTCAGCTATTTGGCTTAATGATAGAATTGAGATTCAAATAGTGACAGGTTGCTAGCCCATCGCCAACAAAAATAATCTCAAGTTTATAAGCCTATCCCTTAGTCGCCTTTTACGACATCAATGGGAAAGCGATGGAGTGGTTCTATTCTTTTCTCATATTTTAATTTTTTTTTAAATTTTGTTCCGGGGCCCGGGTTCCGATACGATTCCTGCATACTGACAACAAAAACAGGTGACTTGTTAAGATAAATTTCACAGTCATCAACGTTTCAACATATTATATTCAACAATAGCTCATAAGCCACCTGTGGCCATTATAGATTATAATTTTTGTCAACTCGGCCGTGACTTACAGCACGGCTACGTTTGATACGATCAGTGTTTTGTTTGAAATGTCAGATTACGATAACTCCCTAAATGTTGAACTCCTATGAAGGTAAATATGTTTAATTATTGTACCTTTTTATGGTTATATGGAGAGATACAGATATGCCTGTATAAAATAGATTTCGTGACGTGATGTGATCAAGTGTAAAAAGTTAGTTGAGTCTGAAACGGTATAAACTTGTTAAGATTCATTGATTCATTCATATGATCACGTCTATATCCCTTGCGGGGTAGACAGAGCCAGCAGTCTTGAACTGATAGGCCACGTTCAGCTGTTTGGCTTTAAGATAGAATTGAAATTCAAATAGTGACAGGTTGCTAGCCCATCGCCTAAAAGGCGAATCCCAAGTTTATAAGCCTATCCCTTAGTCGCCTACGACATCCATAGGAACGAGATGGAGTGGCCCTCTTTTATTATCGGCGCCGGGAACCACACGGCACAACAACGAACACTTCAATTACCTAATTTAAAGTGAGCTAATTCAGATGTCTTTACACAAAACTTACATAACCCAAGGCCGAGCATGTGACATTATCAATTAATCTACAATTTCTCCACGTACCCCGCAGCTGTAGGCCAGTCGTGAGGTTTCTCAACCTGGTATTGCTCCGGTATTTTTGGGTGGTCTCATTGAATCTTAATGGGTATTATACGAGTAAGATAATTTTACGACGGTCCGCGGTCAGCGTAGGAGATTGGCTTTATTAATATTGCGATATGTCCTTGATTTCTTCAACAAGAATGAAATGTATGTACTTATATTAAAAGCTGATAATGTAATGCATGTTATATACCTATATACATACGTACATTAAGACACGTCTTTGCGGTGTAGACAGAGCCAACAATCTTGAAAAGACTGACAAGTTACATTCAGCTGTTTGGCTTAATGATAAAATTGAGATTCAAATAGCAGCTGAT
The DNA here is from genome assembly GCF_032362555.1 of Amyelois transitella. NCBI lineage: Eukaryota > Metazoa > Arthropoda > Insecta > Lepidoptera > Pyralidae > Amyelois > Amyelois transitella. The sequence goes on from NC_083517.1 coordinate 10,316,859, forward strand.
ATGCCTTTCAGTCTTTACAAGACTGTTGGCTCTATCTACCCCGCTAGTGATATAGACGTTATTATAGTAGCAACCTGTCACAATTTCAATCTCAGTTCTATTTAGACCGAATGTGATCATATTTAAGGAATAAATGATGTTTGATGATTATTAAATTATATCATTAAGCCAAACAGATAAACATTTTGAGTCTTTTCAAGACTGTTGGCTCTGTCTGCCCCGCAGGGGAGGTAGACGTGAGTATATGTATGTATGAAAAATAACAAGTCAATCAAGGGAACGGCTTATAAACTTGGGATTATAGATTAACTTAGGATTATATAATGCTATCTGCCATGAAGTTTAAAATAAGTAAGTTATCTTTATCTTAATAAGTAAGTTATCTTTATCTGTAAATTGTTGAAACTACACACCATTAACTTGATGATCGAATGATGGTATTGATCCGATATTAACCCGTAATTTAGCAGCCGTATCATAAATGATACACTTAACCTTTGGCCTGATTTACTATAGATTTTTATGACAAGAGATGATATTGTAAATACACACTTCGGTATTTTATTAAATTTATTTCTTGATCAGCTGTTGGACTTGTTAGAATTGAGATTCAAATAATGACAGGTTGCTAATCTATCGCCTATAAGAAGAATCTCAAGTATATTAGCCTATCAGTCGCTTTTTACGACATCCATGGGGAAAAAATGGCGTAGTCCTATTCTTTTTATTTACTTATTACATAGTCATTTCTATGTTTTTTCTTCGGTATCCAAACAATATGAAGATCTACATACGTCTGCAATTGAAACAGTGACATCTTTTCACTTGCCACAACCTCTGTACTTCTTTGTCATAATTCACAATGGACATGTCTGTTCTATAGCAATATTATCTCAACGCTCAGAAGCTGTAAAATTACCTAGTCTATAGGGGTTCCGCGTTATTTGGCATAATGGCATCACGATGAAGCCATTCATACCACGATTTATTTGGACAAAGATTTAGGATATAAACGGTCACGAACGAATTGACAAGTTTAGCCGGCAGTTAGAGAAGAAGAATAAAAAGATTGATATTTTTTAAACAATGCCGTATGGTTCCGTCTGTATCCCTTGCTGGGTAGACAGAGCCAACAGTCTTAAAAAGACTGAAGAAGAAAGGCCACGTTCAGCTGCTTGGCTTAATGATAGAATTGAGATTCAAATAGTGACAGGTTGCTAGACCATCGCCTAAAAGAAGAATCTCAAGTTTACAAGCCTATCCTTTAGTCGCCTTTGACGGCATCCATGGGAAAGAGATGGAGTGGTACTATTATTTTTTCTATTGATGCCGGGAACCACACGGCCCAACGAAATTTATTAACAACAAAAATGAACGCGACACATGAGCCTCCTGTTTTGAAGTCGGTCAAAATATGTACCTACATTCGCACGAAAACGTTGCGTAGGCGCACACACAATGTCGAAAGTAAAAAAAACGGATGTAAATTGTCATTTGATTAGAGCTATTTATTTGTCGTTTGCGGTGTGGAAGAGTCTTCCGCGGAGACACGCGATTACGACATATTCCGACGATTCGTCCGAACTCTTGTTATATTGGTACTCGTACAGCGAAAGTTCGTGTTAGGTTATATTTTTTATAAAGTAAGTAGGTATGCAGCGGGAGCGATGATTCGGCTCGACCGCCACCAGAGGGAAGATTTTCCGCCAGGCTAGGGGTTATGCCTGGGGAACCGCGGCTCCGATTTTGTTGTGTCGGAGGTTGTATATATGCTCCAATCCGTGAAATCTTTGCTTGCGCGATTTAGGGTTTTTAGCTGTTTTTTGACTGATAGCGTCGCGTGATTTTATTTTTTATTGTTGTGACTTGTGGCGTATAGATATCGCCACAAGTATATGTAACTATCTAACATATATTATTCCTTGCTTAAATACCATACACACTAAACTAATAAAAAATTTAAAAAAATGTTCATTTACGCCTAAAAGAAGAATCTCATTTTTATAAGCCTTTATAACTTTAATAGCCCTTAGTCGCCTTTTACGACATACATGGGAAAGAAATGGAGTAGTACTATTCTTTTTTATTGGTGCCGGGAACCACACGTCACATATTATGTACCTATATCATATATTAAGTAAATAAATCTATTTCTATGATTGCCTTGCGATAAACATCAACGTCACAGCATATTAATTTTGTGATCTAATTTCTCAATACATATATGTAATTACTTGCTCATAATTAAACAACTATTTCTCAAGTGTTAAATTATGTTTCAATTTTAAAATTTAACATTTATAGCCTAATTAAGTTAGGTCTACGACGTAATTAAGACATATGAGGCGATAAAATTACAAATTTGTGTTTTAACGGCTATGGATCATTTCAAATGACGGCCGCTGTGGCGCAGCGGTAGTACGCTTGTCTGTGACACCGGAGGTCCCGGGTTCGAATCCCGGTCAGGGCATGATGAGAAAAGAACTTTTCCTGATTGACTTGGGTCTTGGATATTTATCTATATAAGTATTTATTATAAAATATAGTATCGTTGAGTTAGTATCTCGTAACACAAGTCTCGAACTGACTTCGAGGCTAACACAATCTGTGTAATTTGTCCCGTATATAATTATTTATTTATTTAAATGTCCGTTACTAGAAAAATCAAGTGTGAAGTGATAAATCACGTTTACTATCATTCCCACGAACATTTCGGGTACTAGTTTCTTAGTGCGAACCTAGACCACGTTTAGAATTTACATAATCACTAGATCCAGGTTCTTCTTCATAGCTTTAGTCCTGGTTGCATCGTCACCACTCTGGAGAGGAACCCGGGGTATGCCTTTGGATCCTGGATTGGGTGAGTCAGGTTTTACAGGTTTTACACGAAGCGACTCCCGTCTGACCTCCGCAACTATTATTATATTTATTTATTTAAGTTTAAACCTTCGAGATAACCCATAGAGTTCATTTAAGTATATCTATAAAAAAATTTGAAGGTCACTTATGTAATATCAAGCCTATATAATTTAAAAATATATGGACTAGTAGTAAACACATTTCGTAAGTGATCGAGTTTTAACGAGTTCCAATAAAAATATCGAGAATTACTTGTTGCAAAAGGTGGTTATCAAAACTAATGTGCCGCTTGAATAAATTGGTATGTATAGGTAGTACAAGAAAGGCTCCGTCCATTTCAATTCATGAATAGACGTCTAAAATATAATTTGAAACGTCAACTCGGTAAAAAAAAAGATTCAAACTTACCGTGGTGTCACAGTCTAAATTTTTTATAAAAAAAAATATCATACATACTTGAAATGATGAAACTGTGTATGTCGGTAAACTGGATACTTACCTGAAAATAAAGGAAATTTTTATTAATATTTAGGACACATTAACAAATTAACTGTTATTTTAGTGACATAACATTTATTCTTATTCTGTTTTTTCTTGATCACTTTAAAGTTGCAGAAAACTCTTTATCACAAAATTAGCTTCCCTTATCCCTTACCCTTAGTTGACGTTATTAAGGAATACCTTCGTTTGTTTTAAAATTACATAATTTATGCGGTCGCTATCCAGTACTACAAGTGTTACTATATGCTAATTTCTTCGGACGTATCCAAATATAATTAATTATCTTTACTAATATTATAAAGCTGAAGAGTTTGTTTGTTTGTTTGAACGCGCTAATCTCAGGAACTACTGGTTCGAATTGAAAAATTCTTTTTGCGTTGAATAGACATCACGCTGCAACTATAAGGAGCAAAGAAATAATGGAATATTTAAAAAAAAAGAGGAAAATTATTTATCCTTGAGGGCTTCAATGATACCCAAAATAACTATTCCACGCGAACAAAGTCGCGGGCACAGCTAGTTAATAATATTTCTAGCTTAGGTGAGAAATTATCTCAATCATTGGTGCACGGCCCCAATTCGATTTAAACCGATGCATACCACTTTTTATTCGGCTCCAACAACGCTCAAGCATCTTCCACTAAAGCTGTTTCGAAACTAATTATGCTACTGACTCTAATATCTCCTTATCGACTAAGAATTAAAGATTATACGGGTGTATTCAAGACAATTAATAAAAGAGCGTAGGGTCATAAGATCGTTCTCTTATAATGACACAATCGGATTCATATTTGCAATACTAACTGCATGTTGTTTGTAATGTTCCAGGGTAATTTTAGATTGTTATTGCTACATCATATTATACAGCACGAGTTACTGTTTGCTTGTTTAAAAAGAAATAAATTCTTCATATTTTTCTTGAAGGTGGGAATTTCGGGGTATATCTTCGTTTCAGGACGTCCTGGTAAAGGGTCAGGTCAAAAGTACCCGAAACCGCCGAGCTTGTATGAAGAGAGTTATGAATGTGGACGAAGCGAAAGAAGTATGCAGAGATCGTGGCAAGTGGAAAGAGGTAGTCTCTGCCTACCCCTCCGGGAAAGAGGCGTGATTTTATGTATGTATGTATGTATGTATGTATCTTCGTTTCCCGAAGAATTTATATGAATAAGGTATATTTATTTAGTTTGACCCCACATAAAGTTCTCTGTCAGACCCAATGGGTGACTGGTAGAAAATGCTTCTAGCATAAAGTCCGCCAATTGTGCTATACATTTGTATTTTGTGCTATAAAGTTTAAATAATAAACTTACATGACAAGTTTCGTCTTCGAACGCCTAATAGTTTTGACTGTCCGTCCTCTGTCAGTCAGTCACTCAGGTACTCATATACATATACATACTCATATATATATATATATATATATGTAAGATGATGTTAATTTCTGTTTTCGTGGGAATATCGCAAAATCCACTCTTGCGCGAGTTATGAACGTGGATGAAGCGAAAGAAGTATGTAGTAAGTATTTATTATAAAATATAGTATCGTTGAGTTAGTATCTCGTAACACAAGTTTCGAACTTACTTCGAGGCTAACTCAATCAGTGTAATATGTACCGTATATATTTTATTTATATTTACACGGAGCATTGACATAAGTTATTGTCTACACTATATATAATATTATAAAGAGGAAAACTTTGTTTGTTTGGTTGTAATGAATAGGGTTAAAAACTACTGGACCGATTTTAAAAATTCTTTCACCATTCGAAAGCTACATTATCCACGAGTAACATAGACTATATTTTATTTTGGAAAAAAATAGGGTTCCGTAATAATATATAAAAATAATTGGCAAAACAGCGTTTGCCGGGTCTATAAATAAACGCAGACGAAGGCGTTGGCGAAAGCTCGTCATTTTACATACAATATGTTACAGATCATAATCTTAAGTTGCATGTCTGTAAATCTATTTATAACTAAGTAACTATCGTTTAAATCAAATACATTGTATGTTAAGCTCGCAGGAATCGATTACATAAATCGGAATCGTGAATCGAGTGGAATCTATTGCGGCAATATCGATTTTCAATAACGATTTGTGACAGCATCGATATCGGGAGTTATTTTTAGTTTTTTCTTATTTGTGATATTTATCACTAGATATAGAATTATAAAAATTACATGACATACACAAAAGCCGTGTGGTTCCCGGACAAATAGAAAAAAAATAATAAGACCACTCTATCTCTTTCCAAAGGATGTAGTAAAAGGCGACTAAGGGATAGGCTTGTTAATCTTCTTAGGCGATGGGCTAGCAACCTGTCACTTTTTAAATTTCAAATCTATCACATATCCAAATAGCCGAACGTGGGCTATCAGTATTTTAAAGGTTGATGGCACTGTCTACCCCGTGAGGGATAAAGACGTGACTAAATGTATGTATTTACATACATACGTATGTAAAAATTACATGTCTATCTGCAAATTCAGAATACATCTTATATGTCTACCACACTAAACATAACTTTTTTTTCTGTTTAAGTTTTATTTACATTTAGTCACGTCTATATCCCTTTGCGGGATAGACAGAGCCAACAGTCTCGAGAAGACTGAGAGGCCACTTTAAGATGTTTTTTTTTTATTTAATTACACAGATTTTGTTCTCGGAGTAAGTTCGAGACTTGTATTACGAGATACTAACTCAACGATACTATATTTTTTAAGAAATACTTATATAGATAAACATCCAAACCCAGGCCAATCAGAGAAAGTTCTTCCCTCATCATGCCCTGGCCGGGATTCGAACGTCAAGTTTTTTGAAGCAATAAATTTATCTCATTAACTTTAGTTTTCCTCAGAGTTCTGATTCCACATAGTACAAGGCCCCAGAACCAGTAAATCTCGATAACTTTCCCGATTCTCTAATGAGAGGTAATGGCTGGACGACGGTCAATGACCTCCGTGACCACCGAAGGTGATTGAACATCTCGTATGAAAAGAAGCGGTAAATAAATACTAAATAGATTTATATACCGGTGAAAATGATGCAGAGTCGTTTGTTCCGCCGTTTTTTTACAAACGGAAACGGTAGTAGATATTTAAGTTATGTGACGTCAATTAGTGATACCTTGTATCCAATTTGTATTCTATTCTATTCTTAACCGTCTGATCTCCGCAACCTGACCCTGGTACTTATCTAATGGTATTCAAACACTGCTTGGGATTTGAACCTGTGCCTCGCGGTACATCATACTTTTATTAATAGTTCGATCACCCACACTTTGATGGGGGATCGAGTTAAATATACATACATATGATCACGTCTTTATCCCTTACAGGGTAGACAGAGCCAACAGTCTTGAAAAGACTGATAGGCCACGTTCAGCTGTTTGGCTTAATGATAGAATTGAGATTCAAATAGTGACGGGTTGCTAGGGCGTCGCCTAAAAGAAGAATCCCAAGTTTATAAGCCTATCCCTTAGTAGCCTTTTACGAAATCCATGGTAACGAGATGGAGTGGTCCTATTCTTTTTTATTGGTGCCGGGAACCACACGGTGTTAAATATCCTTTATTAAGAATCTGTCGTAGATAATGTCATCTTCCTGACTTTAGTCCCGGTTGCATCCTCGCCACACTGGAGAGGAGCCCGGGGTAAGCCCTTGACCATGGACCCTGGATTGAGTGAGTCAGGATTTTACACGAAGCCACTCTCGTCTGACCTTGGCAGGAGAACTTAAACCGTATTGGAACATGGTTTCACATCCAGTTGCCTGAATGTGCAGGTAAGAGAATCGGTTAGTATTCAAACTAATGTACATAACTTCGAAAATAATCATTGGTACATGGCCGAGGTGGGATTCGAACCGGTATCTTTATGCGCAACTACCATCCCGATTCGACCACCGATGTTCTTATACAAAGATTATATATATTATATTTACTCTACATATGTTCTTAGAGAATAAGCCCCGCCCACAAATCTAGCGTCAATGACCACACTAATGATAGATAGGTAATGTCTACCGGGTCATTAAGATATAATTAAATGTAACAAAAACAGTGTTTGCTAAATTGTTCCATCCCACACATGACTTATGAAAATTATTTTAATATCTTAATCAATTTCCTAATAGACTGGCTGGTAAAGTTTCACCTAAAATCAATATTGGATTGCTTTTGATGTTAAATTTTGTATACACTGCCGTGTAAACAAAGCTATCTCATGAGTAATGATATTGTTTAAGACTTAATAATAGTTTGCTGCCTATTCAAACAATACATTGTTTGCTATGATTGCACACGTTAAGCCATACATACATGCATCCATATCGTCAAGTATATATCCTTTGCGGGGTAGACAGAGCTAATAGTCTTAAAGGGACTGATTGGCCACGTTCATATGTTTGTCTTTATGATAGAATTGACTTATAAGTGACAGGTTGCTACCCCATTGCCTAAAAGAAGAATCTCAAGTTTATAAGCCTATCCCTTATCCTTTGATGAAGAGATGAAGTAGTCTTATTCTTCATTCTTTTGGTGCCGGGAACCACAAGGCATATGGTTAAAGTCTAGTCACATCCAAACCTACCACTAAATATTCTCCTTTAAAAATATTATCACCAAACCAAAAAGAAATCGGCTCTGAAAACTTAGTCATAATGTTGTCTGTACGTTAATATTCAACAAAAATCCCCAATCTAAATTCAAATGTCAACAGCCTTCAGTGCTTCTTCAAAACGTGCATGCAGGTTTATCTAAAAGCCGATCGGTGTTCTCGTATTGATGTTTTTCTATGCACATCAATTACGCTGATTACGTTCATGAGAATGCCATCGGAGGCGCTCTCACACGTTACCTGGGAAACAAAGCGTGGCGTAACGTTACGCACCGATACTAAATATATTAACGTTGAAGGACGAATCTACATTTTAATTTACATCTATGGATTTTTGCATTATGTGCCTCGTGCGGATCTACCTTCTGATTTTTAAATACTAATGAATAATATTTTAAATAATAGTAGCTATCCTAATGAACACTATATGTGAAATATGATGGAATGACCACAGATGTACGTACCTAATATGTCAGGCCTGGAAAGACTTAAAACATATGTGACAAAATAAACCTAAAGATAAAACAAATAAATTAATTTTAAAAAAAAATGTCAGCCCTAATTTTACATTCCGCTGACAAAGCCGACAAGGTTAAAGGACATTTATCGGAACCATTAAATTTAAGATGCCTCTTGGCTCTGTCTATCCCGCAAGGGATATTCATGTGATAAAATGTAGTAGATGTTTTAAATAAAATGTCTTTAAGCGGATAAAACCAACGAATGAAACGATAAAAAATATATAAATTTAAGGTTTGTTTGGCACTGGTTCGACATAATCATATAATTATAAAATTTTCAAATACGTGAATAATTTTTTTATAGTGTCACATTTCAGAATTCGACCTGTTTCATATACAAACATAGGTAGGTACTGTTATTAAAATACACGCCGTTTTTTCAGAGACGCTACAGATGAAGAACTGAGAATACTTGGAAAAACGCAAAAAAATAAAATAAAAGATATTTCCTTCATTAATTGAAAATGTGAGAAAAAGATAAGGCATTATAAATTGACATTGGCCATTACCTGAGTTAATAATTAAACAATTATCGCTATTTAACCGAGATGTCATAATTGCATGTCCACATCTATCGCATTTGACCTTAACCTTGACCTTAGTGTCAGTTTCCATTCATATTTTTACGTATTTGTTTTGGTATAGGACCACTCGATATCTTTCCCGTGGATATCGTAGAAGGGTAAGGCTTATAAGCTTGGTATTCTTATATGCGATGTGCTAGCAACCTGTCACTATTTCAATTACGGTAACAAAAGGTACAGCTAAACGTGGTCTTTTAATTTTTGTCGTGACTGTTGGCTCTGTCTACCCCGTAAATGATTAATACGTGATTATACATATGTGTGATGATATGTATGATGATGAGTTTCTTGAAGTAATCATTTCAGAAACTCAAATTCACGACAAATTACGGATCAAAGATCCAAAATTGCCTTGTATTTATACAAGGCACTTGGTGCTGTCATCAACATACATACATAAAATCACTCTTTCCCGGAGGGGTAGGCAGAGACTACATCTTTCAACTTGCCACGATCTCTGCATACTTCCTTCGCTTCATCAACATGTGTACTAATTTATATTCTAATTGTAATCTTCACTATATTAAGTAATATTTTCTCATCAAACCATCGCCCAATTACCCGTGGTTACAAAAACTCACACGTCTCAATCGGCCATAACAATAATCACTTATTGTTTTGAAAATCATAACATTAGAGATTTTATCAATATTTACACATATAAAATGTTAATTCTCGCGGCAGATTCGCAAGCGTGAATCTTATGTTTTGGTCAGATTACGTAATTACATACATACATACATATGGTCACGTCTATATCCCTTGTGGGCTAGACAGAGCCAACAGTCTTGAAAAGACTGAATGGCCACGTTCAGCTATTTGGCTTAATGATAGAATTGAGATTCAAATAGTGATAGGTTGCTAGTCCATCGCCTAAAAAAATCCCAAGTTTGTAAGCCTATCCCTTAGTCGCCTTTTACGACATCCATGGGAAAAAGATGGAGTGGTCCTATTCTTTTTTGTATTGGTGCGGGTCCGGGAACCACACGTAATTACATAGGTACATATATTATCACGTCTTTATCTCACGGGGCGGAAAAAGGTGTAAGTCTAGAAATAAGTAACTGAAAGGCCACATTCGGCTGGATGTCTTAATCATGGAATTGAGATTCTGATAGTGACAGGCTGCTCGCCCACAAAAGAAAGATCGTAGCAATTTAGGGTTTATCAGTTCAAATTACGTGTTATATATAATTTTGTACCTAAATATAAAACAAGGAAAGTTATATTAATAAATAAATACTTTACTGCGTTCACACACACCTAACTAATAACGTTATAGCGACATAAATAACTGGTTATTACCTTATACAGCCGCTAACATAGATGAATAACATCTAGATAGATAAATCATAATAAAAATAGTGCAAAGTCAATGAAAATGTAGAGGAAAATTTAATAATTTTAAAGGGAATTTACAATACATTGAGAATAATGATACGATTATGGTATATATCCCCGCATGCCATGCAAAAGTCTATCATTCATCACGCCTAAACCACACTTTTTGATATTTCTGCCTGATTGCCCGAAATCAACTTAGGCTTCACTTCAAAACTTATTTTGGTGCCAATTCTCGTGCATCAGGTAGTTTTCAGTCTTTGATACACTTATTGAAACAGTATTAAGATCCATTGATTTGCAGATTTCGGGATACATAACTCTTTCGTTCCCGATTGGCGGAAATTACTAATCGTAGATAGCTTTAAAATAGTACTCATTCTTTCAGACTTAAGGATAATTCGGAGTACGATATCATAAGAAGAAGTCAGATACTGGTCATTGTCACTGATTTAAATCCTTGATTATATCAGGAATATCCTGGCAGCTTGCATGAAAAGAGTTATGAATGTGAATGAAGCTAAAGAATAATGCAAACATCGTAGGAGGTAAAAAAAAATGTAATCTCTGCCTAGTCCTCCAGGAATTGGTATGATTTATTTAAGTGAATCACTGCCTGCCAAAAATATCAATTGCCTGAGTTGAATTATATAGTCATCATTATGTTTCTTCTAGACAAAAGCGGGTTATAGTTCTATGGTCATTCCGAGTATAGTACCACACTTACTTGATATGTTGTAAGCTAAGGTTTAACGACCACTGGTCGCTGGGCCACTGGTGGCTGGGGGTCAAGACTAGTGAAAGTTGTTATTTATATGATTATATGATGATCTTAGCCATTGACCTTAGATACCGTAGCATCAGATGTTACATAAACATCGTTTAAATTTCTACAATACACATACATCAAGTCTTTTTATCCTTAACGAGGGAGACAGTGAAGAAATCTTAAATTGACATTCAAATAGTGACAGGTTGCAAGTCCATTGCGTACAACAAGAATGCCAAGTTTATTAGAATGTCCCTTAGTCGCCTTTTACGACATTGCTACCAATACATTAAGAATCGCTGCATACTACCTGCTTTTTATATATTTAGAAGATATTTTTAATCACATATTATGAGTGAATACATGAGGTGACTAAAGGATAAAAACAAGTAACGCATTAAAAATTCCAAAACTCGTGACGTTTTGTTGAAAAAAGAAAGTGGATTTATAAACAACAATTAAAATTATAATAAAATGCAGATCAGCAACAATTGCGCAACAAAAAATAATTTTTATTCGGTCAGAAACCGCTATAGTTGTGTATTGTATTTTGTGAATGCGCGGTTGCGTAACACGCAAGGAAAGTGCGTGAATTAAATTTTCGTGCCTTTGTTAAAATGCGCGGCATTTTTAGTCCGCCATGTTGAGACACTTATAACATCCTCCTGGTAATTACTCTGATTAGATAAATAAGCCAAATAGCTGAACGTGGCCTATCAATCTTTTCAGACATATATATAATCACGTCTATATCCCTTGCGGGGTAGACAGAGCCAACAGTCCTGAGCGGACTGATAGACCACGTTCAGCTATTTGGCTTTAAGATAGAATTGAGATTCGAATAGTGACAAGTTGCTAGCCTATCGCCTAAAAATAGAATCTCAAGTTTGTAAGCCTATCCCTTAGTCGCCTTTTACGACATCCATGGGAAAGAGATGGAGTGGTCCTATTCTTTTTTGTATTGGTGCCGGGAACCACACGGCATAAAAATAAATTAATAAATAAATAAAATAACCTACCTACCACCTATTATCATAACACAAGTGCCAACTAGCGTACAGTTTATTCTTTAAAACAGAGCATAGACCACGGCCTCTGTGGTCTACCTGACTCTGTGCACCAGACAATTCTTATATATAAAATTCTCGTGTCACAATGTTTGTCTCCGTACTCCTCTGAAACGGCTTTACCGATTTTAACCAAATTTCGCATGCATATTCAGTAGGTCTGAGAATCGGCTAACATCTATTTTTATACCCCTAAGTGTTAAGGGTTGTCCACACTTAACATTTTTTTTAACTAGAAATTACTTTAAAGTGATTTATATGGCAAAACAACGTTTGCCGGGACAGCTAGTTATTATATAATGCAGCACAATTTACTCGTGCACACGGAACATTGACGTACGAACGGACAGACAGACGGTGCATGACGGTAAGTCAATCTGGAATTGTCACGACATATTATGTAAATATTAATTTACCAAATAACACAGAATATATAATATGAGATAGGGAGGGATTATTACTAAGGGATAGGCTTATAAACTTGGGATTCCTCTTTTAGGCGATGGGCTAGCAACCTGTCACTATTTGAATCTCAATTCTATCACTAAGCCAAACAGCTGAGCGATCAGTCTTTTCAAGACTGGTGGCTCTGTCTACCCCGCTAGGGATATAGACGTGATCATATGTATGTATGTATGTGAGACTTCGTCTTCTCTCATGTCGCCAATAACGTGTTAATTATAATTTAATATATCATACGACATTTTAATCCATTCCTTACATCATCTTGACATATCCAAACTGCAGTAGGTCAGTGCGCAGGCGACATTTACTGAATGTCTGTATTATGTGTATTGATTTATTATTCATCAGTTTTATCTTTAATTGAATTAATTTTACATATATTCAGATGTCACCACAAATATTGATTCAAATTATTTACATAGATACACATTCATTCAGTCATGTCTTTTGGCTCTGTCTATCCTTTACAATACATAAAAGTAGACAGAGCCAACAGTCTTGAATAGACTAATAGACCACATTGAGTTATTTGGCTTAATGAAAGAATTGAGTATCAATTAGTGACAGGTTAGTAGCCCGTAATATGTGTAATCATTATAGTAGTAGTATATCATTAAGCCGAGCAGCTGAACGTGGCAATTCAGTGTTTTTAGGACTATTGGCTCTGTCTACCCCGTAAGGGACATAGACGTGACTATATTTATGTATGTATTGTAATTTATGTATGAATGTATGCGGACACGCTGCGACCTTGCGTCTATCCTTTCTAAAGCCGGCCGTAGGTCGCACTCAGCACCAGCAACCGAGTTATTACGAGAGAATATTATCTAATCTATGGATAATAAACATACATATAACTACATACACACATATGGTCACGTCTATATCCCTTGCGAGGTAGACAGAGCCAACAGTCTTGAAAAGACTGAATGGCCACGTTCAGCTATTTGGCTTAATGATAAAATTGATATTCAAATAGTGACAGGTTGCTAATCCATCGCCTAAAAAAGAATCCCAAGTTTGTAAGCCTATTCAAATTAGTCGCCTTTTACGACATCCATGGGAAAGAGATAGAGTGGTCCTATTCTTTTTTGTATTGGTGCCGGGAACCGACGGCACATAGGTATAATTATTGTAATTATATAGTTTTGGAATCGGATTTATATACAAGATTATTCGTCTATCTATCTTTAAATATATATAACTCTGTAGCAGTGTAAAATCTGAACACTGAAAATATGAAAAAATAAAAGTATATTTAGTGTTCCAAATGTTTACATATGTACATGCATATAGTTATGTCTGTATCCGTTGTGGGGTAGACAGAGCCAACAGTTTCTAAAATACTGAAAGGCCACGTTCAGCTGTTTGGTTTAATGAAAGAATTGAGATTCAAATATTAAAAGAAGAATCCCTAGTTTATTAGACTGTCCCTTAGTCGCCTTTTACGACATCCATGGGATAAGATGGAGTGATCCTATTCTTTTTTTTATTGATGCCGGGAACCACACTTCACTATTAAGATATGAAGGAACTACAATAATATAATATGTCATGTAGGCTTTATCTTTACGTTTTTATGAAATTCACATTACTTCTGCCAATCCATTACAGGTCTATTACGCACTAAAAGCATAACCCTCTTCAAAAACATTCGGGTAATAAAGATCAAATCGAATTGATTACTCACATTCAAGGTGAAGCATCTCTAAGCATATATTTTTGTACAAAAGTAGATTTTATTGATTTGCAAGCCTGCGTCTGCGCATTTCACAAGCACACGACCTTCCATTCATTTCGCGAGAAAAATTACGTGTGAGAAAAAAAAATAGTGAAGAACAACCACATTCAATAAACAATAAATGTAAGGTTATTATTGTATCGCAATTGCTCGGTGAGTTGGTTTTGTAAATGTATTTTTGCATTGTAAAATTCAATCGAGAGAGAGCAGGCTAATAAAATTGGAATCTTTTTAAGCGGTGAGCTAGGAATCTGTCTCTATCTGAGTAGTCGATGAAGTAAACGCGAATTTGTAGCCTTAAGTAACAATGGCTATAATGTCATATCGTCGGGGATAGTTCAAATCCGCGTAACTAGCATTGAATAATTCCGCGTATATGACAAATGTAGCCATTTTAAGTTTTCGCGGGAAATTCGCGCAAAATCTTGATAGGCTGCCACCGACTTGAAACGAGTTCATTTCGACCAAGAGATAGAACACATTGCTAATTACTTTTTGTGTAAAAATGAGCTCAAAATTAATTGAAGTAATAAAGTTATTAAGTTTTAACCTTCCGCTGTTAAACTGGATCTATTGCAGATACGCACCTTTTACGTATGGTAGATTCGCGGATTTGCACTATCCCCGACGATATGTCTCTTCATCCGATAAAGGAAAAAAAATATAATTGAATAAGCACAATTATCAGTATATATGTGAACAAATAAAGCGATTTTGCACATTGTTACACTAACTATTGTTCTGTTATGCAAAATATCTTACATAATTTCTGTACAGCATACTTAGCATCATCGATTTGCTTCTAAAACTACAAAAGCCCCTTTTTAGTCGCCTAAAAAAAGTAATAGGTAAGTCGGCTTTAAGAGACAGAATTATTTTATTGACATTAATATTTTAGGTGCCCGGCACCAATACAAAAAAAAATAGGACCACTCCATCTCTCTCCCATGGATGTCGTAAAAGGCGACTAAAGAATAGGCTTAAAAACTTGGGATTCTTCTTTTAGGCGATGGGCTAGCAACCTGTCACTATTTGAATCTCAATTCTATCATTAAGCCAAATATAGCCTGAACATGGCAATTCAGTCTTTTCAAGACTGTTGGCTCTGTCTACCCTGCAAGGGATATAGACGTGGCCATATGTATGTATGTATGTACATTAAACATGCAAAGATCACTGGTTCCCTCACGACGAGAACACAACGTGCAGACGTGAACCATTTCGTGTGTTAAATGCGCACGCGCCGGTTTGTTTTGTAACTATAAAGCAACGCTAGGGTTCCTACACTTGAGATGATACAGATAATCACGTCTTTGTGTGTAACGGGGTAGACGGTTTTTGTAAAATAAGGTTCCATTACGAGGGTAGGCACAATTGCAAATAATAAAAAATCTGTGTTTTTTTTCTACATAGGTACATACGAGTATAGTCATGTCTATATTACGGGGTAGACAGAGTCAACAGTCTTGAAAAGACTGATAGGCCACCTTGTCCGGTATATGCATTTGACCTTGGATCCTGGATTGGGTGAGTCAGGATTTTACACGAAGCGACTCCCGTCTGACCTCCGCAACCTTTGCAGGTAAACCTAACCCGTATTGGATCCATTGTTACACATCCAGTTGCCTGAATGTGCAGGTTTCCTCACGATGTTTCCCTCACCGTAAGAGCATCGGTAATCAAACTAATGTAAATAACTTTTAAAAAGAGTCATTGGTTCATAACGGAGGTGGGATTTGAACCTGTGCCTTTCTGCGCATCACGCATTTTAACCGGGCACCTTACCAATTCGACCACTGACGCTCTAGCTGATAGGCCACTTTTTAAGATAAATTTTAAATTGAAATTCGAATAGTAATTTCATCGCTTGAACTAGTACGGTAAAGTCCTCATTAACCTATACAAATTCACTGGATATCCGCCTTTATAACAACAATACCTTAATATGTGGTTGACTGTACACTTTATTTAAAAGGTACAGTAAGATTCAAACTATGAGTCGGCCTCCGGTTGACCTCGTCTTGACCTTTCCTGACCACAACAATGGTCTCAGAATGATCTGTTATCTGCATTTTTTAATTTGATTGTGGTTTTTTGCGCATTTGTTATATAATAAATACATCACGAAATTGGGATACAATCGAAAAGATTGAGTGATATATCATAAACATGAATCATACCTGAGTGACCGAGCGGAGTCGGTGTTTTTTGTAAATTGCTTTAAACATATTTATAGGGAAAAGGCTTAACTTAGGATTCTTTTTTTAGGCGATAGGCTAATAACCTGTCACTATTTGGATCTCAATTCTATCATTAAGCCAAGCAGCTGAACGTGGCCTGTCAGTCTTTTCAAGACTATTAGCTCTTTATTTATACCTCGCAAGGGATATAGACGTGATTATATGTATATTTATAGATAAGCGAAAAATTCTTAATTCGAATCCCAACCCTATACCAATGACGATTTTCGAAGTTATGTACATTAGTTTCAATACTAACCAATGCTCTTACGGTGAGGGAAAACATTGTGATGATCCCATACGGGTTAGGTTCCCCTGCAAAGGTTGCGGAGATCGGACGGGAGTCGCTTCACAGGATCTCTGGTCAAAGGCATACCCCGGGCTCCTCACCAGAGTGGTGATGATGCAACCGGGACTAAAGTCAGGAGGAAGAAGGTGCAACTGGGAACACGCCAAGATGCTAGAGAGAGAGAACAAACAAATGGACAGACAACTTATCACGTTGGTGTCATTGTATGGTTTTCCTTATCTATACTAATATTATAAAGCTGAAGAGTTTGTTTGAACGCGCTAATCACAGGAACTACTGGTTCGAATTGAAATTTTTTTTTGTGTTTATTAGACCTTTAATCGAGGAAGGCTTTAGGCTATTTATGAGGAGCGAAGAAATAATAAAAAATGTGAAAAAGAACGGGGAAAATTATTCTTTCTTGAGGGCTTCAATGATGCCCAAAATAACTATTCCACGCGGACGAAGTCGCGGGCACAGCTAGTTACCTTATAAGGAAGTTTCCTTGTATATATTTCTTAACAAGATATTACTATCATTAAAAATGTATGTATATAATTTATTTTATCAACTCTTTTGCATCTAGTGAGTTGCTCACTATAATTTGCAGACTTCCTAGCTCAGTGCACTAGTTGTGACACCCTGCTTTCTCCGCCATTATGCAATTGATAATTCCTTGGTATCGAATAACTTGGCAGCTTATAACTGGTTCTTAAGACTGTATGTTATAATTTATGCTAACTTTTTATCGCTGGCTCAGTCTTTTTTAATTCAAATTGTCACTAGTAGAATCTCAATACCATCATGAAGCCATCCAACTGAACGTGGCCTTTCAGTTTTTTTGAGACTGTTAGCTCAGTCTTCCCCGAAAGTGATAAACGTGATTATATGTATGTCACGACTTGCAAAATCATTCATATCGGATTGAGCTGGCCCCAAAGGTTATATAGGTAAGCTATTGCTTGTGACTCAAAATTGGTTCAGTGGATAAGCGTGAAAGCGTAACAGGCAGATAGAGTTACTTTGATATGAACTGTATTAGTAGGTAAATAGGAATATATATGTCTACTAATATTATAAAGCTGAAGAGTTTGTTTGTTTGAACGCGCTAAGCTCAGGAACTACTGGTTCGAATTGAAAAATTATTTTGCGTTGAATTTATCGAAGAAGGCTTTAGGCTATATAACATCACGCTGCAACTATAAGGAGCGAAGAAATAATGGAAAATGTGAAAAAAAAAACGGGGAACATCATTCATCCTTGAGGGCTTCAATGATGCCCAAAATAACTATTCCACGCGGACGAAGTCGCGGGCACAGCTAGCGTATATATATATATTTTTAATAATGCAATGTCATATTATTTGTAAACTAATGCGTGGGCGTACGCGTGGGCGAGATTTGCTCGATAACAAGACAATAGCGAAGAAATTGCAAAGAAATTATCATTGCTAATGCGACCTCGACACACAGACTGACAAACAATGTGTCAGGTTGTTAGGTAATATAGTTTTGACAGATGTATTCCAAGTTCATTTGTTTTACGTACTAAATATATTCATAGATACATATTATCACGTCTATATCCTTTGCGGGGTGGACAGAGACAACAGTCCTGATAGACTGAAAGGTCAACTCATCCGTTTGGCTTAATGATAGAAATGAGATTCAAATAGTGATAGGTTGCTAGCCCATCGCCTACAAGGGGAATACCAAGTTTATAAGCCTATCCCTTAGTCGCCTTTTACGACATCCATGGGAAAGAGATGGAGTAGTCCTATTCTTTCTTTTCTAACGGTACCAGAAACCACACGGCACTTATTGTTATTTTATATTAGTATTTTATTTTATTTGACGACCTCTGTGGCGCAGTGGTAATACGCTTCTCCGTGACACCGGAGGTCCCGGGTTCGAATCCCGGTCAGGGCATGATGAAAAACGAACTTTCTCTGATTGGTCGAAGTCTTGGATGTTTTTCTAAGTATTAATTATAAAAATATAGTATCGTTGAGTTAGTATCTAGTTACATAAATTTCGAACTTACTTCGAGGCTTACTCAATCTGTGTAATTTGTCCCGTATATATGTATTTATTATTTATTTATATACTACGGTGCCTCGTCATTGCTAAACTGGCTCTGTCTAGGAGATAGTGAATGAATGTAGACAAGTGACCTATACTGCGGTCACGACTGTACCCGCTGCCAGACGGTCTAGTGTCAAATATGGAGTATATAGAAGCAGAGACCATTAGTGTTCGAATCTGTGAGGTGCCAAATTAAAATGGTAAAATACATATTAATAAAAAAAAACAATAGGACCACTCCTTGTCTTTCCCATGAATGTCGTAAAAGCTACTAAGAGATAGGCTTATAAACTTGGGATTCTTCTTTTAGGCGATGGGCTAGCAACCTGTCACTATTTGAATCTCAATTCTATCATCAAGCCAAAAAGCTGAACGTGGCCTATCATTCTTTTGAAGACTTTTGGCTCTGTCTACCCCGCAAGGGAAATAGACGTGATTATATGTATGAAGAGCAATTTTAAGATTCAGTTCATGTGTTTACGTTAACTAAATTTGACATTTTTTTTAAAATAAAATTAAAGTTTACATTTTACGGAAATGTACAATGACGGATATCCTATAAACGTCATTGAATACTTTTTAATCTGTGATTAAAAATAATATCCATATAGCTCTCTCGCTTTCTCTCAACGCGAAAGTTTTCTCTTTCATTCGCACGGTCTCACTTCCTCATTGTGTTGAAAGCTGAGAAAATATTCTCTGCAGTACCTTTGTAAAATAAAGCATTAAAAAAAAATGCGTTAGTTATATGTTAATTATATGTGCCTAAAAGCTTAATTAAATGTAGACTATTGATTATTTAATGTAATAACAAACAGTAGAACGTGGCCTGTAAATGTCAGTTTTTTAAAGACTTTTGGCTCTGTCTACCCCGGAAGTTATATAGACGTGGTTATATGTATGTAGAACGTGGGCTTTCAGTCTTTTCAAGATTGTTGGCTCTGTCTGCCACACGAGGGACAAAGATGTGATTATATGTATGTAGTGTGTAGGTAAATGTAAATTATCGTGTTTTATTACTTGAGAATATTTTCTCACTTTTACTCTTTCCCTTTATTCCCTTATTTAGTATTCTTTTTTGGGCGATGGGCTAGCAACGTCGTAAAAGGCGACAAAGGGAAAATCTATAAACTTGGAATTCTACATGTAGGCGATGGGCTAGCATACATACATACATACATATGGTCACGTCTATATCTCTTGCGGGGTAGACAGAGCCAACAGTCTTGAAAAGACTTAATGGCCACGTTCAGCAACCTGTCACTGTTCGAATCTCAATCATTAAGCCTAACAGTTGAACGTGGCCTATCAGTATTTCAAGACTGCTGGCTCTGTCTACCCCGCAACGGGATATAGACGCGATTATAAACGAATCACATCGTGAATTTGAATAGGTTTATATATACCGTCGGATGTATCAACTTACAACAGGTTTAATATTATTCATAATGTTGCTTCTTACACAATTTCGCCTTACTCTATATTATTAAATACTCTATAATTGTAACTATTGCCAATCGATTCGTATGAAGGCAATACGTATGATAGATTTTGGCGATAATTTTTATAATAACACTTGCTGTGCCCGCGACTTCGTTAGTTATTTTGGGCATCATTGAAGCCCTCAAGGATGAATAATTTTCCCCGTTTTTTTCACATATTCCATTATTTCTTTTTTCCTTATACTTGCAACGTGATGTTATATAGCCTTAAGACTTCCCCGATAAATGGTCTATTCAACGAAAATAATTTTTCAATTCGAACCAGTAGTTCCTGAGATTAGCGCGTTCAAACAAACAAAACAAACTCTTTAGCTTTATAATATTAGTTTGGATGTGTTAGAAATAGAAATGCGCCGTGTGGTTTTTGACACTAAAGATTAGGACCACTCTATCTCTTCCCATGGATGTCGTAAAAGGCGACTTAGTTTTAGGCTAAAAAAACTTGGAATTCTTCTTGTAAGCAATGGGCTAGCAACCTGTCATTATTTGAATTCCAATTCCATCGTTAAGCCAAACAGCTAAACGTGGCCTATTGACTCAAAAGGGTGATTATATGTATGTATGTGGTCCAAAAACAATGTTTTTTTTTATAATTTTTATCTAAGCTATAGTGTACCTAGAAAAATGTAGTTAAATCTCAACCCGCCTCGAGTTCTTTTATAAAATTCAATAGTTCTCACGGCTGTCTGAAAAACTGTTTATCAAAACATAATTGTGTTGTTGGTTATTGTATGCGTAGATTTTTATGCCTTTTGTTGAATTGATAGAGTTCCATTCAGGTAATCTAACTTTTTTTCATTGACTTTTTTTGGCAATACGTAGGAGTGGATCGACGTATATTGGGTATTTTTTTAAATCTCTTTTAGTACTTAAATTACAAATAAGAATGGGACTCACTCCACCTCCCTCTCATGGATATCGTTAAAGGTGACTAAGGGAAAGGCTTACGAACAAATTAAGTATCGTTAAGTTCTTATTCCATATTTCAAGACAAAAAATAGAATTTTCCATACATGGTTACTTTAATTATCTTCAATGTGAAGCAGAGTGCATTCAAGATGTGCACCGTGGGAAATTAATTTTGTCAAAGTGAATCCGACCCGGCCATCCTTGGATGTTCGCGATTACGAAAAATCACCATTTTGAGAGCATTTCGTATAAATTAATGTTCCGGTCTTATTTGTCAAGGCTGCCCGGTGGATTGTCGTTAGAACTGTTTGGAATTGGATCGATAAGTATGTGTTACAAACGAGATATGTTTTGGTATACGTTAAATGAAACTTAAAACGAAGATAAAAATGCGATATTTATTTTATATACACGATTTTTATTCATTTAAACATTCATTTATAAACAGTATATTGGAATCCGATCGAAGCAGATTTACTATCCGATGAATCACATATGAACAAATCAATTGTAAAAACTCGTATATAATTAACAGTTACCAGTATTTTATGAACAGGGAATCAGTTAAATTAAGCACAAGTTTATAATACAAGAGATTAAAAACAACAATGGACACTGGGCTTTTTACTGCCGCTGAGGTTATGCTTCGAACCCAGGCCTCCCGTATCAAAAGACAGACATGTTAACCGCTAAGTCTAAGCTAAGTTCGCAGTGGGGTCGAAGGTCGGCTGTCGCAATGACCCTATTCCCACGGAGACGACCCGGAAGGTGTGCTTGAAGGCTTTCGAGGAGCTTCAAAGAGCTTTATTACTTGATCCCTCAATAAAGTGTAATTTAAGCTACCTACTTGTCTGCGGCAAACGTAAACCTCGCGGTAATGTTGAAGTAATAAATTTTAACCAAAACTAGTGAACTTTTATTACCCATAGATTAAAAAATGTATAAAAACGCTTTTTTTATGTAGGTATAAATATGATCTTCGTCAAAAAAAATATTGTTGTCAATGTCAAGAAATGTTTTTTCATAAATTGTTGTTATATTTGACATTGACATTGACGCAGGCGTGGAACTAATACTGCCATGGAAATTTTAAAAATTCATCACTTACAGCATCATCTCTCACTAGACCACATAAGAAACTTACAAGCCAATTTTCAAATCTAGACCCAGCTGTCTGACCTATACATTTATATCAGTCAATCAGTGACCTCTTTTTTATATGGGTATGTGGTATGTAGGTGTCCTCTCATGTATTTATTTTTATATTCGTGAGCGATGCTAATCAAAAACATCTTTTTTCAAAATATAGACTGGCCCTGATATTAACTCTTTAAAAAAAATTAAAACATTGACATTTTATTCATATTCATATACTTACTTAAATAAAAACCTACAAAAACAGTTTTTTGGAACTGCCAGTATTAAAGTTCAAGGCGGATTTAAACAGATATAGGTCTAATTACGGTTTAAGAATATAAAAACACGAGCGATACAGAAAGTAAGAGTACTTTCACAATACAAGGTCGACTGCCCGCCGCCAGGGCACAGATTAAATAGCTAACAGATACTTACACTACACTCAACATTTAAGTTTAGTACGCAGACTAAATTATGAAATTAAAAAATAAAATAAAATATAATTTTGTCAGTGAACATATATTTTTCCTTTGAAGTTTGTATTCTAACGGTGTATTTTATTGATAAGCTCTGAGCTCTTACTGTATGATAAAGCGATTTTTTTAAATAAAGCGTAGAGAAGTTTTTCAGAGCGGCAAATACTCATGTCATGTATAAAACGCTACTTAAATGTGAAGTAAATTCAATAAAAAAATATTCCTTCTTAGGTCATCCAGCTAAAAAAAAGCCTTTCAGTCAATTAGAGAAAACTCGACGCCATAAAATCTTGATTATCTATTACATTATTATATTTCTGTAATTTTATCATTTTGCGTCTACAAGAACAGTGATCTTTCCCACGACTTTGTGAAGCTTCAGACGCATTTAATTACTTGGTATATATAAGTATCATTGAGTAAGTATCCTTTAACACAAGCCTAGATATATTTTTTAATTTAAACGCTCTGTGGGATATTTTTTTCTGTACAAAGGAAAAGGTTGAAACTTATATATCAACGCATTACCGAAGCCACTAAATGGATTATATATAATATAAAAAACATGTCTACCGATAAAATTATGTTTTGAATTCAAGCAGAAATGCAAATCCACTAGCATTTTTATATATTTTAGTAGTTATATAACATCGTGTAGATATTAATACAATATATTTTATATTGTAAATTATATTGTGCAAACAAAAATAAGCTATACTTCATAATCGATTTATAGCAGAAGTAACACCAACGCGCCTGTCAAGATGTACCATTTTCCACACCCATTTTTCAAAGTCATTTTTTCAAGTCAGTTAAAGCCACCTCCCTTGTGTATTGTCCAGGTAACCAGCTACCTGAATATGTTCTCCAAGTAACCATATCGTCGTAGAATACGGAGCAAGCCGCATTTTCCCGCGTTTCACTTTCGTTAAACTTTCGATGAACGGAACGGAATCAACAAAACCTTGGTCTTCCGTTATTTATGCAAATTATGTTCACGATTACTGATTTTGTATAATCTTGGTGACAATTTTTGTTAATGAAGTGTTAAGGTTTTCGGAAGAATAGAGTACCTAAGTAAATTACTTACGTTGAACAGAATAAAACCTATATTTCTGCGGGTATATCCTGAAAATTATGTAACAAAGGCTCCTTTTAGTTAAATGAACTAAGTACCTCATGATTCTGAATAGGTTGAAATATCTCCCTTTATTTTTCAAAAATATTAAAAATATCGATGTGTAAAGTGTTTTATTTGAAGTTAAAAGGTCAGTTAAAGAGTACCCCAAAACGACTAACGGATAGGCTAATGAACTTGGGATTCCTCATGTAGACTATTATCCTGTCACTATTTGCTCTAAAAGCCATCGTTAACAAAACAATAGCTGAACGTAGCTTTTTAGTCTTTCCAAGACTGTTAGCTCTGTCTACCCAGCAAAGGATATAGATGTGACTATATGTACTTATGTATTTACTTTAATAGATTTTCAATGCGTTTTCTCTTTCTAGTTTTCACTTTCGTCGCAAGCGCACGGATTATCAATAAGGCCGTGTGGTTCCGTTACACATAACGCTATGTTGCATAACCGCTGTTACATTTTATAGCTTTCGATCGTTATAGATTTGATTTACAGCTAAACGGACAATTGGTTGACGCTTCATCATAATATTTCTTCCATTCAATTTCACAATGAAAAAAGTAAATTTAAGTACTTTAATTTGTGTCTGCAGATAATTTTTAAGAGCAAGAAATGTACTATTGATAAAGTACTCGAACTAAGGCTTTTGTAATTTTATAAAAAGAAGTAATTCCAAATTAAAGGAAATAAAAGAATACAATAAAGATTTTCAGTTTTAAGAGGTTCATGTACCTACTCTATAATTTGTGTCCAAAACTGACTTAACCAAAATCTACACTAGCTATTGCTTATAAAAATGAACATATGTATATAAAAACGTTGGTTTCAAAGGCCACTGTTAACTAATTACATTGCGCTTTAAAACATTTGGGGCTAAAAATATACGAAGAAAATAAAATAAAATAGATATAAAAATGAATAAAAATTTTGCCATTAATGTGCACACAGTTAACTTAATGTTAGCTTATCACATTAAAATTTTAATTCAATCACGAAATGTTTTCATTTCTAAGTAAAAAAATTACGTCAAATTAATATTTTTTCCTCAATTAAGCCTGAAAATGTTGTAGGCTTCTCATGAGGCAGGTTAATGACCCGGATTGACTATTGTCCTTTCTAGAACCAACTGCTTGCAGCTTACATTGCCCAACTGTGGCTGGATACATGCAAATACGGATCCATTTTGTGATAAGTAGAAAATTAATTAATGTAGTAAGTAATAAATGTATTTGGGACTAACACAGCAATGTACTTATCTTAAATTCGATATTTTACAGTTATGTGAATGTTGAAATGTCGATGTGAATTTTTATGTTTAAATATGGTTATTGCCTTGCCTATTAATTAATGGTATAATTTTTTTATTTTTCTTTTTATAAAAATGTTTACTCATTGAAACATAAAATTCAAATGTCATTTAATTTTTAAACCAATAATTGCCTCCACGGTTAATAGTTTAAAAAAATCAAACTATTTAAAAAAAAAGCACTTGTTAAAATTCAAAAATAAAAAAGTCCTGCAAAGAGATTTAAAAACACTTAAAACCGAAGAAAATCCGCATGCAAAACATAGGATTGTGGTTTTAGAACCACCAATCGGTCGTCCTCATTCCTTTTGGCAAAATATTAATCGTATTGGCATTTGACACACTTATTTTTAAATCAACACTGCACTGAAAAATCCTGGCGTTCTATAACCACATTCCTATGTCACATTTTGACACTTACGTAAAATTTGGCGGCCATTTTTTTTTACACTGGCACTCGCGGCGCATGCGCGATAAGGCTGCGCTGTGAATGGCGCCCCCAGCTTTGGCGGCGACCTTATAACCTCCCCACCAAACTTATAATCTATTAATTATAGTTTTCACTGGACTTGGATCGATCGGGATAAGCTTCCTGGTTAGCATAAAGCCTTTTTGTCATTCAAAGAAAGCTTTGGCAAAAAGCTGCCCCGAGTAATGCAATGTCCGATGAAGAGAAGGCAATAAAAAAAACTCGAAAGCTTCTCAATCGATTTCGCTGAAAATTATACAGGATATAAGTACTTACAAAGTATATACAAGCAGAGAGTAAATGGAAAATAATCACGTCTATATCCCATGCGGGGTTGACAGACCCAACAGTCATCAAAAAACTGAAAGGCCACGTTCAAAAAAGGAAAAAAATAATGGAAGAGGAAGCCTTAAATTATCGTATCTTATCAAATTTAAATCGAGAACAAAGAAAGATCAATACACCGCGACGAGCTTGCATAAGGCGAAATGAACGTGGATAAAGGGGAAAAAGTATGCAGGAATCTTGTCAAATGGCCATAATCTCTGCCTACCCCTCCGGTAAAGAGGCATGATTAATTGTTTGTTGTCTAAGGCGTTCTAAGGAATCAAAAAAATTGCTTACATATGAACTTGTTCTTAATCTTACTTTAGACAAAATCTTTTGGTAACTTATGAATTACTTTTTTTATATTACACTAGCTGTGCCCGCGACTTCGTCAGCGTGGAATATACCTATAGCGTATTTTGGCCATCATTGAAGCCCTCAAGGATGAATGAAATAAATTTCCCCATATTTTTTCACATATTCCATTATTTCTTTGCTCCTTATAGTTGCAGCGTGATCTTATTTAGCCTAAAGCCTTCCTCGACAAATGGTCTATTCAACGCAAAAATAATTTTTCAATTCGAACTAGTAGTTATTGAGATAAGCGCGTTCAAACGAACAAACAAACTCTTCAGCTTTATAATATTAGTAAAGATTACCACGTAGTAAAAAAGTAATCCAAAAGTTAATCCATAAACGTCTGTATCTATTAAATTATTCTTTTACTTTTTTTAAATTGCTGATTATTATCACAGTTTCGTGTCAGAATATAACATTCATTTCACAGATCAATCACTTATATAACTTAACAATATGATTCAATTAATTCCACTGTTTCCTGCCTGAAAATGTTAAATGTAAAATAAAATTACCAATCGATTAAATCAGTTCACTGTGTCATAATAATCGTTGTTGCAAATCGGATGTAACTACTTCTCAATATATCGATATTTATCTTTGTTTAAGACATACACAATTATTATTATTTCCTTTCAATTATTAAGAAATAACATGTGAACTAAGTATATTTTTTTTAAATATACTTATACAAATAAATAAATATATACGGGACAAATTACACAGATTGAGTTAGCTTCGAAGTAAGTTCGAAACTTGTGTTATGCTTATGAGGTACTAACTCAACGATACTATATTTTATAATAAATACATTTATAGATAAACAGCGCCCCGTTTATCTGTTTGGCTTAATGATGATATTGAGATTTAAATAGTGGCAGGTTGCTAGAACATCGCCTGAAAGAAAAATCCCAAATCTCCTTTCCCTTAGTCGCCTTTTAGAACAATCATGGGAGAGATGGAGTTGTCCTATTCTAAAGTACCGATAATCATGTACATACATAGATAAAACTTTTTTATCCTTACGGGGCAGACTGAACTAACAATCTTGTAAAGACTTGAAGGTCACGTTTAGATGTATAAATGAAACTGAGAATGAAATAGTGACAGGTTAACCTATAAATCACTATCATCACTTACTTACATTTATTTTCTCTGTCTGTAGGTTTGTATGCGCTAATCTCGGAAAGTCATGATAGGATTTCGTTCCTGTTTAAAATGTTAGAAAGAAGATTTTCTGGGGAAGGTTTATATCTATAAATGGAATCCGTGCGAAGCCGGGGCGGGTCTCTAGTTTAAATATACAGCAAGAGATTAATGAATGTTTAAAATGTTTTTTTTTTCAATCATATATTTTTTTATTTCTATCATTAAGCCAAGCAGCTGAACCTAACCCCGTAAGGGATATAAACGTGCTTATAAGTATGTTATGTTTGAAATATTGAAACATTTTTTTCAACTCATATTGTATCCATTGTGCATATCACAATGCCCAATAAGAAGTGTATTATATCTTATGATGTAACTGTCACTTTATGCTCCGTGGCTCAGTTTCACCCATTATTTTAATTAAATAATAAATTTCACTTTTCTTCCTAATAACCACTGTTACTAATTAATTTCGATGTTATCTTGCATTGTTATTGTCTATGAATATATTATATAATATACCTACATAAAGTTATAAGGGATGGGCTTGTGTTAAACACGTGTAAAACAACACGAAATTAAGAAGAACATTAAATAAAATTACCTAAATGTGCAGGTTTTCTGACGATGTTTAACCACACCCTATGCGTCACGCTTTTTGTTCAGGTACCTACCTTAACCGCTTATACCACCGATGGTCTAAAATTTTTACATTCCGATACAAATCTTCGCCAACCAATGTTGAGAAACCAAATGATATGACAATTATTAAGTGATGTTCGAAATGCCTCATAAATAAAATGAGTAAAAAAAATTTATCTTGTTTTCCTACGCTGTTAGTTTAGGATGTCAGTTCTTTACTTTTTTTTATTAACTTCTATCATTAAGCCAAACAGCTGAACGTGGCCTATCAGTATTTTCAAGACTGTTGGCCCTGTCTACCCCGCAAGGGATACATTCGTAATTATATGTCTGTATGTAACTATATAGTATCAACGAGACAAGTTAGTAATTGCTCCAGTTATGTCACGAATTACGCGTAACTCTTACGTTCGAGTATCGGCGTTTGCGCATATTGACGGAATGAAGTTTCCGTCAAAATGCAAAAAAAAGGAGAATATTCAAAAAAGGAAAATATAATATATGATACCTTTGAATATTTTCCTTTTCTTTTTAATTTTTTTTTTTAAACAAATTTCTCAACCTGGATTACCTCGCAATCCACAAACAAACATGCTAATTATTCTATAGTAGTAACGTTACGCCACGCTTCGGATCATAAATAATTCAAGTAACGTGTACCATTTGCCAATTACAACGTAATTAAATGGACGCAGAGGCACTGAGGAATTGGTCACTTGAGAGACCTATTTGCATTTATGTCATCAGGGTATGGTCCCAGATTCAATCCCGGTCAGCCCTTTTTTTGTTTTCGAAAGAATACTTTTTATTAACGGCCTTTTTTTGTGAGGGTTTCCTTATTGTGACTGCCTACCCGCTCAAATTCCTCCTATGCACCCTTACTTGCCATTTTGAGGGTGTGGCGATATATATACGCCACAAGTCACAAAAATAAAAAATAGAATCACGCGACGCTATCAGTCATAAACAGTGAAAATACCTAAATCGCGCAAGCAAAGTTTCACGGATTGGAGCAATATATACAACCTCCGACACAACATCGTCGGAGCCGCCGTTCCCCAGGCACACCTAGCCTGCCGGAAAATCTTCCCTTTGGTGGCGGTCGACCCGAATTAATATTAAGGGCATCATGAGATCTCAAGGAATTCCACCACGACGCCCTCTGACTTCCCGGCGCCCTTTATTCACTAACTCAGATAAGACTTTATCTACTCTCTCTTCCCATAGTTATCCGAAGTGATAAACATATTAAATGAGCTAAGATATAAAAATATACTTAGACTTGCCAACATCAACGGGCAGGCCATAACACATCAATTTTGTCAAAAGTGCAATGTCTCTATAACAAGTATTTCTCCGATTCGGAGGTAGTTAGGAGCATATAACGTCCATAAGTTTCCGAGCTGTAAAATGTTTTTAAAACAAGTAGTTCCACGTCTTGTCAACGTTACCAGTGACAAGAGTTCCAGCGCGGGAATGCAGACGGAGTTCTTGGCACCATATCGTAAGAGTTTTTCACATTTTTTTTCGACTGTTTACCATTTGCCACTACCACCACACCAATACAAAAAAGAATAGGACCACTCCCATCTCTTTCCCATGGATGTCGTAAAAGGCGACTAGGGGATAGACTTACAAACTTGGGATTATTTTTTAGGCGATGGGCTAGCTGTCACTATTTGACTCTCAATTCTATCATTAAGCCAAATAGCTGAACGTGGCCATTCAGTCTTTTCAAGACTGTTGGCTCTGTCTACCCCGCAAGGGATATAGACGGGACCATATGTATGTATGTATGTAAACATGTCGTGGTATTCGTGAGTAATATTAACAGAATGTACCAACGATTTAGATACAATATACGGGTTCGACTCTCGGCCTTGACCAGTGAAAGTGAGACAGTACAATGCATACATACATACATACTTACAAGCCTTATTCTTATGGTAATAAGAGTTGTTTGTTGATAATTAGATCATATCATGTGCCGTGTGGTTCCCGGCACCAATATTAAAAAAGAATAGCACCACTCCATCCCTTTCACATGAATGTCGTAAAAGACGACTAAGGGATAGGCTTATTATAAACTTGGGATTCTTCTTTTAAGCTAGTAACCAAGTCACTATTTGAATCTCAATTATATTCTTTCTTTCGTCCACATTCTATTCTAAGATTGGATATTTGTGAAGTTGACGTTGTTGAAGGAAATGCTGCAGTGCAGTTTGTTACCGTTTCTTCTGCTCTTTGGAAGCGGCAGTAAACTAAGTTTTAAGTTATTTATTTGACGTCAACCGATGTTGTGAAACCAAAAGATTTAACAATTATTAAGCGATATGAAGTATCCTATAAATGAATAAAAATTTTGAATTTGAATATCATTAAGCCAAACAGCTGAACGTGGCCTATCAGTCTTTTCAAGACTGTTGGCCTGTCTGCACACAAGGGATATAGACGTATGTATGTATCCGTAAATATAATGACTAGTACAATACCGATTGATCTACGGCTACTGCCCACTGCAAAGTATCTCATTTCAGACACGGTTACGACATTATTGTGGTCAGTCATACTAATATTACTCAACAAAGTGGGGTGTCCACGCAGTAAAGCTTCTATCCACTTCGCGATAATGTTCCAGCAACCAACTATACTTAAGTTCATACATACATATGGTCACGTATATCCTCTATATCCCTTTCGGGGTAGACAGAGCCAACAGTCTTGAAAAGACTGAATGGCCACGTTCAGCTATTTGGCTTAATGATAGAATTGAGATTCAAATAGTGACAGGTTGCTGGCCCATCAAAAGAATCCCAAGTTTGTAAGCCTATCCCTTAGTCGCCTTTTACGACATCCATGGGAAAGAGATGGAGTGGTCCTATTCTATTTTGTATTGGTACCGGGAACCACACGGCATAAATGGTATATTATATGTATAGATGGATAGACTCTTTATTACACCATAAGAAAAAGAAAAACAGAAACAACACACAGGTTACGCAATGAGGTAGGTACAAAGGCCATAATCATTGCTTTCGCCACATCTCCAAAAACTACATGTCCTTTACAAATATTAGGTCGTAGGAATAAATTGTAACGTGAGTAGAGGCCCTTACGTTGTATGTATGCTTGTTTAGGCCGATACACATACTAAACTATTAATAGATCATGCCCTTTCACCCTTCCAAGTTCTGTTAATAAAACTGTTAGGTACATATGGCTAGGTCCGCTTAAAATGGTGTCATGTTTGACCTTGGCTCTTAAATAAGTACTATTCTAAATTTCATGAAAATCGGTTACTTCAGCAGACAAAAGTTATGAAATTTTGCCCATTATGACCAACAAACATCCAACGTTTGTTAACATAATATTAATGAATGTTTTACATTGAATTTGAATTCATACAACACTACTATGATAATGCAGCACACACATAATGTCCTTACACATAATGTAAGGCCAATATTTTCTAAAATAAAAATTTGTTCTTTTTACATTTACCGGTATTTTTAGTCATCTCATCATTTTTTGTATGTGAAAGAAGCGGAAGATGTATGCTATGCAGGGATCGTGGCAAGTGGCAAGATGTATGTAGATCTACCGACCCTTCTGGGAAAGAGTCGTGTTTGTATCTAAGCATTGTATCATAATTATATGTGATCAGGTTCAAATAGGTATACGGATATCTGACTCACCCAATCGCGGGTCCATGGTCAAAGGCATACCCCAGGCTCCTCTTCAGAGTGGTGAGGATGCAACTGGCACTAAGACTAAGTTGTGCCTTTGTACTGATTTCTCTTTATTATAAGCTTTCCCTTTTGTACATAAATATATAAATTAATAAAAATAACGCCAGGAGGAAGAAGATACAAATTGGTATAAAATTCGTTACACAAGGAGTTATTTAGAAAAATATTACCTACATCAGCATAGTCCATAAGGTTAACTCATGATCAAGTAATTTTATGTAAATAAAAAAATTAAACATAGTTTGGTAGGTACTTGCCCTCCAAATTAAGGAAACACCGAATGTTTAGAAAGTTTTTAGTAAACATAATTACTATATTTATCTAATAATACTATCGGTAATCGTGGGAAAGATATGTCGGATATCCGTCCGCTGATTTAATGTGAATGTGAAAAGAATTAAATACCTATAGGTACGCATAATTTTTGTAAATACAATCTATCTACACCGAAAAATTAGTTCCAAACTGCTAAAGAGTTAAAAGTAAATATCAAATCTTTTTTTTTATAAATAAAATATTTATAACTTACTGGTAGTTAAGGTACAATTTTGTCATATGGTGAGGGAAAAACATCGTGAGGAACCCTGCACATTCAGGCATCTGGATGTGTAACCATGATCGATCCAATACGGGTTGGGTTCACCTGCAAAGGTTGCGGAGGTCAGATGAGAGTCATAATCTAAAGCCAGGAAGCAGACGAAGTTACTTAGGGAACATTTTTTTTCATACGACTTAGGTACCTACATATAAATATGATATGTGTTTTCAAATCTTTTAATAATATCTTACAAAAATTGTTGTTATATGTTACGTTATATCATTCACGACTGTGTCCCACAGGGGTAGACAGTAACAACGGATTAATAAAATCATCACTTCTTTTATGGATATCTCCTATAAGAGATTTTAATTTATAAAACTTACTTTATATACCATCTTTTGCTTCCTTAAATGATTTCAAAGCTCAAACATAAGATAACATATTCAAATTGTGCCGTAACAAAAAAAATTGCGGATAAAGCTAATAAATTAACGTATTTCTGAGTGACGCACGCGCAGACGGACAGACAGGCGGGCCGGACACTATCGACCTTGCTTTGTGTGTTCGTAATTGCTATGATATCGCTTTCCGGTTTTTGTAGGTACGATTCGAGTAAAGCAACCTTTCTAAGATTTATTGTTTGTTAAGAAAAATGGAAAAATGTATATAGTACTCTAGCATCTAGAATAGAATAGATTTATTTTCAAAACTGGATACAAGGTATCACTTATTGACCTCACATCACTTAAATTTAATTACAACTTCTGCCGCTTCCAAAGTGCATGTGAAAAAGAAGCGGCGAAACAAACTACACTGCAGCATTTTCACCGGACGTCAATTTACAAATACATATCTCTTAAATCTGAATGATTAATCAGAGATGTCTCCGCGTCTCTCTTCCCTGATATACGAGTATTATAGGCTTATAGGCTATGGGCTAGCAACTTACCTATATGTCTAACCTGTAAAGGATTTTAGTCTAAGGGGGCTGACGAAAATGCTGCAGTGTAGTTTATTCCGCAGTTTCTTCTACACTTGCGCTTTGGAATTAGCAGTAACTTTAATTAATCAATTCCTATATACATTACGTCTCGCGTAACCATGCCGTATGTGTGTGTTATGTATAGCCTTTCCCACGAATATTGCTAACTTTTAAGCCAATTCTGACAACTCCATCAGATTGTGCGCAGGCGAGCGGATATTCGTGATCGGCGGCTTTTTTATGATAACCAATACCTAAAGATAAAATCGAGTAGAAGACAGAAAGTCAGCCGAAAATACTTAGTGAGAAGCTAAAATGCAGTTAGGTACTCAATTCCAATCAACAAATTAAGGACGCTATTCGCTTTCTTCTTATGGGATTATAGTAAGTATAGTTATTTGATACTCAAAAAAGGGGTTATCTGAAAAAAATTCCGGGACAATTGATGTTAATGATTTTGTAGATAACGACGTGTTATTTTTTTTGGAATTATAACTTTGCCACCTCGTATCTTTGCCGCGCGCACCGCCATATTGGAAAAATTGTTGGGCGCCATTTTTAACGTAAGTATTTTGGTATTTTGAGAATAACTCCGTTCCTACTACTGTCAGTAGTTATAAAATTACAAAAAATTTTAAAACTGTTGGAAAACTTTCTAGGTAATAATACCAATTAACTGGACTATACTTAAACTGTTACATTTTATTTTTGTAGTTATGTGCTCTACAGAAGCGAGCACAATGATGAGGTTTCTAAAAATTAAGTCGAATAAGGGAAACAAACATACTATAATATAAACATAATAGAATATTGAACGTCATTATTGGATTCTTCTTCAAATTATTTTTGTAAGTACTATTATTTTTAACAAATTAACTCCATAAACTGACCTATTTTCTTGAAACTTTGGATGAAACAGGCCTCCTTTTTTTTTAAAGTCTTAAAATTTGGCAAGGACAAGATCTTTTAATTTTTTTTATTTATTTTATCCTCAAATATATTTCTCGCCGTGTTAGGCTCGCAACTAATTATTACAGGATAGAAGCCCCAAGCAAGAATTAGTTAAGTGGAGTAAGTATTAATAAATTCAAATGGATTATTTCTTAACTTAATCAGTAACTATAAAGTCGCGAGCGAAAACCAGTCTGGAGTATTTCGTTATTGTATCACTTACAGTTTTACACTAAAGTATTGAAAGAAAGCAATTTCGTAAACGGCCCTTGACACATTTGGAGCAGCTGAAGCAACGAATTAATA
This sequence comes from Amyelois transitella, assembly GCF_032362555.1. Classification (NCBI taxonomy): domain Eukaryota; kingdom Metazoa; phylum Arthropoda; class Insecta; order Lepidoptera; family Pyralidae; genus Amyelois; species Amyelois transitella. The sequence goes on from NC_083517.1 coordinate 10,351,877, forward strand.
TTCAAAGTAAGTAGGTCTTATTGTATATACAAATAAAGCATAAATTCCCACAAACGTGTGTTGAATGTAGGAATGTTTCAGTTCATTTGCGATGCGGCTCGCGGTATTTGGTTTTGGCAAGTGCGCAAGAGTATGTAAGAATGCATTGGGAGAATAAACAATACCTGTAATAGTTTTAGAGTAGTTTTCAATGGGAAAAACCATTGTTATTGTTTTTCCATGCCGAAACCGTGTCCAATTGTCATTGGAGGTGACCGATACGATATGACAAGGTTTATTCACTTGTAAAGCTTAGGTATTAAGTATAACTAAATACAAATAATCATCTTAAATGATAATAAATAAAAGAAAAACAAAATATTAGAATATTCTTTGCTATTAATCAACAAATACTGATTACTCACACATATAATAAATCTATTTTAAAAAGAACGTCAAATAACATTTCATCCGCCTTTTGTACATTTTATATTCTGCAATGATGTTTTTAAATATATAAATATTGTTCAACAAAAGACGTGTCAAGATTGTTTACTTTTATTTCAACTTAAAAAAATAGGTAGTTTTCAAATTCCTACGCCCAAAACGTAAGTTATATTTTTAGCAGTGGACTTAAGCCTTATTCTCGTAATCTCGTTTCGTTACCGTTTCGTAACAAGAGTAACGCCCTAAGGTGAAATGTAATTCCTAAGAAATTATTACCAACACCGCGCAACGGCCCGGTTGTTGTTTTTTTTTTAATGTCATTGGCAATGTTCTAAATTTACTCAAACTAGGCATTAGTTTAAGAGCGATCAAAAAAATTTGAACTTACAAATATTTAGAATGCCGTGTGGTTCCCGGCATCAATAGAAAAAAATAATTGGACCACTCCAACTTTTCCCCAAGGATGTCGTAAAAGGCGACTAAGGGATAGGTTTATAAACTCGGGATTCCTCTTGTAGGCGATATCCCTTGCAGGGTAAACAGAGCCAACAGTCTTGATAAGACTGATTGGCTTAATGATAGAATAATTGAGATTCAAATAGTGACAGGTTGCTAGCCCATCGCCTAAAAGAAGAATCCCAATAAGTTTTACCTAAACGCCACACCGAGAAAGAGACTGATGTATGTATGTATGTACAAACGATTTATTTCAGTTCTTTCTTATGTTCGTTTAAGAGTGCCGTGTCGTTCCCGGCACCATTATAAAAAAGAATAGGACCACTCCAACTCTAGCCCACGGATGTCGTAAAAGGCGACTAAGGGATAGGCCTATAAACTTGGGATGGGGGACGCTTCTTTTAGGCATTGGGCAAGCAACCTGTCACAATTTGAATCTAAATTCTATCACTAAGCCAAACAGCTGAGCGTGGTCTATCAGTCTTTTCAAGACCGGTGGCTCTGTCTACTCCGCTAGGGATGTAGACGTGATCATATGTATGTATGCTTTCCTATGTTACTCAAACTATTATACATAGCTATCCATCAATTGCATTTGCATTGCACGTAATGTCTTCTGCATTTCACAAGACAAAAGCTCTTGAGTACACAATGAGCTTTTTGTCTCCGTCGGGAGCTTCGATTGGATCACACCGAGGGTATACCCATTATGGAAACTGATATAGACCCTAAATAGCTACTTTTGAAGTTAAACCCACATTTTTAAGGTTTGAATTCTATTGGTGTGGTTCCCGGCGCCAATTGGAAAAAGAATAGGACTACTCCTTCTCTTTCCCTGGATGTTGTAAAAGACGACTAAGGGATAGCATAGATTATAAATTTGGGATTCTCCTTTTAGGCAATGGACTAACAAAATGTCACTATTTCAATCTCAATTCTATATCATTAAGCTAAACAGCTGAACATGGCCCTTTAGTCTTTTCAAGACTGTTGGCTCTGTCTACCCCGCAAGGGGTATAGACGTGATTATATTATATGTACGTATGTTGAATCAAAATAAGTTAGGTCGGATTAATAGTTAGGATTTTTCTAACGGGACCCCGTTTCTTGTCTCCTTAAAAATCTCTTCATTATATATACATACATACATATATACACACATACATTATATACACATACATAGTCACGTCTATATCCCTTACGGGGTAGACAGAGCCAACAATCCCGAAAAGATTGAATGGCCACATTCAGCTGCTCGGCTTAATGATGGAATTGAGATCCAAATAGTGACAGGTTGCTAGCCCATCGCCTAAAAAAAGGATCGCAATTTTATAAGCTTATTTACCCTTACCCTTATATTCATTATGTATACATATATTTAGTTCTATAACAATTATATTTTAGGGAAGGCCTTAATTAATAAAGTAATTAATTTCGTACTTACAGTTACGAAATGATGACGTTATTACTGGGAACAGTCTGAGTCAGTCAGAAAATCTATGAACTTTTTAACCACGTACTTTGACCGACATTTGTTACTGCTACAATTAAATACACTTAACATGTCTTTATCCCTTACGGAGTAGACAGAGCTTTCTAACGATGAAGAACAGTTAAAGTATGAATCTTGGTTGAGGCCTATAACCAGCAATGGTCTCTCAGTTTGTATGATGGCGAAATTCTCGCCAATTTATCAATACTTACATGAAAGGGTGTTGACAACAGTAGGTCAGACCTCAATCTTGATTCACGTAACAATACCAACCAGTTCAGGTCGAATGCGGCGACCTCAATGCGAAGCGGCCAAATTGCATCGTTGGTAACGACGCGATTATTTCTCGACACGAATGGACATCTCAAATTGATGGGGTTGGCGCCGGTCAGCGGAGTACAATGGACTATTTTTCACAAGTGGAAAATCATTCTACACGTTCGTTTTACAGGCTTTCTAAACTCGGTCATTTGTATGCGTTTGTGTTTTTTAGACCTTAGACCTCCTATACCTAGGAGTACGATCATTAATGTATTTAAAATTTAAAGGTTCAATCTTCGAATGCCAAATAGGATGACTTAGACTTTTTTTCCCTTAACATGATATAGATACATAACATTTCAGCGATTTCTCCCTAACATTATACAAACAATTTCAATAACATCAAGAAAAGAATAAGACGGTGTCAAGACAACACTTTCCTGATATCGACATCAAAATCGGTTCAGCGAAACGTGAAATAATCGCTGACAAAAACTATTCTTTGTTTATAAATGTTTATTTATTTATAAGTTTCATACATGTACATTAAGTGGGTAGGTATATTTATTATTTGTATATTTATGTTAGTATATATGTTATTGCTCAGTTACGTACACGCTCAATTTAAGACCTAGATTCTTCTCTTAAACCCATCGCTCTAACATCAATCGATTCACGGCATCCTCTTTGAAATCTTAAAATAACACCAATTCATCAGCAAATAAAACTTTATTCGCACTCTCTAGCCCGCCTCCGATACCATACTCTCAACGTGAGCATATAAATAGTTCTTAGTACTATCAAAAACACAAATAGGATGCCTGTGCTAATGCCTAGATAGTATAGTTGGACAGCTGGGTCGTCCAAGGGCCTGGCGCCTGTGGTTTTAAGGTACACTTGCCGCTTGATCCTGTAGAACCAAGTTTGTTTTTTTCGATAAAACATTTATGACCAACGGTCGCATGGTTTTGTTTAGTCACAATTATCTTCTTCGTTCTCAGTTAGCCTGAAATTAAATAAATTATATTCAACTAGTTGTTGCCCGTAACTCCGTTTGCGTGTTATCTATACTAATTTAATATTATAAAACTGAAGAGTTAGTTTGTTTGTTTGAACGCGCTAATCTCAGGAACTACTGGTTCGAATGAAAAAAATATTTTTGCGTTGAATAGACCATTTATCGAGGAAATACTTATAATCACGTCTAATCCCTTGCGGGGTAGACAAGGCCTTGTCACAACAGTCTTGAAAAACTGATAGGCCACGTTAAGCTGTTTGGCTTAGTGATAGAATTGAGATTCAAATAGTGAAACAAGGAAATCCCAAGTTTATCAGCCTATCCCTTAGTCGCCTTTTACAACATCCACGGGAGAAAGATGGAGTGGTCCTATTCTTTTTGTATTCGTACCGGGAACCACACGGCACTGCCGGGAACCATACGAGTATGATACCTATTGATATGAATGGACATCAGGCTTATAATGAAAACTTTACTTGAAATTGAGATTTAAATAGTGACAGATTGGTAGCACATCGCCTAGATGGATTGGTCCTATTCCTTTTTTTATTGGCCAAAAACCACACGGCACATTACTAAAAAGATTCCAGTTATTTAAAAGATAACCTTTAGTATATCAATTACATGTATACTAACGGTAAAGGTCGACGACCTGTGCACAGGGTATGTCTGAGAGTCACCACCAGCACCAAAGCTACCACCACAGCGCCAATCAGCGCAACAAAATTGCATAGGTAGATCTGAATCATCATGAAATCAGAAAAAATAAAGTGGAAGAGTTGATGAGGTGTTGGCCTTGTAAGCAACATAGGTACTTACGAGTATGATACATACATATGGTCACGTCTATATCCCTTGCGGGGTAGACAGAGCCAACTGTCTTGAAAAGACTGAATGGCCACGTTCAGCTGTTTAGCTTAATGATAGAATTGAGATTTAAATAGTGACAGATTGGTAGCACATCGCCTAAAAGAGGAATCCCTAGTTTATAGTAACAGCTGCAGTGTAGTTTGTTCCGCCGCTTCTTCTACACAGGCGCTTTGGAAGCGGTAGTAGTTATAATTAGATTTAAGTGATGTGACGTCAATAAGTGATACCTTGTATCCAATTTTTGGAAATAATTCCATTCTATTCTTTATCCTATCCCTAGTCCGCCTCCTCTTACGACATCCGTGTGATAAATATAGAGTGGTTTAATTCTTTCCAAATACGCAAAAAAAGTAATGGGGCCACCTAAAGACAAAGAATAAATACCTATAAATAACAAACCTGGCAAGAATGCGGTTCGTGAAGTGACTTCGAACTCTTGGATGTCATTATATGTCTTTAACTGGCTCCCAATTTATTATGCATAATGGTTTTTGTAGATAACACAATTAATTAGGTATCCTTCGGTGAAAACTTCGAAATAATCTTTAGAAAAAAAAGCCAACGATTATTATAAAACCGTTAAGAAGTTCGGTGTATTAGAATATCGGGCATCAACCACGGCATTTTTTCACCACTTTTGTATTATATTTATATGAATTTTCTATATTTTTGTAGCAGATTTTTTTAATTTTAATCGAACCCGTGTGATTTGCATGTTTTCGTTACATTTTGATTTGACAGCCTGCTTGTCAATTTGACTGATATTAATCAAGACCAATCTAGATAAACCAACAACCCAAATAATATTATAAACTAGCTGTGCCCGCGACTTCATCCGCGTGGAATAGTTATTTTGGGCATTATTGAAGCCCTCAAGGATGAATAATTTTCCCCTTTTTATTCACATTTTCTATTATTTTTTGCACCTTAAAGTTTCAGTGTGATGTTATATAGCCTAAAGCCTTCCTCGATAAATGGTCTACTCAAAAGGAATTTTTCAATTCGAACCAGAAGTTCCTGAAATTAGCGCGTTCAAACAAACAAACTCATCAGCTTTATAATATATTAATATTAATTAAGGAACAGAATAATGATATACGCAGTTCAATTGAATTTATGTCGTCAAGGTATGACGATATGGCTATTAGGTTAAATTTGCTGGAAGAAGAACGTAAACACGATCGTGATTATATAAAAATACTGGAGGCGAGGGTTGAGAACTTAGAGCGGCAATTAAAATACTCTTCTATTGAACTACGCAACGTACCAGCCCAGAAGAACGAAACTAAAGAAGATTTGGTGAAACTTGTGAAAGCCACTGGATCGGCGCTGTCCCTTCCAGTTCGGGACTCAGATATCAAAGACATATATAGAGTGCACGGCAAGACTGAGGGTAGACGACCAATAGTAGCTGAACTGAATAGCATTGTGCTGAAAGATAGCCTAATTCGTGCTGTCAAAACTTACAATAAGAGTAATCCGGGAAGTAAGTTCTCTACCACAAATTTGAAAATAAACGGACCGTCTGCACCAGTGTACCTGTCTGAAATTCTGCCCCCCAAAACAAAGAAATTATTTTATTTGGCCAGGAACGCAGCTACTGCTGGCGGATACAAATTCTGCTGGACCTATAACGGCAGGGTCTACCTTCGCAAATCTGAAGGAACACCGCAGATACGTATAGCCTGTGAAGACGACCTTAATACTTTAAGTACCCAGTAACTTTTGTAGCCTTAACTTGCTTTATTCCCGTGGTTATTTTTTTTTATACGTATCATAAAGTATACTCATTGCATTCACATTGTTGCACATACAAATTTTTATTGTTAGTTCTTTTCGTAACACCAATTTTCACACTCACGTTCTTAACAAACTCAAATACAGTTGCAAATACGTCACAACTTACTTCAATAATCAAGAATTTTTACAATGGATGAAATTGTAATCAAATAGATGAGATTTCAATATCTAAGTCTATTACGTGTCTACCTGAACAAGTATCATGTGTGGTAAAAAGTTCAACCAACTTATTGACTGTACTAAGCCAAAATATACGCAGCATTTCAGCAAACATCTCCGAACTTTTAGTACTGCTAACAAGATTAGATATTCACCTGGATATTCTCGTGCTTAGTGAGTGTTGGCTTTTATCCAACCCTCTCATTCCTAGTTTGGCTAATTACTCATATTATTTCAGTACAAATAATACGTTGCAAAATGACGGGGTTGTGGTTTACGTAAATGACTCCATCAAAAATGCTGTGACAATGTCCCACGATCTACTTGACTCAAATAATGTCATAATAAGATTGGGACAACATACTGTTATAATAGCGATATATCGTTCTCCATCTTTCCGAGATACTACAAATTTCTTCTGTTCTCTGGACAGTACCCTTACTAAGTTAAGGTCTTTCAAAACTATAATTATAATTGGTGATATAAATATCAACATAGCAAATAGTAGTGATGATAATGCTGGCTCATATTTAAATCTACTAGCTTATCATGGTATTCTTCCCGGACACAGCTTTCCAACACGTGAAGGCGCCTGTCTGGATCATATCATGCTTAAGACTAGCTCACCCGCATTGTCCGTTGTAGTTGATACGGTAATAACAGATCACCATCCTGCGATACTAGCTCTTTCAACTAAAAAAGTAAATAAAACTCCGGCTAAACATCTTAATATTAACTACTCGGCATTAGATGATACAATTAATAATATTGATTTCTGTCCCTTATTTGAGTCACGTGATCCAGACCATGCAGCGTCTTATCTCATTGATAATATAAATACATGCATCAAGTCAAGCTCAAAATACACATATACTTCGTGCCGCAAGCGGATCTTAAAACCCTGGATAACTCCAGGACTTATAAGATGCATGCAGAATAGAGACAACATGCACAGAACCCTGAAACTAAACCCTAACAACGATACACTTAAATTGACCTACACGCGATACCGGAATTATCTCTGCAATTTAGTCAAAAAGTTAAAAAGATTACATGACAAGGAGGAAATTAAAAAAGCAGGCAAAAACACAAAAAAACTCTGGGACGCAATACGTAAAACAACTAATATGAACAAACAAAGTTACCAGTCTGAATCTCTCCTATCTATTAAACACACACCTGAAGAGTCTGTCAACTATGTAAATGATTATTTTTCAAGCATTGGTAAAACATTGGCTTCCAATATCTCATCCAAATCATCCTCTACATGGTCATCATCTTCGTCTTCATCAGCCTCTTTTGTACTCAGTAATATAGACGAAATAGAAATTTACCGCATTATTGATTCATTAAAAACGGATGCTGCCCCAGGGTGGGACAATATCTCGGCCAAACTACTTAAAAGATATAAAGAGCAATTTGCTCCAGCTATCTCACATATATGTAATCTGTGTATTGGTCAGGGTGTCTTTCCTAGACTACTTAAAATTGCTGTGGTACATCCGATTCACAAATCTGGTGGAAGTGAAGTTGTCGACAACTATCGACCGATTAGTAATTTGACGACACTATCTAAAATTCTTGAGCGCATTATCCACACTGCCTTAATAAGGTATCTTGAGCGACACTCCCTTCTGTCCAAAAATCAATATGGGTTTCGACCTAATATGTCTACCTCCCAAGCCGTTGATTTGATCACTGATACTGTTGCCAAGGCACTAGATTCCAAGCAAAAATGTATTGTCATGTTTCTCGATTTTAGAAAAGCTTTTGATACAGTATCAGTTCCACTTCTTATAACAAAGCTTGAGAATATCGGGGTAAGGGGGATGCAACTCAATTTGCTTAGGGATTACTTGAGTGATCGTGTACAGCGTGTCAAAATAGGAAAGTTCATTAGCTCTGACCAAAAGATAAATTATGGTGTTCCGCAGGGGAGTATATTGGGGCCTTGCCTATTTCTGGTATATGTGAATGATTTGTGCAATCTCCCTTTGTCAAATGGCAAAATAGTGTCATATGCAGACGATACAGCCCTTATTTTCACGGGTTCTACTTGGACCGAAACTTTCCGAACGGCTCAGGCAGGTTTTGATCGTGTAAAAGATTGGTTAAATGACAATTCTTTAACGTTGAATGTCAACAAAACAAACTATATTGCGTTTAGCATTAGAAACGTCAACCGTCCCGATCCTGCGAACCACTGTTTGGTTGCTCACGGTTATCAGTCTGTTTCCTGCAATAACAATTCATGCCAATGCCCTAGACTAGAGAGTATGAATACCACCAAATACCTTGGCATTACTATTGATAAACACCTAAACTTTGAACCCCACATTACCCTGCTATCTAAACGCATTAGAAAACTCATATATATTTTTAGAAAATTGCGCTATATAGCAGACTCAAACGTTCTGCGTATGTCGTACCTTGCATTATGTCAGTCTGTACTTATATATTGTATTACTGCATGGGGAGGTGCAGCAAAAACTCATCTCCTACTAGCAGAAAGGGCTCAAAGAGCTGTGTTAAAAGTGTGTACTTTTAAACCGTTCAGATATCCTACGTCTGAACTATATGAATTCTGTGGAGTGCACACTGTGAGGCAACTCTTTATTCTTGCAACAATAATGCAACAACACTCACATATGCCCTTTATTGCTCAGCCTGAAATCAGAAATAATAGACTTAGAATCCCTCTTCCTGAAGTTGAGACGGAATTCATGAAAAGATTCTTTCACTATCTCGGACCTTATTTTTATAAAAAAATTCATTCGCAGATACCAATCTACGCCCTCAATAGATTTAACTGTAGGAAAAGGGTGGGTGAATGGTTGAAATCGCTGACCTACGAGGAAACTGAAAATTTAATGATATCTGCTTTGTAATAATAATATTTTTCAGCACCATTGCTTATAAAGCTGGTATTATGTCTTCGTATTGAGTTTAATAATGGTTCAAATTATGAACTTGTTAATAATATTCCGCACTAGTGCGGTAATCTAAATTAATCCAATTAAATCTAACTGTCAAGGATTGCAAATAACATCAGTGTATTCGTATACCATCAATAATTCACAAATTGCCATTTTTTATAATTACACAGTTTTGCCTTTAATATTTAAATTTTCATTTTCGAATGCTTATGTCTGCGTGATGTTTCTTGCCTGCAAATTGTTTGGAAAAATGTCGTATATTGCTCGTTTGCGTTGATTGTTGCGTGCTCGGCTTCATTGCTTAGATATTGCCTTGTATGCGATGGCCAACTAAGCGAACTCGAAGTGTAATCTACTAATATTTACATATATATATCTAAGGGTGTAATTAACTTGCGCTGTAATACACTGCGCTACACTCACGCTACACTCCACCTTCTACTTAGTATATTAGTTTTGGATTTTTCTATCTTTTGTGTTTAATAAAGATAAGTTTTTCTTTTTCTTTTTGTACATTGAATATTGGGAGAGACCTGGTGACCCGTAATACAGGATCCTCAGGAGCCTAGCATGGGCACCAGTTCTCCACAATTGTTTGTTTACTATCTACTAGACTTGTGAACTGTATATTTTGTCAACTGTATTTTGTATAAATTATTGTGGAGAAAATAAATAAACTATTACTTACTTACTTACTATTAATTAATATAGATGCGAAAGTGAATTTATTTGTTTGTTTGCTACTTCTTCGCGGGTTATCTGCATTAATCTTCTTGAAATATCACGCATATGTGCATAATTAAAAGTCTGGAAAAGGACATAGGGTACCTTTCATGCCCGTAAAAATAAAGTTCCCGTGAAATTTGCGAAAAACTTGTATCTATTCTTTTATAGGTGGCGTTTATCTACCATCTGCAAAAAGCGACGAATTAATCGTCGCCTTGGCGCTTAATTCACGCGGGCCAAGCTGTGAGTAAAAGCTAGTGAGCCATAAACCAACGAGACGGAATTGAGCATAAAGCAAAAGCAAAAATCTATTTCCACGCTCTGGTATATAAGTGAATAAAAATCAATAGTCAATATTCAGTCAGATTGCTATCTTTAAAAGTAGACTCACAAATTAAAAATCACGTTTATTGTACCTACCTACATAGTTACGAAAGAACACAAAAATACAGTAAATTTGTTAGACAAACTACATATACAAAGGCGGACTTATCCCATTTAGGGATCTCTTCCAGTCAACCATTGAATATCGAAGAGGAGAGTTAGTTTTGAATAGGTACGTAAAAATCAAACGACCCTTAGTTTAAGGCTTACTAATTGCTGATTCCAACTTAGGTTGCTAGTCTATCACCAAAAAACGAATCACAACTTTAAAGCAATATGTTGATTTTTACAAATCACATGAGAAAAAGAGCACAGCTTTTTTCATATGAGGCAATATCGCAACGAGTAATTCTCGTAACTTTAGTTTGGGACCACTCCCATATCTTTACTCTATGACTCTATCTATCAGTAAGCTATACAGCTGATAGTGGCTTTTCAGTCTTTTCTAGGCTGTTTTGTAGGCTCTGCCTACCCTCAAGGGGTATAGATTAAATGTATATATGGTTTTTCTCAATTCATCTACCCAAAAATCATTAATCTTTCTTGTTTATGTAGCCGGGTAAAGAATTAATTATCACCTTGTCAAATCACACGACATATCTACAGCCTTGAACTTTATGTTGGTCCACGCTTATTTATAAATATCACAATGAGAATTCAACTATATCAATCCATTGTTGACCAAGTACTGAGTTTTATTATTTGGATAACGTGTTGCGCCCAAATTTGGTAGCCAATGGCCATACTAAGATAGACTTTGGTACCATGACCGCTTTTTCTAAAGCAATATTAATACCTACCTATCGGAATATAAAATAACTTCAGTAACTTACTGAAAAACATTGAAAGCTATCTTTGTGCCCTTCCTTGGGAAGCCGAAGTAAGCTCAAGACTTGTGTTACGAGATACTACCTCAATGATATTATATTAAATACCTACGCATACAGACAAAACATTTAAGACTCAGATCAATCTAAAAAAATATTATTTTCTACTTTGACTTCCTTTTTTTACTTTGTCTCTGTCTTGACACCCTTACCTGCGACGTTTTACCAAAAATGTCACAGTGGCGCCCAACATGGGACATAACTTTTTTTGGGAGGACCTTCTTCGAAAGCCCACGTCAACCTCCCGCAAGAAGGTACCCAAACGTTCATATGGTCAGTCTTTCATCGCGATTGTTCAGATAGGTCGCAAGTCAAGGTTCTACATCGATAGCTATTGTCTTTGACGTAATCTGATCTACGAAAGGCCACTTCCTTAGCCTTAACATAGACTTAAAAGTGTTTAATGCTGATCTTGTAGCGGTGAGAAGCCATAGTGTGTACCAGCTCTTTCTGTGCAGACTGTAAAGGTTTATCAAGGGAAATACTAAGTAACTTTGATTCTTCTTTTAAGCGATTGACTAGTAACCTGTCGCTTTTTGAATTTCCATTCCACCATTGAGCCATATAGCTGAACGTGGCCTTCAGTCCGCACCAGACCCGCACCAGACTGGTGGCTCTACCTACCCTGTAATGGATAAAGACGTGATTTCATTATATGTATGTAAAACTAAAATAAATGTAGCCTCTTGTGATTTATAATTCAATCTGTCTGTTACCAATGTTGAATGTAACTCAATGTTAAGTTTTTGATTACCTACCTATAAATATGGAGTCGGTAGATATTGAAATAATTTGCAGCTAACCATAGTGTTTTTGGGTTTCATAAAGGTTAAATTTATCAACTAGTCATATCAACAATAGGTAGTAGGTTATAAGTAACTAGGTAGGAAGGCGGCTAAATAGAATGCCCGCCATTTTTTGACAGCGTAAAATTTAAAAATTAGAATGACTGCAGGCACAGGCGTTGTGTAAGGCGTGCGCGGTGTTAGCCACCGGGCCACCGCCCGGGTCCTCGCGGTGCAGAAGGCCTTGCGTCTATGAGGTCTATGAGAGTGTATATTTCGTAAAGTAAGTACATACATATAGTCACGTCTATATTCCTTGTAGGATAGACAAGGCCTACAGGTAAAACGAACAGGTAAAAGGTTGTTCCGCTGCTTCTTCTACACATGCGCTTGTTCTATCCAATTTTGAAAATAAATCTATTCTATTCTACTCGTTTTCTAGCAGTCTTTAAAAGATTGAATGGCCAATGGCTGTATGGCTTTATTATGATAAGAAGGTACTTAATTAAAATAGAAATATACGATTTAACAACATTATGAGTATCATGGGTATGTATGACCCGTTAACCGTATCAGATTATCAAAGTTAACCTTTCAAAGCAGCTGGCTGTCAAAACATGACGAATTGACCACCAAACGAACAGACAAAAGGTATTATTATTAGACCTTGACTTTACCAAGCTCTTAGCTAATGCGTGTATTAACGCCTGTTACAATTAATTACGATAATTATTGATTCATTCGTTAAGTATAAGTTGATTAGCTATTCTTAAATAATATTAAACTCAACGTAACTTTTTGTATTATTATCAACATGGTCATCATTTGATAAGGAGATCACATTTAAAAGTGATTTCCTTTCTTGATAACTTGCAAATATTGACAGCAGGACAGCTATACCTATTAACACTCAGTAAGCCGCGGGCGGGAACAAGTTACTAAATAATTTCAATACAATAATGAGGTAATAATAACGACATGGTTTGAAGTAACATTCCATCGGTTTACACAACTCATTATATCACGATCCCTAAACGGATAGTTACTTAACGTATGAAAGAAAGTAGTGTCCTTAACCAGAGCTAAGCGCGTGGTATGAATGATAAGGCCAGTGTAGGAATGTGCTAGTTAAAATCTATGTAGGCCACATGAGTACCTAACGATTGTAGGTAGACACATTGAAGAAGGAATGTGTCTTGTGGTTTTAGCACTTTAGAATAGGACATCATAATCTTTCACATGAATAATGTTAGAGGCGACCAAGGGAATATGCATGTCACCTATTGCAAGTCTCATGCTTTGTTCCCAATGAAATAATATTCTATGGAGGTGCCCTAATTGTTCAACTTGACTCAGAAATAAAAACTGATATATCTGTCTCTTTCTCACAACAGTGGTTTAACGGGAGAAAAAACGTTTACACTCTTTTATCAGCACCCTCTTCATTGGCTTCGATGTGTTTGTGCTGGAGCACCGCCATCTTAAGTAGCCCGCTTAGCTTACTCGTGGAAGTTATCACCGTGAGGATTTTACGTTTTTCCGAGGAAATCCCGTGTTTTTCTACTGTTTACCAAGTTGTGCTTATATTAATCGTTAATAAACAACAAATGAAGTGTTCAATAGCATATTGTGGCTTATGCCAAAGCAAAAATAGGCCGAATTTAACCTTTCACCGGTAAGTGGTTAATATTTGGTTAAATTATTGTCTATCATACAGTGTATTTAATGAAATGTGTTTAAAAATCTTATTACTTTTAATCTTCTTTGTTGTGAGCTTTAAAAAATTGTAATATTCTCAATATTTCATTCACATCGAAAACATAAACACGTGTGCTAGTGTTGAACATCATCGAACATAGAATCTTATCGATAAACTAGCTGTGCCCGCGACTTCGTCCGCGTGGAATAGTTATTTGGACATCATGAAAGCCCTCAAGGACGAATAATTTCCCGTTTTTTGTTCACATTTTCCATTATTTCTTTGCTTCTTATAGTTGCAGCGTGATGTTATATAGCCTAAACATTTTTTATTTTTAAATTGTTATATTCTATGATGTTCATTGAAATTAAGTGATGTCCAAGACAATTTTGTTCACAATTAAGTACTCATAAGCAACAATACATTTATTTGGATAAAGATTAATATTATTACGTTGATACAACTCTTAACAAATAATGCATTAATTTCGACCAAATTTGGTTACCATAAGAACGGTTCTAGTGAGTTTATCTTAAAAGATAGACATATACTGTCGCGGACATTTTTTTAGATTATTACAAGAGGAATAATTCTTTCATACATATATTTTTGGTATCTTAGGGTCAGGTCAAAAGTACCCGAAACCGCCGAGCTTGCATGAAGAGAGTTATGAATGTGGATGAAGCGAAAGAAGTACGCAGAGATCGTGGCAAGTGGAAAGAGGTAGTCTCTGCCTACCCCTCCGGAAAAGAGGCGTGATTTTATTTATGTATGTAATTATATTTGATTTCCAAACACTTTATCAGAATGACATAGGTAATAGATACAATATTGTTGGACCTTAGATTATAGCCAAGATAGTAAGGATTCCCGATGTAAATATTTTTTTTTAATAAATTTAATTCGGAAATAAACATCTTAACTCACTCATCCATCGATAAAATATTATCGACTAAATGAACATCTCTAGTCCGCCATGTTTGTATCCGGGTTTGTTTATTTAGGTATGCAGGAAAAGTACATACATAGGGCACTTCCATAGGATTGTTCTTCTGAGTTTGTTCCCAAGTTAACGCTCCCTCTTTAGTCTAGGGAAATATAGCTTAAAAATGTGCTTATTCGACCTCTCTTTATAGAAAAACCATGCGATCTAGATTAACCAAGCCACATAATTACGTGAAATAGTTCAATGGCATTAGTTTAGTGAAAAATCTCAAGCTTTCTGTTGCGATGCGATATGTTCATATCTCTCTATCCATTGGGTTTAGACAGTTGTGGCATAAGTAAATATGTTAATATGCTTTGATTTATTTTTGGTCAATGGGGTGCATTATTTATGATAAAGATGCAAAAGGGTAAATCCTCTCCGAGGTAAACAAGCGGGTAAACTATTCTTACTTACTTATCTCTACTTTTAATTTTTCCTCGTTGAAGCGTAAAACTAAACGCAAATTTGACATTGACAAAATTGACATTGACGTTGCGTTTCTATTTAACAAAAAAGGAGAAATGGTTTGCCTACTTAATTTTGTTATTTTCTGTAAATAACTTTGGATTTTAGCAAAGATTAAGCACATCAAGTGTAAATTGAAATAAAATATGCCGCCAAAGCAAGCCAAGAAAACCCTATGGGTTGAATGCGAACGATGCGGTTGCAGCATAACCTCAAACGACAAAAATGTTCATGTGGAGTTAAATTGCGTTAAAGATCAATTGAAATGTCCATACATCGATGACGGAGTGCTATTTTCTTGGCTCGTTAGAGGCGGTGCTCCTCCGGATGGCGTGCCAAGGGACGCAGTTATGGTTCATCCTTCTACAAGTTCTTTGATTGGCGCAGTGATTGGCGGTCCCCTGGAAATCTGCAGAGATGGGGCCCCTAAGCTTGTGAAACGGATGTGGCCATCAAAAAACTGTGCGCCTGCCGCTGTTATACTGCCTGCTGCAGGTAAATTGATAGAATGTTTATAATTTCAAATTCAAATTTGACTCTTGTCAAATTACAACAAATTATTATTATTAGTTGGGCTGCAGCAACCTGTCACTATTCGAATCCCAATTCTATCATTAAGCCAAACAGCTGAGCGCTTATCAGTCTGTCTGACCCGCAAGGGATATATATGTGATTATATGTACTTATGTATGTTTACAAGGGTAGTCTCTTAATTAATTGAAATAAAATTCTTCATCTGGATTGTAGTTATAGACTGCCCCCAGTAAACTTGAAGAATATTACACTATTTTTTATACCAGTAAATTTGAAGAATTAATGAACCCACTTAACTACATTATTTATAATGTAGAACACTTTTATTTTTTTAGTAATAAATATAGTCTAAGATCCGGCTGCAAAATCACTACGTTCATCGCGTAGTTAATCAAACTCACATTTTAACATACATTTATGAATAGGATAATACATAGATAATAGGGTGCCAGTCAATAAGTGGCCGCAAGTAATTTTAATTAAATTAATGTTAATTAATTTTTCAAAAAAAATTTCGTTCACTTGTTTTTTAAATAAAATATCATCCACATCATAGAAATGTATGTAAAGAATTCGAAAATCAATGGGTGCCGTTACACACTCGGCCGCAACTACTACGCAGCCAGGTGTAAACAGGTAATATTTTGGTCTATTTATACGTTCATGTCGTACACGCATGTTTTTTATATCAAATTAAAGCTAATTTTTTTTTTAATATGATGATATATCGCTGCCTGTGAATAAATGGCCGCAAATTAGGGTTGCTAGCTGTTAAAAACTCGAGGTATCCGAGATAAAGTGAAAGAGAGTTAGCGCGTAACGCCACTTGTTAGACAAGGATGGCGAGTACCAGCTGTGCGAGTATTTGAAGCCATTGCGCACGCGTCAATAGATTGGGTTCTCAGCCAGCGATGCAAACAGTAATACGAACGACTTTACATTTACTCCAAAATTATAATTAAGTAATTAATATTCTGCAAAAAAAAAATGAAAATAAGAAAATATTTATTTCATAATAAAACATTGTTTATTGATCAAGTAAAAATGAAAAAAGCGTACTTATAAAGAATAGAATTTTGAGTATGTTTTATTAATACGCGTGCGCAATGGCTTCAAATACTCGCACAGCTGGTACTCGCCATCCTTGTCTAACAAGTGGCGTTACGCGCTAACTCTCTTTCACTTTATCTCGGATACCTCGAGTTTTTAACAGCTAGCAACCCTAATTTGCGGCCATTTATTCACAGGCAGCGATATATCATCATATTAAAAAAAAAATTAGCTTTAATTTGATATAAAAAACATGCGTGTACGACATGAACGTATAAATAGACCAAAATATTACCTGTTTACACCTGGCTGCGTAGTAGTTGCGGCCGAGTGTGTAACGGCACCCATTGATTTTCGAATTCTTTACATACATTTCTATGATGTGGATGATATTTTATTTAAAAAACAAGTGAACGAAATTTTTTTTGGAAAATTAATTAACATTAATTTAATTAAAATTACTTGCGGCCACTTATTGACTGGCACCCTATTATCTATGTATTATCCTATTCATAAATGTATGTTAAAATGTGAGTTTGATTAACTACGCGATGAACGTAGTGATTTTGCAGCCGGATCTCGTACTAATAAGGTATTCTTCATTATTTAATTTCTACACTTTAGGATTTTGTCTCTAAAGAATAAATTATCACATTGATAATTTTATTCTCTCTATTTTAACTATTTAAAATATAATATTATTACATTTCATTTTAATATTTCACTTTTAATTTCAGATCTATCAAGCGCTTGGTGTGGAGAGAACAAGAAAATAACTGTTTCTGTTATTAAAAGCAAAATCCCTAAAGCAACCAGTGTTACCATCAGCATCCGGAGTCACAAGATCGAGACTGACATCAGCGACATCCTCAAACAACACTTCTACAATAACTTTGTGCGCGTCGGCAGTATATTAGTCTATTACTACTTCGGAAAAAAACTTGAGATAGAAATAGTTAATTTGAAACACGAACAAGTGGAAAACAAAGATTATACTTGGGGTGAATTAAGTGAAAATACTATATGGAATATATTAAAAGAATCTGCACCAAAAAACAAAAAGCCATTATGTTTAGGCGGAGTAGATGACATTTTGGATGAAATCAAAACTTTTATTGAAATATCTTTCAACAAAAACGGTCTTACTTCAAACTTTCAACCAACTAGAGGCTTGCTGATCTATGGCCACTCGGGCATAGGAAAAACTGCCATTTGTAAATATCTCATAGACAATATGCAATGCCATCATATAGAGGTGAATGGACCAGCTGTGTTCAGCAAATATTTTGGTGAAACAGAGGCCACTATGAAAAGTTTATTTACAAAAGCAATTGAAAATGAGCCTAGTATAATTCTGGTTGATGAAATTGAAACAATATGTCCTAGGCGTTCTTCAGGCAGTACGGAACAAGAAAGGAGAATAACCTCTGCTTTTGTGTCTTTATTAGACAATTTACACCAAGAGAATAATAGAGTGTTTGTTCTGGCCACTACAAGAAAGCCTGATGCTATAGATCCTATGTTGAGGAGATTTGGGAGGTTAGATAAAGAGATTGAGATACCTGTTCCAGATAGGATCCGAAGGCGGGAAATTCTCCACAGTCTGTTGAAAGGTTTGCCAAGTAAAGTATCTTCACAAGATATTGATTCAATATCAGAACTCGCACATGGTTATGTCGCTGCAGATTTGGTCAACTTGTGTACGCAGGCTTCCATGAAATGTATAAAGAGATCGAGTGATAACATAGAAAACGATGACTTGATGGGCGCCCTAACAGTAGTAAGACCCAGTGCTATGCGGGAATTGTTAATAGAAGTGCCTAACGTCAGATGGACTGATATTGGAGGCATGGACAATTTAAAACTGAAGTTGAGACAAGCTGTTGAATGGCCCTTGAAACATGCTGAAAGTTTCCAACGATTAGGTGTGAAACCTCCAGGTGGAGTTTTATTATACGGTCCTCCAGGGTGCTCTAAAACAATGATAGCAAAAGCATTAGCCACTGAAAGTGGGTTAAATTTCTTATCAATTAAAGGCCCAGAATTATTTTCTAAATGGGTTGGTGAATCAGAGAAAGCTGTTAGGGATTTATTTAGGAAAGCACGTCAAGTGGCGCCCTCTGTTATATTTTTTGATGAAATGGACGCCATCGGCGGGGAAAGGGGCGTAGGGGAAGCGGGGGTGCATGAGAGAGTTTTAGCTCAGCTGTTGACAGAATTAGATGGGGTAGTTCCATTGAAGTCGGTCACAATTTTGGCTGCAACAAATCGACCAGACAAGATGGACAGAGCTTTGCTAAGGCCAGGTCGGCTGGATAGACTGATCTATGTGCCGTTGCCAGATTACGAGACCAGGCTGCAAATACTGGAACTTAAACTGGCCAAGATGAGTGTAAGTGAAGATGTATCAGCAGAAAATATAGCACAAATGACGGAGAAGTTTTCTGGTGCCGAATTACATGCTGTGTGCCACGAAGCTGCACTGAGAGCATTAGAGGATAATCTCAACTGTCAAGTGGTAAAAATTGCTGACTTTCTGGATGTTTTGAAAGATTTCAAACCGAGAACACCAGACTCTTTGTTAAAAGTTTATGAGGAATTTGCTTTGGGACAGAAATCAGGATAAATTTTCTGTACCTATTCATAAAAACATAAAAGCTCTTTGACAAGGTACATACATAGTAGTAAAAATAAACTCATTTTGCTGACATATCTTTGGCTCTATGGTGAAAAAATCTACAAGTAAGGAAATTAATAAAAATAAACAAAGAACTATAAATCAAGTATCAATTAATACAGAATATTTGTAAGAGAAAATATGAAATTTTATAAAACTTTGTAAATAAAAAGAGTTTGATTTGTCACATAATTTAATATATAATATATGAAACCTTAATACTAAATTATATAAATACAGTAAGCCTATTTAATCACAAGTGCACTAATTCACAATACAGCTATACAAGGGGACCTACAATCACTCGTAATTTTTTTTTCTATTTGTAGATTATGTAAAAAATCTTTTAATTTACAAATACAATTTTTTTCTGGACCTTTTGGAAATTAAAAAAAGTAACTTTCATTTTTAATACTGGCATGAAATAAACGTTTCTTAAAATGCTGCCTTACATAATCTACAAAAATATCTTTATTCGGAGGCTGCATATTATTTTAAAATTAGAAAAACCGCGACTACTGCGTTAAGGGTGTTTGTAAGTTACTAACGAGGGCGATTTTTTTTCTATAAAATTTCACTTAACCAGATTATCCACAATAAAAAATAAACTTTTGATCAGTACATTTATCTTGTTTGTAAAACACAGAAGGGAACTATAATTTGGAAACAGAAATTCCCGCCAAGTATCAAAACTTTCAATCATCAACGTCAAACTCTTCAAAGGGAAAATAACATTCCGTTAACGTTTGCATTATAACCGTTTTTTCTGTGGATTATAAAAATACACCACCTACATCGAACTCTTTCAGTCAATCATTGAAAATTCAACTTTCCATCGTCTTTTTAGAGTAGAATTACGATATGAAGTGTCACTAGCCACCACATCGTGGAAGTTTCATTTTAGTGTGAACTGCAACATATCCCCAGTTTACGATTAATTTAACTTTAGCGATAACAATTGCAGTATGAAAATTTTTATTGGTTTAACACAAATTTCGTTATTACTAAAGTGATATAATGCAACCCACACTTAGAAAAATCACAACACTCACATTTCTTCATATGGAAATAATTATCTAAGTTAATTCAATGTTGATTGAAATAAATAATGTCGGGTTATCTTATGTCAACATTTTCTCTACTTATACCGCGACAATACAAAACAAATATAATATCATTGTATTACCGCTAAGCTTTATTCTTGTTAGGACAAATTCTTATGTTTCAGCAAGAAGTTATTAAAACTAAAACTTTCGCGTTGCGTGATATCAATGTGTGCAAACGGGTATTAATGTGACGGTGTGAAGTTGAAACAATGCTACAGTGCAGTTCGTACCGCTTCTTCTGCACTGTAGCTTTGGAAGCAGTAAACTTAGTTTTAAGTAATTTATTCAACGTAAATTATTGTTTGAAATGTACCATAATAAATATGGTACTTTGCGAAGAATGGATTTAATGCAATGTTCGCGTTAATTCCCGTTTGCATACATTACGAAGTTATGATTTCAATCCTTTTTAATTATATAAATTTATCATATTTTATGTCATTCATGACATTAGTATATCCTCAATAATGCTAAAAATATAGATACCGAACCTGTAACTATTACAACTTTAATCGACCAAATAAATTTGCTTTCAATTGTATTTTAGTATAACAATATGTTACCTCACCAATTAGAGAATTATTTTATAATTACCTATAGCTTCTAGTCTATGCCTTTAACCAGTTAAATGCAGATCCATCTTTGTAAACTTTCCGACCTAGCCTCTCATAAAATTGCACACATTTCCTAACATTTTTTTAATATCCAAAATGGACTTGACCACGTAAAGTAGTACACTTCCCGCGTCATTACTTCTAGTCTAAAGGTCAGTTTACTTCACCCTTATAAAATGTCGCGTTGCTTCTCCGGTGTGAACTGTCCCTAAAGCTGTAGAATCATAGTTTACCGCTGCTTTTAAAGATCATGTCAAAATGAGATAAAAGCTAACGCCCAATAGGTTTGTCTCGCTTCCACATTGATTAAATTTAAGTCGAATGTAATATTTAAAAATGCATAATATAAAAATCACTAATTTTTCGCCGATTACATTCAGTCTTGTCTTAATATAAGACAATACACATATCGTACAAAATGTCCATTAATAGTCCTTTAGATATTCTAAAAAAGGTAAACAAGAAAAACCTGTCCTGTCATTCCGCCAATCTAAATAATACATACATAAAATCAGGGCTCTCCCGGAGGGGTAGGCAGAGAGGCAGAGACTCCACTTGTCACAATCGCTGCATACATCATAATAATCGTTTCTATTTCAACTGCAATGTCATTGGCTAAACGAGCCGAGTCATGTGATTTTCAGTTGATCTCTATTTTAAATATTTTTTTTAATTACAAAGCAAACCAGTTTTCCAAAAACAGGGATGCCTGTGGTATCAGCTACAACATTGTGTCTTATATTTCTCCTTAATCCCAAACGTTGAAAGAGATGTCTTATTTTCCATCATCTGAATTTTAAACAACACAAATATTTGATCAAAGATTTAACGCTTTATCTTTTAACGATTATTCAATTAATTTTAACGCTTGTTCATCGGATTTTACATACGTTGTAATAACATTTGATCAAATATTGGAAGGTAAATATAAACAAATTGAGCCAATCGGCGACGAGCCGTCTTTCGTATCCGACCAATTACCGTCATTTAATTATCAGATATGGCGGATGGGGAAAATATTATTTTAAAGGACGATGCTAACTTTATACCGATTATACTATACGTGTAGAGCCTGCGTACTTCACCATGAATATTCTATATATAAATATGTACCTGAAAAAAAATATAAAAGTAAGTCAGTGTTTTCTCAAAAAAGGAAACATTTTGTAGTGTAATTAGAGATTGAGCGGTTAAAGTTAAATACTTTTTTCAAATCATGGGTTAGGTCAGTTATATTATAACTAACATACATACATACATATGGTCACATCTATATCCCTTGTGGGGTAGACAGAGCCAACAGTCTGGAAAAGACTGAATGGCCACGTTCAGCTATTTGGCTTAATTATAGAATTGAGATTCGAATAGTGACAGGTTGCTAGCCTATCGCCTAAAAATAATCCAAAATTTGTGAGCCTATCCCTTAGTCGCCTTTTACGACATCCATGGGAAAGAAATGGAGTGGCTCTATTCTTTTTTGTATTGGTGCCGGGAACCACACGGCACGGATATCACGTGTCTAATTCACGTATACTTATACTGTGGTGACCTCTATTACTACATCGTCTGAACTACAAAGACGGCCATCGAGCATAAACTTACTTTTTAATTCAACCGCTGTCGGAAAGATGGCGACACTGAGACACTCGTGAATTAACGCGAGCCAAGCTAAATCGCGACATATATCGACGGATTTTAGATCTTCTTCTTCTTCTTAGCCTTCTTCTATCAGCATTCTGATGTAGGCCTCCTTCATCTCCTTCCATTCTTCTCTATTTTGGGCAGTAAGAGTCCAATTGCTGCCCGCCACCTGCTTGATGTCGTCTTTCCATCTCATTTGTGGCCTTCCCCTGGGTCGCTTTTGGTCCCAAGGTCTCCAGTCTAGCAATCTTTTGCACCAAGATTCAGACTTCCTGGCAATATGACCAGCCCACTCCCACTTGAGCTTCGCAACTCTTCTGCCGACATCCGTGACTTTGCTGCGCCGTCTTAGGCCCTTATTGGTCACACGGTCTTTCAGACAGACGCCTACAATTTTCCGCTCCATATGCCTTTGTGCCACCCCAAGCTTGTGTATCACTTCTTGGGTAGTCACCCAGGTTTCGGCGCCATATGTCAGGACGGGTAGTATGCACTGGTCGAAAATTTGGGCTTTTTGTCGTGACGTCAGGTTCATGTTAAAAACATATTCAAGCTTGGAGTAGGCTGCCCACCCCAGTCTTATTCGTCTGTCGATTTCGTTACACTGGTTCTCTTTGCCTATTTTAATTTCTTGACCCAAGTACACATACTTTTGGACTTGCTCAATTTCTGTCCCTCCTACTTCAATCCTGATGTTGTTTTGTTTTGTTTTGTTTTGCCCTTCAAACTCAAAATGGAAACAACATCAGGATTTTAGATATAATCACTAAATAATTTCATGGTATAACCGTAATTTAACCCACTTACCTAAACGCGTATTATCACAGTATGCCTGTAATGGGGACGACCCCCATCACATATTACGAGGCACGAGGTATTTATGTATGTCCTTAGAAATGTATACTTGTGGCGCCATCTATTAGTACATTGCAAGAACTATTTACCAAGACGCCATCTCGCAAGAGCTTACTATAACATTCAACCGCTTTCCGAAAGATGGCGACACTAAGTAACAACGCGACGCTAAATCGCGTAATTTTCATTTTAGGTTTTTTACATTTTATAGAAATTTTTCGGCTATTTAACCCACTCACCTAAACGCGTAGTATCTCCGTGTGCCTGTTGTAACATATAGCGATCCAGTCGGGTTGTGTGGCGCCCCACTGTATCTGGTTGACTTCGCCCTCGGCCGCGGTGTACGCCAGTATCGGGTCCTCAATGGCACGAGGCATTTGTTGGATGTCCCATATGAGAGCCTGGTGGTCGTCACCGGCTGTGCAGATGTGGCAGGAACTGTCGAGTAATTTTTATTTTTTAAATTAATTTTTAAAAATATGTTCATCTATCTATATGGATGAATAAAAAAGCGCCCGTGATCAATAAAAAAAAAGAATTAATGAGTATGATTATTTTTATAATTTTATACGAAAATTTTACCATAATTTAAGTCACCTTAATTTTTTTCAGATTATAGCAAGTGCAAATCCTTAAATTCTCTTTAAGCCTGTGAGAAACAGGTGTAATGTGATAAAATTTTGTCGTTGAGATGTGTCCGTGTGTGTGTGTGTGTCTGTGTGGATGTGTCCGTGTGTGTGTGTCCGTGTGGGTGTCCGTGTGTTAGTCCGTGTGTGTGTTCGTATGTCCGTCCGTGTGTGTGTGTCCGTGTGGGTGTGTCCGTGTGCGTGTGTTTGTGCGTGTGGGTATGTCCGTGTGTGAGTGTGAGTCCCCGTGTGATTGTCCGTGTGGGTGAGTCCGTGTGTCATTGTCCGTGTGTGATTCCGTGTGTGTGTCCGTGAATTAGTCCGTGTGTGTGTGTCCGTGTGTGTTCCGTGTGTCCCCGTGTGATTGTGTGTGCGTCCGTGTGTGTTAGTCCATGTGTGATTCCGTGTGTGTGTTCGTGTGTGTGTCCGTGTGTGTTAGACCGTGTGTGTGTGTGTGTGTGGGTCCGTGTCTGTCCCCGTGTGTGTTTGTCCGTGTGTGTGTGTGTCCGTGTGTGATGCCGTGGGTGTGTGTGTCCGTGTGGGTGTGGGTTTGTCCGTGTGTTGTCCGTGTGTGTGTGTGTGTGTGTGTCCGTGTGTGTGTGTGTGTCCGTGTGTGTGTGTGTGTCCGTGTGTGTGTGGGTGTGTCCGTGTGTGTGAGTCCGTGTGGTGTTGTCTGTGTGTGTGTGGGTCCGTGTGTATTAGTCCGTGTGTGTGTGTTTGTCCGTGTGTGATTGTCCGTGTGTATGTGTGTGTGTCCGTGTGTGTGTCCGTGTGTGTGTCCGTGTGTGTGTCCGTGTGTGTGTGTGTCCGTGTGTGATTTCGTGGGTGTGTGTGTGTCCGTGTGTGATTTCGTGGGTGTGTGTGTGTCCGTGTGGTTGTGTCTGTGTGTGTAAGTCCGTGTGTGATTTCGTGTATGGCTGTGTGTGTTAGTCCGTGTGTGTGTGTGTGTCCGTGTGTGTCCGTGTGATTGTGTGTGCGTCCGTGTGTGTTAGTCCGTGTGTGATTCCGTGTGAGTATTCGTGTGTGTGTCCGTGTGTGATTGACCGTGTGTGTGTGTCCGTGTGTGTGTGTGTGTGTGTGTGTGTGTGGGTCCGTGTCTGTCCCCGTGTGTGTTTGTCCGTGTGTGTGTCCGTGTGTGTTTGTACGTGTGTGATACCGTGGGTGTGAGTCCGTGTGTGTGAGTCCGTGTGGTGTTGTCTGTGTGTGTGTCCGTGTGTGTTAGTCCGTGTGTATTAGTCCGTGTGTGTGTGTGTGTGTGTGTCCGTGTGCTATTCCGTGTGTGTATTCGTGTGTGTGCCATGTGTGTGCCGTGTGTGTGTGTGTGTGTCCGTGTGTGTGTGTGTGTGTGTGTGTCCGTGTGTGTGTCCGTGTGGGTGTGTCCGTGGGTGTGGGTTTGTCCGTGTGTTTGTCCGTGTGTGATGCCGTGGGTGTGTGTGTCCGTGTGTTTGTCCGTGTGTGTGTGTGTCCGTGTGTGTGTGTGTGTCCGTGTGTGTGTGTGTCCGTGTGTGAGTGTCCGTGTGTGTTAGTCCGTGTGTATTTGTCCGTGTGTGTGTGTCCGTGTGCTATTTTGTGTGCCGTGTGTGTGCCGTGTGTGTGTGTCCGTGTGTGTTAGTCCGTGTGTGTGTGTGTGTGTGTGTGTTTGTCCGTGTGTGTGTGTCCGTGTGGGTGTGTCCGTGGGTGTGGGTTTGTCCGTGTGTTTGTCCGTGTGTGTGTGTGACCGTGTGTGTGTGAGTCCGTGTGTGTTTGTCCGTGTGGGTGTGTGTGTGGGTGTGTCAGTGTGTGTGTGTCCGTGTGTGTGTTTGTGTGTGTGTGTGGGTCCGTGTCTGTCCCCGTGTGTGTGTGTGTGTCCGTGTGTGTTTGTCCGTGTGTGTGTCCGTGTGGGTGTGTCCGTGGGTGTGGGTGTGGGTTTGTCCGTGTGTGTGTGTGGGTGTGTGTGACCGTGTGTGTGTGAGTCCGTGTGTGTTTGTCCGTGTGGGTGTGTGTGTGGGTGTGTCTGTGTGTGTGTCCGTGTCCGTGTGTGTGTTTGTCCGTGTGTGATTTCGGGGGTGTGTGTCAGTCCGTGTGCGAGTCCATGTGTATGTGGGTGTGTCCGTGTGTGTGTCCGTGTGTGATTCCGTGGGTGTGTGTGTGTGTCCGTGTGGTTGTGTCTGTGTGAGTGTGTGTGTTTGTCCGTGTGTGTGTCCGTGTGTGTTTGTCCGTGTGTGTGTCCGTGTGGGTGTGTCCGTGGGTGTGGGTTTGTCCGTGTGTTTGTCCGTGTGTGTGTGTGGGTGTGTGTGACCGTGTGTGGGTGTGTGGGTGTGTGTGACCGTGTGTGTGTGAGTCCGTGTGTGTTTGTCCGTGTGGGTGTGTGTGTGGGTGTGTCCGTGTGTGTTTGTCCGTGTGTTTGTCCGTGTGCGAGTTCATGTGTAGATGGGTGTGTCCGTGTGTGATTCCGTGGGTGTGTGTGTGTGTCCGTGTGGTTGTGTCTGTGTGAGTGTGTGTTTTTGTCCGTGTGCTTGTCCGTGTGTGATTTCGTGGGTGTGTGTTAGTCCGTGTGTGAGTCCGTGTGTATGTGGGTGTGTCCGTGTGTGTGTCCGTGTGTAATTCCGTGGGTGTGTGTGTGTGTCCGTGTGGTTGTGTCTGTGTCCGTGTGTGTGTCCGTGTGGGTGTGTCCGTGTGTGTGTGTCCCCCCGTACCTGTGCGGCGCCCAGGCGATGCCGTTGACGCAGGCGCGGTGGTTGTTGAGCCGGGCCACCGGCGTGCACGGCACGCGCACGTCCAGGATTATCACCTGATGCAACACCAATACTGACTTTGTACATCATACCCCTTAGTGATAAGGGTTGTCCAACGTAAAAAAAAAATTTAACTAGAAATTACTTTAAAAATATTTATATGGCAGAATTTTTTGCCGGGACGGTTCTTTAATCGCAACTTATATTATAAATGCGAAAGTAAGTTTGTTTGTTTTCTTTTCACGCGTTATCTATACAACCAATCTTCTTGAAATTTCGCATATAAATAGGGTACCTTTCATTCTAAAAAAAACTATCGTTCCCGTGGGATTAGCGAAAAACCTTTGCTCTCTTACATAGATGGCGCTAAATGCGCGGAGTGAATTTGAATCAATGGAGATACAATTTGGCATGATGGTAGATTATGACTTGGCGACGTCAGCTAAGTAAGAAATTTAAAATATTGTCCCATTCACACCAGAATAGAATAGAATAGATTAATTTTCAAAATTGGATACAAGGTATCACTTATTGACGTCACATAACTTAAATCTAATTATAACTACAACCGCTTCCAAAGCGCGTGTGTAGAAGAAGCGGCGGAACAAACTACACTGTAGCATTTTCATCGGACGTCAATTTATTTCAGCGCGTTCAAACAAACAAACTCTTCAGCTTTATAATATTAGTATAGATGCGAAAGTGAATTTATTTGTTTGCACGTTAACTCTTCACGGGTTATTTTCTGCATTAATCTTCTTGAAATATCACCTATAAATAATTAAAAGTCTGGGAAAGGGTACCTTTTATCTCGGTAAAAACTAAAGATCCCGTGGAATGTTCGAAAAACCTGTATTCTTTAATAGGTGGCGCTAAATTCGTTGCTTTTTGCTAAGTGGCGTAAAATTTTTGTAGATGGCGCTTTGATCATGCGGGCGAAGCTGTGCGTAACAAGATGGAAATGAGCACAAAGCAAAAAGAAATAAGGATTTCCACGCTCTGGTATATAAGCGAATAAAAATCAATAGACAATATTCAGTCAGATTATATGTTTAAAGTACACTCACATATTAAAAATCAGGCATTATTGTAAATACGAAAGAAAACAAAAATACAGTAAATTTGTTAGACAAAAACAAAGGCGGACTTATCCCATACAGGGTTACAAACTTGGGATTATTTTTAAGGCGATGGGCTAGCAACCTGCCACTATTTGAATCTCAATTCTATCATTAAGCCAAATAGCTGAACGTAGCCATTCAGTCTTTTCAAGACTGTTGGCTCTGTCTACCCCGCAAGGGATATAGATGTGCCCGTATGTATGTATGTATGGACTTATCCCATTTAGGGATCTCTTCCAGTCAACCATTAAATATTTAAGAGGAGTTAGTTGAATGAGGCAGAAGTACGTAGATACAAATCAAACGACCTTAGCTTTAGGCTTACTGATTCAGACGAACTTAGGTTGCTATCCTATCACCAAAAAAAGAATCACAACTTTAAAGCAATAGGTTGATTTTTACTAAGCACATGAGAAAAGAGCAGCTTTTTTCATATGAGGCGATGCTGTAACGTGTAATTCTCGGAACTTTAGTTTAGGACCACTCCATATCTTTACCATTGATGTCGTAGAAAGCGACTGAGGGAGAGGCATTCTTCTTGTAGGCGATGGTATAGCAACCTGTCTTTTTGAATCTCAATTCTATCAGTAAGCTATACAGCTGAACGTGGCTTTTCAGTATTTTAAAGGCTGTTGGCTCTGCCTACCCTCAAGGGGTATAGACGTGA